>NC_030685.2:40427099-40742833 GCF_000004195.4 Xenopus tropicalis
ACCATATCTTGTTTCAATTAAAGTGACCAGTGCCCATAAATACAAAATAGCCACCATCATTAAGCCCCGGATGTAAAACACCCTTCCACATATCATACAAACTAAAAAAGGAAAACATTTTTTTTTTTTTAACTGTATAAAACACATAACTAACATGTGTTAATGTGTGTAATCATAACACCACAGTCCTCAATAATACCAACATAAATATAAATGTTGAGGCTAACAAAAAGTGGTACTAACCCAATAATAGACAACAAAGAAATAAAAGATATAAAGTAGAAATAAAAGTAAAAAGTAGATAAGGCTTAATGTCATATATCATCATATAAGTGAAATAGAAGCAATATATGCCATTTATAAAAAGCACAATTATAAAGTAAATGTGTATCAATAAATATGTGAACTAAAAAATATTCTTTCTAAAAAGGACCACAACCATATCAGAACCTATTAAAAATCTATAGCACTATCAAAGATCTCAGAAGGAGGGAATCAAAGTATTCGATGGTGGCTGTTTTGTATTTATGGGCACTGGTCTTTTTAATTGAAACAAGATATGGTATTGCACTTGCTAATTGATTGTGAGCACTGATAGGTTAATTTGGGTATTTATGTGTGCACCTCCCTTCCTTCCCTCATCCTGATGACGATCCTGTGGGGATTGAAAAGTGTTGATTCGGTGACTAAATAAATTGACTTTTTCTACACTAAAATGCCGTGAGTGCTCTCTTTACACGCATTTTTGTATTTTTTGGTCAGCACCCGGCGAGAGCCTTTGATGTGGTGAGTGCCGATTCTCTGCAGACTAATTAAATATATATATATATATATAATATACTAGTACCATTGTATCATACTTAAATTCTTTCAGTTGAATTGTGATATTACCCCTTGTAATTCTTAATCAAAGGACTCCCAAGGTGTCATATATCTACAGAAGGTACAATTAGGACATTTAAAGCATCCTGGTTTGTCGCCACGTAACCATGATCCAGCCCTAATTGTACCTCCTGTAGATATGATAGCTAGGGAGTCCTTTTCTACACCCACAGATGGGTAAACGTTTTTCCATCAGGCATCATATTACTTCTTTGCATGTGATTTACTTGATAACCTGTCCATGTGGCTTTTCCTATGTAGCTAAGACCGACCAGATGGATGGATGGTCACCGCTCAACCATTAGTACTGCTTTTAGGGACGGGGTGACGAACAAACCAGTGGTAAAACATTTTTTGGAATGTGGGCATAGGTTACCTACTTTCTGCTACATTGCGATTGACCATGTCCCTCCCATTAGGAGGAGGGGGGGGGTGATAGATCTCAACTTGCAAACCTGCAAAGGGAAGAGTTCTGGAGAAAAACTCTTAAAACACTATCCCCATTTGGATTAAATGAGTACTGTTCATATTCATGCTTCCTTAATCAGCGACAAGGGGTAATAGATACCCTGAGGGTAATTTCCTAGATGTGTTGTTTATTATGAATTACGCTTTATGCTCTGCTGCCAATATCGTTTAACCTACACCTTTGGGTAATGGATTGAGTACTTTGGCGTTCTTTGTGAATTGTTTTATATTGTTTTCTCCTGGGTGCAGGGTTCTTTCTGGTGTTTGAATCAGTCACATGACTAGGAGGAAACAGGCTATTGGATATGGGTCTGTTCTTTTAAGTATTTATAGAAGTATTGGTTTTAATCTGGATGTGGTCTTGATAAAGGTCTTAGAAGGATACCAAAACATTTTTCAACAAAAGCTATTTTTTAAAGGATTCCTGGTGTGCACCAGTCTACACATAAACTTGTATCTAAATGCTTAATGCCAGGTAGATCAGCTATTTTCTCAGGAGTGCTGAATTCATCTGTATGTATATATATTGTTCAAAAATGGACAGTACACACATTTAAAGTGCAAAACATGTATTCTAAAAAAAAAAAAAAAACTTCATATTCATACTTTACATAAAAGCGATGTTTCGAGGCCTCAAGGCATGTGAGCAGTAACTCCATATGCATACTTGTAAAGGAAGCTATTTATAATCCACAAAGGGGAAGTGACCACATAATATATCATATATACATGGTACAGGGTTCCATCCCTGTCATTGCTGATAACATAATAGCAAAGCAATACTGTCCCATTATGCTGTACAACAGCTCATTTCCACTCTCAATTGCACCAAATCCTAGCTAAGCCTTTAACAAACAAATATAAATTGTAATCTTTATTGAGTCCATTCGGATGTAGGGAATTTAGTCGTTTAATCCACCATACCTTCCCCTATTTAAGTCTAAATACCCAGGTGCCCCCCTTTTTGTGGGGGAACTCCCTCCAAAACAGTATATCTCATCTGTTCGGGGGTGTGACCCTGTTCTTTGAAATGTTTTGATAGAGTGGTAATATAACATTCCCCACATTAATTGTGGATTTATGTTGTGAAATCCGAGATTTTACTTTTTGTACTGTTTCTCCTACATATATACACTGCTCAAAAAAATAAAGGGAACACTTAAACAACACAATGTAACTCCAAGTCAATCACACTTCTGTGAAATCAAACTGTCCACTTAGGTAGCAACACTGATTGACAATCAGTTTCACATGCAGTTGTGCAAATGGAATAGACAAAGGGTAGAAAATATAGGCAATCTGCAAGACATCCCCAATTAAAGGGTGGTTCTGCAGGTGGTGACCACAGACCACTTCTCAGTTCCTATGCTTTCTAGGTGATGTTTTGGTCACTTTTGAATGCTCTAGTGGTAGCATGAGACGGAGTCTACAACCCACACAAATGACTCAGGTAGTGCAGCTCAACCAGGATGGCACATCAATGCGAGCTGTGGCAAGAAGGTTTGCTGTGTCTGTCAGCGTAGTGTCCAGAGCATGGAGGCGCTACCAGGAGACAGGCCAGTACATCAGGAGGCGTGGAGGAGGCCGTAGGAGGGCAACAACCCAGCAGCAGGACCGCTACCTCCGCCTTTGTGCAACGAGGAACAGGAGGAGCACTGCCAGAGCCCTGCAAAATGACCTACAGCGGGCCACAAATGTGCATGTGTCTGCTCAAACGGTCAGAAACGGACTCCATGAGGGTGGTATGAGGGCCCAACGTCCACAGGTGGGGGTTGTGCTTACAGCCCAACACCGTGCAGGATGTTTGGCATTTGCCAGAGAACACCAAGATTGGCAAATTCACCACTGGTGCCCTGTGCTCTTCACAGATGAAAGCAGGTTCACACTGAGCACATGTGACAGATGTGACAGAGTCTGGAGACGCCATGGAGAACTTTCTGCTGCCTGCAACATCCTCCAGCATGATTGGTTTGGCAGTGGGTCAGTAATGGTGTGGGGTGGCATTTCTTTGGGGGGCCACACAGCCCTCCATGTGCTCGCCAGAGGTAGCCTGACTGCCATTAGGTACCAAGATGAGATCCTTAGACCCCTTGTGAGACCATATGCTGGTGCGGTTGGCCCTGGGTTCCTTCTAATGCAAGCCAATGCTAGACCTCATGTGGCTGGAGTGTGCCAGCAGTTCCAGCAAGATGAAGACATTGATGCTATGGACTGGCCCGCCTGTTCCCCAGACCTGAATCCAATTGAGCACATCTGGTACATTATGTCTCGCTCAGGAGACCATCCACCACCTCATCAGGAGCATGCCCAGGCATTGTAGGGAGGTCATAGAGGCACGTGGAGGCCACACACGTTTTGACTTGTTTTAAGGACATTACATCAAAGTTGGATCAGCCTGTATTGTTTTTTTCCACTTTAATTTTGAGTGTGACTCCAAATCCAGACCTCTGTGGGTTAATAAATTTGATTTCCATTGATAATTTTTGTGTGATTTTGTTGTCAGCACATTCAACTATGTAAAGAACGTAAAAGTATTTAATAAGAATATTTCATTCATTCAGATCTAGGATGTCTTATTTTTGTGTTCCCTTTATTTTTTTGATCAGTGTGTATGTGTATATATAATATTATATTTTTTTTATATATAATTGTATGGGATACTGTCCCAAATCGAAAGACATCAGGACCAGATTTCCTACTCTGTGAGTTTTATAGTATAGATATGGAATCTTGATGGTAGCTGAGGAACTACAAATCCATACTGATGGCACAACAGTTTTTTTTTAATATGAAAATGTTTATTAGTAGCCTTATAGTGCTTGAATGATGGTAATAGATTCCATACTTATTATTACAGTGACTGATATTTTTTTTTTATTTTATACATTTAATATGGATCAATCATTTTCCACCATATTTATCTCTCAAATTTTCAAGGTTCATTATGCCATGTGCTATTGCAGCTAAGGTCAGTGTCAACCAGGATTTCCTCCACTGGTGTGTCTATGCCAGCAGAGAGAGGCTGATCTGCTCCTGCACCCCACCACCACCATCTTGTGCACACTGCATTGATCTGTCAGCATGCACACAAATTGAAAAATGTCAAGGACAATTGTTGTTAAGTGGCCAGCAATTAATTAAATTTAATTATTTGATTAATCAAGTAATTAAATATGAAGTAATAAGAGAATAGGTAATGTTTATCACTGAATTATTATCATGCTAATTTCATTTCTAGAAAGTGTGTGTGTGTGTCTCTGTCTGTCTTAGGGCTCTGGCACACGAGGAGATTTGTCACCTGCGTTTTTTCCCCCCGGCGCTTTGGCGACAAGTCACCACAACAATACACACAAAGAGATTTCATGCGAGTTGAGCTCCAGGCGATCTGCTACCCATGGTACCACTCAACAGTTACCCCTCCCACATGTTTACTCAAGTCGCTCAGAAAAGGGTCTGTGTGCAATTTGAAACAGCAGTCGACTTAAAGTAGCCTCGTATGTTTTGACGCTGGCGATTTCCATTGGTTTAGCATTGGCGTCTTGTCGTTCGTCTTGTCACCAAATCGCTCTTTTAAAAATCGCCGGCGACAAATCTCCTCAGGTGCCAGAGCCCTTATAGCAGAGAGGCTAGCATTGCAAGATAAGTAGTTAAAATACACTTAACATAATGCTTTTGGGAAACATCATTTCTTCACAGCTTAAAATGTTAAATGCAGGGCTACCTCTTACTTGGCTGCCAGATTACCACATGTAAGGTATTTTATACAGTATGTGGGGATCCTAATCTTAATTTAGGGAAAGTTATTTTTAGGAGACTTGTTGTCCTTGGGTAGTGCATATTCCCTGTGGGCAACAAACCTTGTTGTATACCATTGCTCTTAGAGTTCGGTTGCTTAAAATGTAATTAATGAGTCCTTGTAACATGCAGTTGGGACAATGGGAACCTGTTGTAGGTCACTATGTACCCTATCCTATTACTAAAGCTAATTTTATACTAAGACTTATGCAGCCATTAGCAGATGCCAAAAACTTCACAGTCAAGGACAATTGTTGCTAAGTGGGCAGCGAAAACTTCTCAGGTCACTTTTTTTGTAATGTCCTTAACATGGTGTGGAACTTGTCCTTGTTTTCTTGGTGTGGGAAACCATAACCCTGTCTATGTAACAGCATACAGTGGGATTTGTAAAACTATAGAAAGTTGTGACAACAAATAGCATTTTGACATCAGATATGCTACCTGAAGGCAGAGTCAAATGACGGCAGATTCAGATTTTGCAACACATAAAGAATATGATTTTGCATGTAGGTAAACAATGTAATCTGCTGAAGTTAAATGAATGAGTGCTCTTACTGAATCCTAGAAAAAGAAACGATAGAAATCAAATGATAGCAGTGGCTGTCTAGCATACTTCTTTGACTGTATATAACTTATTGCAGAATACAAGTACTGGGCAACTACAAAAAAGATCAACCAAATGCTATAAATTGCTCCAATCCACAGTGAACTGCAATTGATGCTATGTGCCAGGGCCTGTCTACTGACTGACAAGTATTGCTCGAAAATGCGCTACTGCCTTGAATGGTGGTAAATTATAGTGTTATATACCCCTTTTGTGGAGTAAAACAATGTTGTGCTGACAAAGAGCTAGAAATTGCTCAGTTTAATATTACCCTGAAACTGGAAATATGGTATACAACACATAACTTACTAGAAGTGACTTTTATGTGTGTGTAATGATTCAGCTATATTATTATTATTATTATTAATAATAATAATAATAATAATAATAATAATAGTAATAATATTATATAGCGCCATCAATTTATGCAGCGCTTTACAGAATAGAGGGGTACAAAAGACAAAACAGTTAACATGTACATATAAACAATTCACAAAAATGGTCTGCAGTTACATTTGGAGGAGGATCGGAGACGCTAGGGGGAGGGCCCTGCTCGCAAGAGCTTACATTCTAAAAGGTAGGGCTGAGACATAAGGTCAGGCTAACTAGCATGGCATTAGAGTTCATGTAGGTGTGTAAAGTGACAGTAAGTGCAGAGTGAGAGGTGAAAACCAGTGGTTAGTGAATGTTTGAGGGAAGATTAGGAGTGTTTAGTGGGTAATTGCATTTCTGAGGGTTTAGGTTATAGTGAAAAGGTGAGTTTTAAGAGATCGTTTAAAGGCTTGGAGAGTCTGGCAGTGCCTAATGGGATGGGAAGAGCATTCCAGAGGATGGGTGCAGCGCGTCAGAAGTCCTGGATGTGAGAGGAGGTGATGAGTGAGGAGGAGAGAAGGAGGTCTTGTGTAGAGCGAAGGTTACGTCTGGGGTAGTACTTGGGGATTAGGGTGGTTAAATAGAGTGGTGTGGCACCAGTGAGTGCTTTGAAGGTGAGTACAAGAATCTTGAACTGAATCCTGTACATGACAGTGCAAAGATTGGCAGAGAGGGGCGGCACTTATGGAGCAGAAGGAGAGGTGTATGAGTCTGGCAGCACTGTTCATGATGGATTGGAGTGGGGTCAGTTTAGACAAGGGAAGCCCACAGAGCAGTGAGTTGCAGTAGTCTAAGCGAGATATGACAAGGGCGTGGATGAAAATTTTGGAAGTCTCATGACTGAGGAAAGGTCGAATGCGTGCAATGTTTTTGAGATGAAACCAACTTGATTTAGAGTGTTTGAATGTGGGTAGTGAAAGAGAGAGCAGAGTCAAAAGTGACTCCTAGACAGCGAGCTTGTTGAACTGGGGTTATATTAATAATTTCCACGCAGACAGTGATGTCAGGCAGGGAAACGGAGTTGGAGGGTAGGAAGATGACCAGCTCAGTTTTGTCCATGTTGATTTTTAGGTGGCGAGGGGACATGAATGCAGAAATTGCAGTTAGACAGTCAAAGACACAAGCTAGGAGTGAGGGCAGGTCTAGGGAAGAGAGGTAGATTTGGGTATCGTCTGCATATAAATGATAGTGAAATCCAAAGGAGCTAATAAGTTGACCCAGACCAGTGGTGTAGATAGAAAATAGAAGCCTTGAGGTACCCCAACTGAGAGGCTAAGGAGTGGAGGTGGAGGCTAAATGGGAGACACTGAAGGAACTGTTGGAAAGATAGGAGGATGGTGAAAATATGGTGGCAGGTCAGCGGGGCTCAAAGAAAATCCTACAGCAAGAAACACAACCAGAAATAAAGAATTACCACAATGAAAAAAAGAGAATATTACAAGTAATCATTAATTTCACATTATTTTTCAAATTTGCACCTTGGCAGTAACCCATAGCAACCAATCAGTAATTAGTCTTTTTCAACCAGCTGAAGGTAGAACAATAAAGGCAAACATCTAATTGGTTGCCATGAGTTATTGCCCAGGTGCAAATTTGCCCAGTGATTATAAATGACCCCCTAGGGCAGTGCTGTCCAACTTTTTTTTGCGTCCTACATGGTGGAGGGCCGATAATGGAAGCCAGTTTTGACCACTCCCCTTTTTTAAACCACACCCACTTGAAACCACACATGTTATCACATGACCATACCCATATTAATGGTGGTAGTACAGCAAACACCTGCCATACTCTGCCATCTCTACCCTGCCTGTGTGTGCCATACTCTGCCTGCCCTTTTCTGACTTTTTGTGCCATACTCAGCTTACCCTACCCTGCCTGTGTGTCATAATCTGCCTGCCCTACCCAGCATGTGTGCCATACTCTGCCTGCCCTATGCTGGCTGTGTGCTGGCACTGCTCCTACAGTCTGCACAATAACTTTATATTAAAAAACTTTTTAATTGCAGTGCCACCTCAGTATATGTTCTTTTTGTAGTGTGCAGGGTTTATTTGTGGGTTTCTACTGCTTCTACAGTGAGGTGTGAACAATGTGGGTGGTTACAGTCTAAACCTGAGGTGTCAACAATCTAGGGATTAAACAGTTGTGAACAACACAGGGGATTACATTTTTAAACAATACAGTGGGATTACAGCCTGAATCTGAGGTGAGAACCATGTAGGGGGCCAGGTGATCACAGTACTGATACCATTTAAATCTTACACAAAGGTAACTGAACTGGCTCAACAGGGCACTGGTAAAAACTTGGAGGGCCCTGGTCCTGTTGGGCCCCTTTTCGCTGGGCATGTTGGAGGGTAAGCCAGATTGCTGTTGATAGTTAATTCATGGCAGTAGAGATGTAGTGAGGTGGCAGATTAGTGCAACAGGTGGTCCCTAGAATCACTTCCTCCCATAAGCCTCAAATATACTAGTCTGACACTGTGTCCATGTTTCTTTTGAATAGTATATATGAAAGTTCTGCAAGTATATATGAAATATATGCTGGCATTTCAAGACCCCAAATAAAGCAAAGCTTTGTGGTTTGGAATAGAAAGCCATAATTACCTATTTTGGATTCCTCAGATGTACTTTAAAAAAATATATTGTTTCCTAGGGTGAACCTAGGATGTTTTGTCATTGAAATCTTAAGTACAGTATGCTGATTTCTGTAGAAATCCAAAAATTAGGAAAAAGGCTTCAGCAGGTTTGCTGCAAAACATTTATTGTGGGTTACCACTACCCACAATAAATGTTTTGCAGCAAACCTGCTGAAGCTTTTTTCCTAATTTTTGGATTTCTACAATTGTATTTGGTTGCAGCACAGATCAACAACTAGGAACTAAAGTTCTTTTTTGCAAGTATTTTATACAAAGTTCACCAACAATTTTTTATTTTAGTATGCTGATTTCTGTAATGGTGCTTTGAACTGTTGGTAGTGTACTAAGTTTTTGACACATACAAGTCAGAAATCTCTATAAAACTATACACATTTTGTTGTGGCACATTCATGAAACACACAGATTTCTAAATCAGCTATATTTCCACATATAAAATAAAATATTTTGGTGATATATATATCCCGATATTATGCAAAATAAACCCGTATTACAAGGCTCATGTAGATGTGGGACTGGGTTTGATGGCACAGACAAATTCATTTAAAAATGTAAGTAAAATGTTATCTCAAAGACAAAATCTGAAACTGTCTGTTTAAAAGACAAATTTACAAAAGTGGAGATAGAGGTTTGTGAATAAGGCAGAAACAACTGCACAAAAAGTGAGAATACAAAGTGTGTAAATCTGAATAACACTTTGTATTCTCACTTTTTGTGCAGTTATTTCTCCACATGTAATTTGGTATGTCAGGATGGGGATGTTTCAGACGAGAAATCTCAAATAGATTTAGTGCAGCTTTTCCTACAAAAATAAATTATACCATATCAGATTTCCTTGTATTTACTTCAATTTAGAGTCGCACACAGACACAAAAGAGTTTAAAGAGAACAGTTTTATTAAGGTTTTATCAAGACAGTGGAGTGCCCGAAATGGTCTGTAGATGTGATGTATTTTGTCACAGGCTTATCTGTACTTGGAGGTAAGAACAGTAGAGATGGCAGCGAGGAACTTGTCCCAAGCAGCCTGGGCTGTTGCATCAAAGTCATCCGGAAAGTGCACAGCCAGAGTAACTTCGATAGCGTGAGACAGCAACTGCAAGAAAAGGAAATTGGGATCAGTCTACAATATTAATGAATACTAAGATCTGCATTTGCACATTTACTGTAGCTTTAAGTGAAGGTTGCTTTACTATGTTTTGTTGGTTTTCTAGCAGAAAATAAAAAAATAAACAATACTCCAATGGTTTGTTGAAAACTTGGACATAGCAGAGATATGCAAAACATTATTTAGATGTTCAAACATTTAGATGTTTAAATCAATACAATCATACAATACAATACAATCATCAATACAATTCATTTGTGATATTTGAAATAACAAACCTAATTCACATTTAAAGCATTGGGTGCTCACTGTACAACCCCACAATAATACAGCAGCACATACGTGCAGAAAGTGATTTATTTGTACTACACAGGTCCCTTTAGTGGCAAGAATAAATAACTAAATAACAAGACAAATAGCTGTATAATCCAAGAGCCCCTTCGTCATCATGACTGGGTAAAAGTTTAAAGTCTATGAAATCTTGCACTTGGATTGTCTTTTTTTCTTGCAAGTTCACTTACACTGTTCTAGGAACAAAGCAAAGACAAAGTATTTTGCTATTAGCTTTCCAAGTTAAATGAGACCCATTAACTATGTACTGTAATCCTGAATCTAGTACTCTACACTAGTCATGGTTTATATGACTGATAAAGGCAGACCAGCTTGGAATGCATGTATAGTGCATTTTAATACTAAGATGGTCTTGGTCTGTGGCATAAGGTGATTCGGGGAACTGTGTATCAGACTGAGCCCTGAGCTCTGGGTGTCTATACCTAGAGAAGACAATGTATTTATTTATTTAAACTCTTACCCTGAAGTTTCCAGGATCTACTCTCAGGTTGTAAGCATGCAGGTCACTCAGCTTGGACAGAGCAGCATCCAGGTTGTCCAGATGTTGGGCAGCCTCTCCAATGGCACCAAGGACCTTTCCTCCATGAACTTGGAGATCATGAGATCCAGAGCTCAAGTCGAAATGGCTGAAGTAAGTCTTGGTCTGAGGGTAGCTCAGAAATAGCCTACAAATATAAAACAACAATTAGTCATTTAATTAAAAGGTGTATATGAAAATAAATATATATGTTTTACATTTTCTATTTGCATTTATTTCAAAGCACAATTCTGCACAATTTCAATAGAATGTGTCTCTTTCTGTATGCAGCATTGCCTGTGATCAGCAGTACTGCACACAGAAGGAGCCATATAGAAGTGTTCTGGAAATTATCCTAGTTTGTGTATAATTTTAAATATGCAAGCTAAGGAGATGCACAGGGCCCAGAGCACAGTAGCAACACTGAAAAGGATAGATACAGCTACAGGAGCCATAAGAGCCTCAATATGGTATCAATATTATAAACAAGCAAAGAAAGGAAAAAAGGCAAAACTCCAAAATTAGTTTTACTTAAGTATTAAATAAATCTGTTCTACATGGTAAGAAATAGAATTAATGATGCATTAGTTATTGAGGTACAGGTATGGGATCCCTTATCCGGAAACCCGCTACCTAGAAAGCTCCGAATTACGGAAAGCCCGTCTCCCATAGAATTTTTATAACTGATTTCCTTTTTCTCTGTAATAATAAAACAGTACCTTGTAAATGATCCCAATTAAGATATAAATAATCCTTATTGGATTTAATCAATTTTTAATTTTTTTTCGTAGACTTAAGGTATGGAGATCCAAATTACGGAAAGACCCCTTATCCGGAATACCCTTGGTCCCGAGCATTCTGGATAATGGGTCCTATACCTGTATATTATATTTGTTTGAGTGGATGGAAATAGAAAGACGGATAACATTTTTAACACAGAAAGTAGATAAGAAAATGTTTCCAGTTATAAGGAATGTTACCTTTCCAAAGCTTCAGCTCCAAGGGCATTCACATTGCCAGATGCTTTTGCCCAGATAGACAAAACTGCAGCCTTCTCAGCCTCAGAGAGAAGCATCTTGATTGTGTTCTGATTGTTGGTTTCAGATGAAAACCTAAAAAATGCTTGTGCTGTCCCTTGTATCACTGAGGTTTTATAGAGGAAGGGTCAGCAGAACCTGGCGGCTGTCCAACATCATTGGCCAGTTTCAAACACCACCCAGATATTATCTGTGTTGGAAATGTACTCTGGGCGTACAAACATTTGGTGGCAAATTCCTACATAGAAAAAACTGTCTGTTAAAAATTAAATTGCATTCTATGCTAAACAAATTTTTATTAGTTCATAGATATGGAATATGTGGTGCTTAATAAATAAATAAATATAAATACATACATACATAATACAATTAAGTTGAATAAAAGCAGCAACATCACTTTTTTTATATAGTACTATGAGGTTACCCACCTCTTCATAATATTACAGCTAGTTAACATAAGTGTTTTAGAATGAAAAGGGAAATGTGGGGATCATCGTTATATAAACTGTGCCCTGTATTTCTTGCTAAAATGTCTATAATTTTTATGTTATAGGCCCATTTTCCATAGAGACCTCCCTAAAATGATTTTTCATTAGTACATTGGAACCTCAATAAGTTTCTGATTGCACAGCGAGTTTGGGAGCTGCTAGCGAGTGTTGCATGTAATCTAAAGTGTTGCATGTAAATTAAGTGTATAGCAGGCGTTATAAACAAAAAAGGCGTTTGAAACTTAAAAGGCACTATACAAGGCATTGCACTCGGGAGACTGTAAGTACCCAGTTGCAATATGAGTTGCAGTATGATTGCTGGTGTGACTCAGTGTGCATCTTGTCGCATGTATGTGGTCCTGGAGCAGCAGTTCCATGCAGCATTTACTTGTGAGAGATGCAGGTGCGTTTTCCTCTTGGAATCTGAGGTGCAGAATCTAAGGGGGGAACTGGCAGCACTGAGGGCAGCTGCAAACATGGGGGAGAACAGGAGGCTCACTGAGCAACCACTGGCAGGGGCCGGTGTAGTGAGGGGTGGAGAAGGGACAGTGGAGGTTAATGAGGGAGACAAATTTGTGACAGTTAAGAGGGGAAGTAGGGGACACAAGGGTAGGGGGGCTGGTTCACAGCTTGTACAAACCAACAGATTTGCCGCTTTAGGTGAAGATGCTGGGGAAGGCAGCTCTGAGCTAGCATGTATGGAGCAGGCTGACTCTCAGAGCACCCTGGGAGCCGGCACCTCTAATTCAGGTGGGGGGAATAGTGCTAGGAAGGGAAGGCAGGCTATAGTTGTAGGGGATTAAATTATTAGAAAGGTGGATAGGGTAATTTGTCACAAAGACCCTACATGCCGAACTGTGTGTTGCTTGCCTGGTGCTAGGGTTCGGCATGTGGTGGAACGAGTGGACAAATTGTTGGGAGGGGCTGGGGAAGACCCGGTGGTCTTGGTACACATAGGTACCAATGACAAAGTTAGAGGAGGGGGGGAAGTCCTCAAGAACGATTTTAAAAAGCTAGGTGCGAAGTTGAGGGCGAGGACTTCCAAGGTAATTTTCTCAGAGATATTACCTGTGCCACGAGCAACATTAAGAAGGCAGCGGGAGCTTAGGGAGATTAATGCGTGGCTGAGAGATTGGTGCAGGGAGGAGGGCTTTGGGTTTCTCCAGAACTGGGCTGATTTCTCAATCGGCTACAGGCTCTTTGCCAGGGATGGGCTGCACCTCAATGATGATGGGGCAGCTGCTTTGGGGAAAAAGATGGCTAGAGGGTTGGAGGAGATTTTAAACTAGCAGTGGGGGGGGAGGGTGCAGCGGGAAATTCTGTGGTAGACAGGATAGATGAGGTAGTGGGCATAGTAAGGGAAAATGGGGGAGGAGACTTGCTTCAGGATACTGATAATGGCAGGGGGGCCCATAAGTTGTTTACACGTCATTCTCACGCCGGAACCAGTATTAAATGTATGTTTACCAATGCAAGGAGTCTGACTGGTAAAATGGGAGAGCTGGAGGTACTGGCGTTGGAGCGGAAATATGATGTGACTGGTGTTGCTGAAACTTGGTTGAATGAGTCTCATGACTGGGCTGTAAATATTGGGGGGTATACATTGTTTAAGCAGGAATTAAAAGCAAATATTAAGGAGGAAGTGATGGGGGTAACCGAGGGAGCTGAATCCTTATGGGTTGAGCTTCTCACAGATAGTAAAGAATCTACCAAACTAATTTGTAGGGGTTTGCTATAGACCCCCTAATGTAAGGGAAGAGGAGGAGGCCCAGCTCCTGTTGCAAATAGAAAAGGCTGCTAGTTTGGGGCAAGTGATAATAATGGGGGATTTTAATTACCCTGATATTGACTGGGGCAATAGTACTGCCAGGACAGTAAATGGGAACAAGTTTATAAACTTGCTGCATGACAACTTTATGTCACAAGTTGTTGAGGAGCCAACCAGGAACCATGCTATACTAGATCTAGTGATCTCTAATGACCCAGAACGTATAGCAAATGTGCAAGTGGTTGAACCCCTGGGTAATAGTGACCATAATGTTATTTCATTTGATGTTTGGTGCAGGAAACAAATTTACACGGGGGCAACAAAGACACTGAATTTTAGGAAGGCAAATTTTAGCTCCTTCAGGGCAGTGCTTCAGGGCATAGATTGGGGCATTATGTTTTCTGATAAAAACACAGAGCAGAAATGGTTGTCATTTAAAATGATATTAAATCATTACTGTTCTCAATTCATTCCATTAATAAGAAAAAGTAGAAGTGTTAAGAATCACCCCATGTGGCTTAACTCTGAGGTAAAGAAGTTAATAGGGAGAAAAAGGAAAGCTTTTAAGAAATATAAGTCAGAGGGGACAGTAGCTGCGTTTAATGATTATAAACACTATAACAAGTGTTGTAAAACAGCAATCTGGAAGGCAAAGATAGAAAATGAGGAGTGCATCGCGGCCGAGGCCAAGACTAACCCCAAAAAGTTTTTTAAGTATATTAATAGTAAAAAGATGCAGGTTGAGGGTGTGGCCCCATTGAGTTATAGTAACAATATGGTTACAGCGGATACAGAAAAGGCAGATGTGCTTAACCAGTTCTTTTCTTCTGTGTATACAGTAGAGGAGCCAGTGGGCCAAGTCCCACCCAATAGCTTCCCTGTTGCCTCAGCTCCAACTACACAGTGGTTGGCACAGGATATGGTGCTTAAAGGGTTACACACGATAAATGTAAACAAGGCACCTGGGCCAGATGGAATACACCCTCGGGTACTGAGAGAGCTAGGGGCAGAATTGCAGTGGCCCTTGTTTCTGATATTCTCAGACTCGCTTTCATCAGGTATGGTACCTAGGGATTGGAAGAAGGCGAATGTCATTCCTATATTTAAAAAGGGAGTAAGATCTCAGCCTGGCAATTATAGGCCTGTAAGTTTGACATCCGTGGTGGGCAAGTTATTTGAAGGTTTGTTAAGGGATCACATTCAAAATTATGTACTGGAGAATGCCATTATGAGTAATCAGCATGGCTTTATGAAGGACAGGTCATGTCAGACCAATTTAATTGCTGGACAGTGGGGATGCAGTAGATATAATCTATTTGGATTTTGCCAAAGCATTTGATACCGTTCCCCACAAACGACTGCTTTCTAAGCTAAGGTATATTGGTCTTAGTGAAGTCGTTTGCACATGGATAGAAAACTGGCTACAGGATCGGGTACAGAGGGTGGTTGTTAATGGTACATTCTCTACTTGTAATAAGGTTCTCACTGGGGTCCCTCAGGGTTCTGTACTGGGTCCACTTTTGTTTAACTTGTTCATAAATGACTTAGGGGAGGGTATTATGAGTAATGTATCAGTGTTTGCAGATGACACAAAACTCTGCAGACCAGTCAATTCTATCCAGGATGTGACATCCCTGCAGCAGGATCTTGACCAACTGGCAATCTGGGCGGCTAAGTGGCAGATGAGTTTTAATGTGGATAAATGTAAGGTCATGCACCTGGGATGTAAAAATATGCAAGCCACTTATACCCTTAATGGGACTGCACTAGGCAAATCCATAATGGAGAAGGACCTTGGAGTCCTTGTAGATAATAAACTTGGCTGTAGCAAGCAATGCCAGGCAGCAGCTGCAAGGGCAAACAAGGTTTTGAGCTGTATTAAAAGGGGTATAGATTCACGGGAGGAGGGGATTATTCTTCCCCTTTACAGAGCACTGGTAAGGCCACATCTAGAATATGCTGTTCAGTTTTGGTCTCCAGTGCTCAAACGGACATTATTGAGTTAGAGAGGGTCCAGAGAAGGGCAACTAAGCTGGTAAAGGGTATGGAAAGTCTCAGTTATGAAGAAAGACTGGCCAAGTTGGGTCTGTTTACACTGGAGAAGAGGCGCTTAAGAGGTGACATGATAACTATGTATAAATATATAAAGGGATCATATAATAACCTTTCTAATGTTTTATTTACCAGTAGGTCCTTCCAACGGACACGAGGGCATCCACTCCATTTAGAAGAAGGGAGGTTCCATTTAAATATTCAGAAAGGATTTTTTACTGTGAGAGCTGTGAAGTTGTGGAATTCCCTCCCCGAATCAGTCGTACTGGCTGATACATTATATAGCTTTAAGAAGGGGCTGGATGGATTCTTAGCAAGTGAGGGAATACAGGGTTATGGAAGATAGCTCTTAGTACAAGTTGATCCAGGGACTGGTCCGATTGCCATCTTGGAGTCAGGAAGGAATTTTTTCCCCTCTGCGGCAAATTAGAGAGGCTTCAGATGGGGTTTTTTTGCCTTCCTCTGGATCAACTAGTAGTTAGGCAGGTTATATATAGGCATTATGGTTGAACTTGATGGACGTATGTCTTTTTTCAACCCAACTTACTATGTTACTATGTTACATTATAATAAGACATTTTCTAAAAGCATATGCATGTCTATGTGTTGTAAATATGAGCAATAGATATGACAAATCTATCATTATAAAGACACAAGAGTCTTGGAGTCAGGAAGGAATTATTTCCCCCTCTGCGTCAAATTATAGAGTCTTCAGATGGGGTTTTTTGCCTTCCTCTGGATCAACTAGCAGTTTTTTTGTTGTACAAATTGGGAATTAGGTAATTTATTAATAGGTAATCAAAAAGGAGATGAGTTGTCAGCGCTCAGTTTTCCTTTAAAAATTAGTACCACACTTTGGCAAAATTAGTACGCTCACATGTCACGTCAAGGCCCCTCATTGTACATGAGTACTACACTGCCTATTAGCGTTCTAATGGGGTTCTAATAGCAACCAATCAGCAGGTAACATATCTTAATCACCTGTTTAAAAAAAAAAAATCTTATTGGTTGCTATGGGTTGCTGTTCCTGGACAAACTTAGTGCCTTTTATTACATATGGGGGTAGACAGACCATGTTACATTTATCATTAAAGGAGACATAAAGGATAAACGAAAAACCTCTAATCTTGTAGGCAGTTATTAATAATATATGTTGCTGGTTTCACTTTGCTCTAAAAATTAATACTACCTGTAAAAATGACCCCTTTATTGGGGCTCCCAATAGATTCTCTCAGGTCACTGTCTGTGTTTCAAATGAGTGTACCAAAAGCACAGTAGAAGGGGAATAGCCAATCGCAGCCCTGTGGTCACACAAGCAAAGAGAGTATTCAGTTCCCTGTCAGGCCAGCCTAGCTTCTGATGAGCAATCAAGGAGCTTTTAAGGCTAATGCCAGACATGGCGTTTTTTTTAATTCTCTCGTCGGCTGAAAAACGCACAATATCATCATCCATAGAAATAACTTAAACAGTCTCAATGGAAAACACACTATGCGTAAATATGCTAGAAAACGCGTTACCACGGACTTTTCATGCATTTGCCGACATACGCCATTATGTTTATATATTATTATATTTGTAGCAAACATTGCTTCTAGCTTCCATTCAGCCTTTAAAACAGGGCTTTTTTTATGTGTTTACAAACGCATACTGAGCATGTACAAATGCACAAATATTGTTTTTATATGTGTTATTTTTAAACACACCTAAGTACGTTTTTGTCAGTTCCAAATGAATCCCTTTATTCTATTATCTTCTGAAAGGGCATTAAGCTCAAGAAAATGCAGCATGTTGCATCACAAAAAACAATAAAACGCAAATGAATTAAAAGGCAACTCTAAACACTCATGGGTACAACCAAGCAGAATATAATAGCTGATGTAATTAATAATATATTAAACACATTAAAATTAATTAAAATTATTATTAAAAAAATATTAATTAATAATTTAGCTGATGTGTTTAGGTGCGCTAAAACCTACATCTAAAATGCACATCAGAGACATTGAAAAACACCTGTGTAAGAAGCTTTACTAAACTTATGTTAGAAATTTCAAAACCATGGCCCTTTAGCTGTTGTGTTAATCAACAACTGTCAGATGGTTCTGAGAAATGCAATCAAGCAACAACAAGGATTTTGAGTGCCCTAATTTGCTCTGTGTTCCATTAACCTTACTTTAGTACCCATGCAGTGTACAGAGACAAAGCGGGTGTGGTGCTTTACTTTATCTACTTTCCAAATGTATTTCTAGTCTAGATTAGAACTGGTCACTTTGTAGAAAACCCCTGTAATAATCTTCAGTCACTTACATTTTTAAACAGGCAACAAGCTGAAAGATTTTCACAAACTAAAGGTTTGGAATAAGTGATATGACTCTATTTTGCTTGATTATCCACTCCTGAAATACAAAGATTTGAAGTGGAGCAGTTAAACTGCAGCTATAGATACATTTCATTTAAAATGATTGTAGGAAATAGAAAAGGAGGAGACATTAACCTTAAAGTTTTGAATACAGGCCCTTTTAGGAAACAGAAAGCTCACTGCCCATGTGCAAACCAAGGAATTGCCTTATCGTCACTGGAGGCTGGGGGGAAGGGGCCTAAAATGGGTAACTTCAGGGAAAATTTAAATATGACATTTTAATTGTAGAGTAGGTCTTTATATAAATGGCATACTGTAATCTCAAAATCCCAAATGTAAAAAAAGAAGAAAATGACCTATGTGTGTGTAAAATTGTGAATGTAATGTCTCCTGTTTGAAATGAAACATCTTATTGGTCACTGAGTTCCTGCACTTGGGCAAACTTTGTGCCTTTTTTAACATATAGGGGGCAGTGTCTTGATTTAGATTAATATGCAAGGAAACCATACATTTTCAAATTTGGGTTTCATCGGGATTGGGATTCATTACAAGTTGTTTGAACTTGGAACTAAGAACATGACATGGTAAAAAATGAGTTCAGTAAGCTCATCTATCTATATTAATATATCCTGAATGTAGAAATGGTAACATCAGTTAACTGCAACCCTACAAATCAAATGTCATGGGACATCTAGAAAATTTTTGTTCAGTAGCAATTCAGGAGGTATAGGTTGAAATTACTTGCTCGATGTGCTAACCTAAGGATGATAACCTTAAAATGAACCTATGAATGATTTGGGCCAATGCTATCTGTCATATACTGTGTGCTTGTCCTGTGCCTGTTTCCACTGGTCATTTTTTAAAGTGCTTATTTATTTCAATGAGTGTTCAGTACATTTTCCTAAACTTAGGGTTATAACAAATGGCGCCATATGTGTCTTCAAATTCCTAAAACTGTTAATTTCATTGCACCCCTTTATATATAAATGCTAAATGTATCCAGTCCAACAATTCTTATACATAGTGGGCTAATAAATATGTATTTATAAATGTTTAAACATTCATTGCCCAGTTCACCTTACAATCTAATTTCCGTATTAGAGATACACAAAGAAGTATATATTTTGTATGTATATATTTATATTCCATTAAGTTTACATACCAGGTTTGGATTGTGGAAGGAAACCAAAGATGCAGGAAAGGTGGGAGAATATACAAACAAATATACAACATGGAACTGCATGAGTGCAAAAATATTTACATCTGTCTATTGTCTCCTCAATTCATGGCTATTTCTTTTCTAATATTGTAGACAACAGGCACAAATAAGAAGCAAACAGTAATTGTATTGTGCTTGCAAGTGTCTGTATCCCAAATGTAATTTTCTCAGTAATAGCTAGGTATCCACAAAAAATGGTTCTTCAGGATGCTGTGCATAAAGTTCTTCAGGTACTACATCAGAATAGTGACTTTTTTGTTAAAATGTCATTCTACTTAATAGTATAACATGTCATTCTTGAAAGGACAAGCTAGCCATAACGAGGATAATAAAAGCTGCCCAATTGGCCCCTCAAGATCAAGTTAGCAGCTTATTGTTATTGTATATGGTACCTCCCTGATGGCCTGTCCTTTGGATATCTGGCCAATTTCAGGTTATAAGATTCCATCAGGTGCGGGAATGTTGATGAGGTTTTTTCCTGACGGCTTTTCATAGGCCTGCATACAGATCTAACTACACTGAAGTAGTTGGCAATGATTAAATCATCCAGATTTGGCCCAGTGTATAGGCAGACATATCAGGCATACTGGCAACCTCACCAAACGTAGCAGATCTTGCAGAGAATGTTGAGCTTAAGTTTTGTAATAGATAACAATAACATGTAAAAAGGAAAATGAATACTTCTCTACAGCAGTTAGCTGGTGTCTGAGATTGTTTTAAATGATAAAATTTAAGGCCAGAGGCACAAGAAGCAGATCATACAGATATCTGCGCAAAAATGCATACATTTCCGTGCTGATATTTAATATAAAACACCAAAACACCGAAACATTGAAACATTGAATAAACACTACTGGCTTTTTTAAACAGGAGCTGAGAGTGCTGGACTTTGTATCGTTATATATATAATCTTAACCAGGGCCGTACTTATATATAGGTACCCAAGGGCTTTTGCCTAGGGCAGCAGCTTTAGCAGGGTGGCCCACAGGTGCCTATATAATTAAAATAAATACAGCCCAGATGTTAACTAGCTGCCCTGGGCAAGGAACTTCAGTTACAGTTAAAATAATGAAAACATGGTATTATTGAGTTATTGAGCCAGACAACGTATCTCCATGTGCCTGCTACACCCAACACATGCAGGACCACCCAAAACATTTTGAGAGAAGGAAGCAATACAAGGAAAGCATTTACAACCCCCTTTGATTTACTGAACAGTAATAAATATTAATATTAGGAGCCCTAAAATTAATGTAATAATGGAGCCCTATATGTTTGTACCACCTATACTCCCTGATGTCATTTCTGGGCACTTTCAGTCTATGTACCTCTTTGCTGTGTGCAACAGTGTAAACATGCAATAATTTATTATCTTTGTTATGCAAAGAGTTTTAGAGCAAAGCAAGAGCTTCAATGCAGCCCTTCCTACAAAAATGAGTTATACCACATTGTTTGCATTTATGTCATCTAAAATACACAATGCAGACACAGAAGAGTTTACAAGAGAACTATTTTTATTAAGGTTTAAATGAACAGGGCAGGGAACCTTGCTGGAAATGGTCTGTAAACGTGATGTGTTTTTGTCACAGGATTTAAATGTATTTTAGAAACTTTATTTATCTGTTAGTAGAGTTTTATTTTTGCTGCATTTGCAGGAACCAGTCTGGATTTATCTGTACTTGGAGGTAAGAACAGTAGAGATGGCGGCGAGGTACTTGTCCCAAGCAGCCTGGGCTGTTGCATCAAAGTCAGCCTGGAAGTGGGCAGCCAGAGTAACTTGGATAGTGTGAGACAGCAACTGCAAGAAAAGGAAATTGGGATTAGTCTAAATACCAAGGAATACTGAATACACTACTAAGCCCGTGAGCAGCTGTTTGTGCTAGTCTATGACATAAGTAGATCTTGGGTACTAAGTTAGCCCTAAGCTACAGGTGCTTACACCTAGAGATGCCAATGTAAGCATTTTTTAACAAAACTCTTACCCTGAAGTTTCCAGGATCTACTCTCAGGTTGTAAGCATGTAGGTCACTCAGCTTGGACAGAGCTTTATCCAGGTTGTCCAGATGTTTGGTGGCCTCTCCAATGGCACCAAGGACCTTTCCTCCATGAACTTGGAGATCATGAGATCCAGAACTCAGGTCGAAGTGGCTGAAGTATGTCTTGGTCTGAGGGTAGCTCAGAAACAGCCTGGAAATATAAAATTTGGACATATATATATATATATCGCAGCAATGCATATGCCATCCCACTGGCAATTTACATTCTTGCCGGTGGGATGGCATTGCGGGGAGATAAGTTGCCCGTACCTGGCCGCTTCCCCGCACCCCCTAACCCTCCCCGCAGGGGCACCTGCTAAGCCTCCCTTACCCTCTGCTGAAGTTCCCTAACCCCCCACAGGGTCCCCCACCCGACGTCCTCCCCTGAGCGCGCATAAGTTTAACGCGTCAGGGGAGGAACGGTCGGTCGGGGGAGCACCGGCAAGGTTCGGGTCTGGGCCGCCGGGGCCCACTGAATTTTTGCCCGGTGTCCCGGCAGCCCAGTCCGACCCTGGCAAGGACCAAACACAAGTAGCAACAAAAAAACACATATGGGGTTATGTAATAAAAGGCACTAAGTTTGCCCAGAAGCAGTAAACTATACCATACAATCAGCAGGTACTATTTACTGGTCACCTGTTTAAGAACAAATATTTTATTGGTTGCTAAGGATAACTGCTCTTTGGCAAACTTAGTGCCCTTTATTACATATGGGGAATAGATTTCTGATGGTCAAACTGGTGGAAGATCATATATTGGCTATCCCTGATCTAAAAAGTCACCTCAAATTCTTGCAGATGCAACATGCACTGTACCACAAATCTAAGATATTAGCCTAATATATATTTTTTTTTTTAAATTGTAACACATTTTGGCACTAAGTAATTTTGGACTATACACCTTAGTCATACAAGATAAATAGAAAGACAGAGATATGATGATATATAGATGATAGATGGTAGATAGATAGATAATATGTAATAATGTGTTTAACAAAGGAAGATAAGAAAACAGATCCTAATTAGCTGAAAAGTTACCTTTCTAAAGCTTCAGCACCAAGGGCATTCACACTGCCAGATGCTTTTGCCCAGAGAGACACAACTGCAGCCTTTTCAGCATCAGAGAGAAGCATCTTGCTTGTGTTCTGAATGTTGGTTTCAGATGAAAACCTAAAAAATGCTTGTGCTGTGTATCCCTAAGGTTTTTATAGAGAAAGGGTCAGCAGGACCTGGCGGCTGTCCAACATCATTGGTCAGTTTCAAACACCACCCAGATATTATCTGTGTTGGAAATGTGCTGTGTCTGTACAGCTGTTTGGTGGCAAATTCCTACTTAGAAAAAACATCCTTTAAAAAAAAACTGCATTCTATGCTAAATGCAAATGTATTAGACAATAATTCATAGATATGGTTCTTAATAAGTACATGTAAATATGTAGTAATAACAAGAAAATAGCAGCAACATAATTTCTTATATAGTGCCAAAGCAAGAAGTTACCCAGCTCTTTACAATAACATTACAGGCAAATGGAACTGTACCCTGTATTGCTCTCTAAATTGTTAGTCTTGTTTATGTTATAGGCCCAATTTCTTTAGGAATATCCCTTAAGTTATTTTACATTTGTACCATGTAAAAAGAAATTCCCCATGTGTATGTATGTTTGTTGAATTACAAAATAGCAGTACAGGAAGGACATTTCCCATAAACTCCATTTTAATCAATACAAAAATGTGATCTGTTATCTGGAAACCTGCTATCCAGAAAGCTCTGAATTACAGGATGGCCATCTCCCATAGACTCCATTTAATCAAATAATTCAATATTTTAAAATTGATTTCCTTTTTCTCTGTAATAATAAGTACCTTGTATTTGATCCCAACTAAGACAGAATTAATCCTTACTGGATGAGAACAATCCTATTGGGGTTAATTATGTTTAAATATTTTTTTAGAAGACTTAAAGTATGGAGATCTAAATTACAGAAAGACCCCTTATTTGGAAGACCCCAGGTCCTGAGCATTCTGGATAACAGGTCCCATACCTTTAATTCAAAATTTTAAAAGATACAGTATATCCCTTTTTTCTGTAATTAAAAAACAATTCCTGGTACTTCATTTCAACTAAGATATAATTAATCCTTTTTAGAGGTAAACCAATTCTATTGGGTTTATTTAATGTTTAAATAATATCTTAGTAGATGTAAAGTATGTAAACCCAAATTATGGAAAGATCCCTTTATTCGGAAAACCCCAGGACCCCAGCATTCTGGATAACAGGTTCCATGCTTGTAAAAACAATTTGCTTAGACATAAGACTGATGTATCATTATAAAGATATTAAATATGCATAAGTCATGGTGAGAAAATTTTTTTGCAGTGAGAGCTGTGAAGTTGTGGGATTCTCTTTCTAAAGTGCTCGCACTGGCTTTTTAAGCAAGGAATTCAGGCAGGGTTGTAACAATTAGCTGATTTAGGACTGTTGCAACTGACATCTTGAAACCACCTCTAAGGATGAAGACACATGGAGCTACTAGTACAAGCTACTTTTTCACACCTATTAAACGCAAGAAAATAACCTGCCATAGACAATGCTGAGAATTGCATCTGCTAAAACACATGTACAGATAGTTATCAGATAGTTATCATTCGCCCACGATAAATATTCGTTAACGCAGGCGACTAATCTTCTTGACATGCCATCTCACTGGCAAGAATGTAAATCGTCGGTGGGATGGCATATGCGTTGCTTCGCTTTCCCGGAGTTGCCGCTCAAGGAGAGATATGGCCCCCGTGGTAATAAAGATTAGTCGCAGGGCGACTAATCTCCCCGTGTGCTACTGCCCTTAGGGAAATTGGAATGGTTTCAGAGATATATATACATATAAATTTGGCCCTCCAGCTGCTGTGTTTCCTACAGTTAGTAGGTGGTTCTGAGAGATGCAGTTTAACAACAACAAGGATTTGGAGCTTGAAAAAAATGTGTCAGACAATCCTCCCCCAAAAAATTGTTCTGTGCGGCATTAACCTTACTATTGTACCCATGAAATGTAGAAAGACACACTGGCTGGGGATTTTTTCTTTATCTGCTTTACAGATGTACTTGTTGTCTAGATAAGAACTACTGGAATGGTCACTTGTAATAATCCTGTGATCAGTAGCTTTTCAGTACTTACTATCAGTAACTTATGTATTTAATTAAAATACTGCTAGCTTTGTTTTCCGCTAGTGCCCTTACTTTCATAAACTTCTGTGCAAGTGCTGATCACATGTGTGGAACATTTAAACCAAAAAATGCTTTATATGTGTAATTTTATGTACAGACACAAGACAGGGAATGCACAGATGTGGCATCTAATTCTAATTTAGAGACTTTAGGCAAAGTGATTTATTACCATTTATTTTCAAGTGGCATTTAGTACTACGGGAAATCTTTGCAACAAACTAATTAACAGAATGGATAAGTTAACCTATATTGGTTGCTAATTCTGCCTTTCTTGACCAAATTGACTTCCACTTATCCATTGTATTGGACCAAGTTGATTCCCTCTTTCACTTAATATTTGATGAAGACCTTTAGATATGAAAAGGTCAGGAAAATTATCTATTTAGCTAAGGACCATTTCACATGCCCCTTACATGATATAAACCTGGCCAATCTATCCTATTTGACCAACCATGTGGCTGGGGAAATTGGACAGAAATTTGGTAAACATGACAAATGAGTGTTTTTTTATGTAAATGGCCACCTCAACAGGCTATGCAATCCATAAGGAGGAAGATAATCCCCAACATGTACATGAAAGCATTCCCTTTATTAAATAAATACAAAAACTGAATAGCAATAGGAGCAATATTATTGTTTTCGCTAATTTAGATTAAAATAAAAGGACAACAAAATGTTTTCAAATTAAGTCTTTATTAGGTTTTCACTGGACAGGTTTCAGATCTTTAAAAAAAAACGTTTAGATCTACTGTAAGTGTTTAGATCCAATAATGGTGAGGAACTTTTCCAAGGCAGTCTGAATTTCGATGTTAAAATCCTTGAAGTACGAATTCAGTGTAAGCAGGATACTCTGAGTCATCAGCTGCAAGAAAAGAATCAATTATAATTAGTGTCAAATGCCAGTTAACAAGATGGTCTTAAAGGGGTTGTTCACCTTTGCAGGGTCAGACTGGGGGGGGGGGTGAAGGGCCCACCGGGGCTCCTGCCAGCTGCGTCCCCTAACTCCCACCCCCTGCAGGGGCCCCCCTAACGCCCCTCGCAGGGCCCCCCGCCCGAAGTCCTCCCCTGAGCGTGTACATATAACGAGTCAGGGGAGGAGAGGTCGAGCAGGGGGAGCGTCGGCAAGGGTTGGGTCTGGGCCGCCGGGGCCCACCGGGACTTTTCCCGGTGTCCCAGCGGCCCAGTCCAACCCTGCACCTTTGAGAGTAGTATTCAAAAAAATAAATAATAAAGACTAATAGAAAAGTTGCTAAGAATTTGCATTCTATAACATGTTTCCAGTTAACTTAGAGCTGACCCACCTCTTTGAAAGGTTAACTACACAGGAGATTTTGTAGGATGTGTCAGATAAACAGAATGCATCCTAAGGGCTCTGGCACACGGGGAGATTAGTCGCCCGCGGCAAAACTCCCTGCTCGCGGGTGACTAATCTCCCCGAGTTGCCTTCCCCCTGCCATCCCACCGGCAAACATGTAAGTCGCCGGCGGGATGGCAGACGCGGCGGCGCGATTTCGCGCAAATCGCCGAAAAAGACTCGCGAGGCGAGGGGGAAGGCAACTCGGGGAGATTAGTCTTGATTTAGATTAGTATGCAAGGAAACCGTACATTTTTAAATTTGGGTTTCATTGGGATTGGGATTCATTACAAGTTGTTTGAAGTTGGAACTAAGAACATGACATGGTAAAAAATGAGTTCAGTAAGCTCATCTATCAATATAAATATATCCTGAATGTAGAAACGATAACATCAGTTAACTGCATCCCTACAAATGTCATGGGACATCTAAAAAATTTTTGTTCAGTAGCAGTTCAGGAGGTATAGGTTGAAATTACTTGCTCGATGTGCTAACCTAAGGATGATAACCTTAAAATGAACCTATGAATGATTTGGGCCAATGCTATTCGTCATATACTTGTCTCAATTTTAGTAAAAACCATACCCAGTTCCAGGCCTACTCCTCTGATATGTGTGCTTGTCCTGTGCCTGTTTCCTGTGCCTGTTTCCTGTGCCTGTTTCCACTGGTCATTTTTTAAAGTGCTTATTATTTCAATGAGTGTTCAGTACACTTTCCTAAACTCAGGGTTATATCAAATGGCGCCATATGTTTCTTCAGATTCCTAAAACTGTTAATAAAACCCTTTATATATAAATGCTAAATGTATCCAATTCTGTGCAGCTTACAATCTAATTTCCGTATTAGAGATACACAAAGAAGTATATATTTTGTATGTATATATTTATATTCCATTAAGTTTACATACCAGGTTTGGATTGTGGAAGGAAACCAAAGATGCAGGAAAGGTGGGAGAATATACAAACAAATATACAACATGGAACTGCATGAGTGCAAAAATATTTACATCTGTCTATTATCTCCTCAATTCATGGCTATTTCTTTTCTAATATTGTAGACAACAGGCACAAATAAGAAGCAAACAGTAATTGTATTGTGCTTGCAAGTGTCTGTATCCCAAATGTAATTTTCCCAGTAATAGCTAGGTATCCACAAAAAAATGGTGCTTCAGGATGCTGTGCATAAAGTTCATCAGAATAGTGACTTTTTTTTAAAATGTCATTGTACTTAATAGTATAACATGTCATTTTTGAAAGGACAAGCTAGCCATAACGAGGATAATAAAAGCTGCCCAATTGGCCCCTCAAGATCAAGTTAGCAGCTTATTGTTATTGTATATGGTACCTCCCTGATGGCCTGTCCTTTGGATATCTGGCCAATTTTAGGTTATAAGATTCCATCAGGTGCGGGAATGTTGATGAGGTTTTTTTTCTGACGGCTTTTCATAGGCCTGCATACAGATCTAACTACACTGAAGTAGTTGGCAATGATTAAATCATCCAGATTTGGCCCAGTGTATAGGCAGACATATCAGGCATACTGGCAACCTCACCAAACCTAGCAGATCTTGCAGAGTATGTTGAGCTTAAGTTTTGTAATAGATAACAATAACATGTAAGTGTGTTAAAAGGAAAATGAATACTTCTCTACAGCAGTTAATAGCTGGTGTCTGAGATTGTTTTAAATGATAAAATTTAAGGCCAGAGGCACAAGAAGCAGATCATACAGATATCTGCGCAAAAATGCATACATTTCCGTTTAAGTGCTGATATTTAATATAAAACAACCGAAACATTGAAACATTGAATAAACACTACTGGCTTTTTTAAACAGGAGCTGAGAGTGCTGGACTTTGTATCGTTATATATTTAATCTTAACCAGGGCCGTATTTATATATACGTACCCAAGGGCTTTTGCCTAGGGCGGCAGCTTTAGCAGGGTGGCCCTCAGGTGCCTATATAATTAAAATAAATACAGCCCAGATGTTAACTAGCTAGAGGGGATTATTGGCAGATGGGGGATGTTCTTTTTTCCCATAAAAACAATCAACGCACCAGAGGTCACCCCTTTAGAATAGAGGAACGGAGCTTCCATTTGAAGCAGCGTAGGTGGTTTCTCACAGTGAGGGCAGTGAGGTTGTGGAATGCCCTTCCTAGAGATGTGGTAATGGCAGATTCTGTTTATGCCTTTAAGAGGGGCCTGGATGAGTTCTTGAACAATCAGAATATCCAAGGCTATTGTGATACTAATATCTACAGTTAGTACTAGTGGTTGTATTTATAGTTTATGTATGTGAGTGTATAGATTGGTAGGTGTGGGTTAGGTGTGCTGGGTTTACTTGGATGGGTTGAACTTGATGGACACTGGTCTTTTTTCAACCCTATGTAACTATGTAACTATGTAACTATAGCTGCCCTGGGCAAGGAACTTGAGTTACAGTTAAAATAATGAAAACATGGTATTATTGAGTTATTGAGCCAGACAACGTATCTCCATGTGCCTGCTACACCCAACACATGCAGGACCACCCAAAACATTTTGAGGGAAGGAAGCAATACAAGGAAAGCATTTACAACCCCCTTTGATTTACTGAACAGTAATAAATATTAATTTTAGAAGTCCTAAAATTAATGTAATAATGGAGCCCTATACATTTGTACCACCTATACTCCCTGATGTCATTTCTGGGCACTTTCAGTCTATGTACCTCTTTCCTGTGTGTGACAGTGTAAACATGCAATAATTTATTACCTTTGTTATACAAAGAGTTTTAGAGCAAAGCAAGAGCTTCAATGCAGCCCTTCCTACAAAAATGAGTTATATCACATTGTTTGCATTTATGTCATCTAAAATACACAATGCAGACACAGAAGAGTTTACAAGAGAACTGTTTTTATTAAGGTTTAAATGAACAGGGCAGGGAACCTTGCTGGAAATGGTCTGTAAACGTGATGTGTTTTTGTCACAGGATTTAAATGTATTTTAGAAACTTTATTTATCTGTTAGTAGAGTTTTATTTTTGCTGTATTTGCAGAAACCAGTCTGGATTTATCTGTACTTGGAGGTAAGAACAGTAGAGATGGCGGCGAGGTACTTGTCCCAAGCAGCCTGGGCTGTTGCATCAAATTCAGCCTGGAAGTGGGCAGCCAGAGTAACTTGGATAGTGTGAGACAGCAACTGCAAGAAAAGGAAATTGGGATTAGTCTAAACACCAAGGAATACTGAATACACTACTAAGCCCGTGAGCAGCTGTTTGTGCTAGTCTATGACATAAGTAGATCTTGGGTACTAAGTTAGCCCTAAGCTACAGGTGCTTACACCTAGAGATGCCAATGTAAGCATTTTTTAACAAAACTCTTACCCTGAAGTTTCCAGGATCTACTCTCAGGTTGTAAGCATGTAGGTCACTCAGCTTGGACAGAGCTTCATCCAGGTTGTCCAGATGTTTGGTGGCCTCTCCAATGGCACCAAGGACCTTTCCTCCATGAACTTGGAGATCATGAGATCCAGAACTCAGGTCGAAGTGGCTGAAGTATGTCTTGGTCTGAGGGTAGCTCAGAAACAGCCTGGAAATATAAAATTTGGACATATATATATATATATCACAGCAATGCATATGCCATCCCACTGGCAATTAACATTCTTGCCGGTGGGATGGCATTGCGGGGCCCGTGCCTGGCCGCTTCCCCGCACCCCCTAACCCTCCCCGCAGGGGCACCTGCTAAGCCTCCCTTACCCTCTGCTGAAGTTCCCTAACCCCCCACAGGGTCCCCCACCCGACGTCCTCCCCTGAGCGCGCATAAGTTTAACGCGTCAGGGGAGGAACGGTCGGTCGGGGGAGCACCGGCAAGGTTCGGGTCTGGGCCGCCGGGGCCCACTGAATTTTTGCCCGGTGTCCCGGCAGCCCAGTCCGACCCTGGCAAGGACCAAACACAAGTAGCAACAAAAAAACACATATGGGGTTATGTAATAAAAGGCACTAAGTTTGCCCAGAAGCAGTAAACTATACCATCCAATCAGCAGGTACTATTTATTGGTCACCTGTTTAAGAACAAATATTTTATTGGTTGCTAAGGATAACTGCTCTTTGGCAAACTTAGTGCCCTTTATTACATATGGGGAATAGATTTCTGATGGTCAAACTGGTGGAAGATCATATATTGGCTATCCCTGATCTAAAAAGTCACCTCAAATTCTTGCAGATGCAACATGCACTGTACCACAAATCTAAGATATTAGCCTAATATATATTTTTTTTTTTAAATTGTAACACATTTTGGCACTAAGTAATTTTGGACTATACACCTTAGTCATACAAGATAAATAGAAAGACAGAGATATGATGATATATAGATGATAGATGGTAGATAGATAGATAATATGTAATAATGTGTTTAACAAAGGAAGATAAGAAAACAGATCCTAATTAGCTGAAAAGTTACCTTTCTAAAGCTTCAGCACCAAGGGCATTCACACTGCCAGATGCTTTTGCCCAGAGAGACACAACTGCAGCCTTTTCAGCATCAGAGAGAAGCATCTTGCTTGTGTTCTGAATGTTGGTTTCAGATGAAAACCTAAAAAATGCTTGTGCTGTGTATCCCTAAGGTTTTTATAGAGAAAGGGTCAGCAGGACCTGGCGGCTGTCCAACATCATTGGTCAGTTTCAAACACCACCCAGATATTATCTGTGTTGGAAATGTGCTGTGTCTGTACAGCTGTTTGGTGGCAAATTCCTACTTAGAAAAAACATCCTTTAAAAAAAAACTGCATTCTATGCTAAATGCAAATGTATTAGACAATAATTCATAGATATGGAATATGTTGTTTCTTAATAAGTACATGTAAATATGTAGTAATAACAAGAAAATAGCAGCAACATAATTTCTTATATAGTGCCAAAGCAAGAAGTTACCCAGCTCTTTACAATAACATTACAGGCATTACATTACAGTACCCTGTATTGCTCTCTAAATTGTTAGTCTTGTTTATGTTATAGGCCCAATTTCTTTAGGAATATCCCTTAAGTTATTTTACATTTGTACAATGTAATGAGAAATTCCCCATGTGTATGTATGTTTGTTGTAATTACAAAATAGCAGTACAGGAAGGACATCTCCCATAAACTCCATTTTAATCAATACAAGTATGGGATCTGTTATCTGGAAACCTGTTATCTAGAAAGCTCCAAATTACAGGATGGCCATCTCCCATTATGGCCATCTCCCTGTTATAGATATAATTAATCCTTTTTAGAGGTAAACCAATCCTATTGGGTTTATTTAATGTTTAAATAATTTCTTAGTAGATGTAAAGTATGTAAACCCAAATTATGGAAAGATCCCTTTATTCGGAAAACCCCAGGACCCCAGCATTCTGGATAACAGGTTCCATGCTTGCATAAACAATTTGCTTAGACATAAAACTGATGTATCATTATGAAGATATTAAATATGCATAGGTTATGGTGTTAAAAATTTTTTGCAGTGAGAGCTGTGAAGTTGTGGGATTCTCTTCCTAAAGTGCTCGCACTGGCTTTTTAAGCAAGGAATTCAGGCAGGGTTGTAACAATTAGCTGATTCAGGACTGTTGCAACTGACATCTTGAAACCACCTCTAAGGGCTCTGGCACACGGGGAGATTAGTCGCCCGCGGCAAAACTCCCTGTACGCGGGCGACTAATCTCCCCGAGTTGCCTTCCCCTGCCATCCCATCGGCGACAATGTGAGTCGCCGGTGGGATGGCAGACTAATCTCCCCGTGTGCCAGAGCCCTAAGGATGAAGACACATGGAGCTACTAGTACAAGCTACTTTTTCACACCTATTAAACGCAAGAAAATAACCTGCCATAGACAATGCTGAGAATTGCATCTGCTAAAACACATGTACAGATAGTTATCAGATAGTTATCATTCGCCCACGATAAATCTTCGTTAACACAGGCGACTAATCTTCTTGACATGCCATCTCACTGGCAAGAATGTAAATCGTCGGTGGGATGGCATATGCGTTGCTTTGTTTTCCCGAAGTTGCCGCTCAAGGAGAGATATGGCCCCCGTGGTAATAAAGATTAGTCGCAGGGCGAATAATCTCCCCGTGTGCTACTGCCCTTAGGGAAATTGGAATGGTTTCAGAGATATATATAGATATATATTTGGCCCTCCAGCTGCTGTGTTTCCTACAGTTAGTAGGTGGTTCTGAGAGATGCAGTTTAACAACAACAAGGATTTGGAGCTTGAAAAAAATGTGTCAGACAATCCTCCCCTTAAAAATTGTTCTGTGTGGCATTAACCTTACTCTTGTACCCATGAAATGTAGAAAGACACACTGGCTGGGGATTTTTTCTTTATCTGCTTTACAGATGTACTTGTTGTCTAGATAAGAACTACTGGAATGGTCACTTGTAATAATCCTGTGATCAGTAGCTTTTCAGTACTTACTATCAGTAACTTATGTATTTAATTAAAATACTGCTAGCTTTGTTTTCCGCTAGTGCCCTTACTTTCATAAACTTCTGTGCAAGTGCTGATCACATGAGTGGCACATTAAACCAAAAAATGCTTTATATGTGTAATTTTATGTACAGACACAAGACAGGGAATGCACAGATGTGGCATCTAATTCTAATTTAGAAACTTTAGGCAAAGTGATTTATTACCACTTTTTTCAAGTGGCATTTAGTACTATGGGAAATCTTTGCCTATTTTGAAAAAAAGTCAGTGCTTCCCTTGAAAATTTCCTTATCTCCTTATACTGTATCATTATGGGGGTTGTCTTGTCCATTAAACAGGCAACAAACTAATTAACAGAATGGATAAGTTAACCTATATTGGTTGCTAATTCTGCCTTTCTTTACCAAATTGACTTCCACTTATCCATTGTATGGGACCAAGTTGATTCCCCCTTTCACTTAATATTTGATGAAAACCTTTAGACATAAAAAGGAAAATGATCTAATTAGCTAAGGACCATTTCACATGCCCCTTACATGATATAAACCTGCCCAATCTATCCTATTTGACCAACCAAAGTTAGTAAGGGAAAAAAAATGTTCATCTAATGTTCTTCTAAGTCTAACTTTGTCAAATCATCAGTCATACTACTACTAGTCATTGTAATATTTTATTTTCAGAAACAATACTCCTGAGTCCTGTCGGAGTTGTTCTTGTGCTGATTACCACTGGTGCTGTGTTGATAGTTACTAAGTTTGGCCCTGTGTAGATCCTCATTAGCAGTGGCACATCATCATTTCATTGCCATCAACATCCAGCCAAAAAGCCTTACTCAAAGTTGGTAAGGGGAAAAAAATGTTCATCTAATGTTCTTCTAAGTCTAACTTTGTCAAATCATCAGTCATACTACTACTAGTAATTGTAATATTTTATTTTTTTAATATTTTATTTTACAACATCCAGCCAAAAAGTCTAACTCAAGGTAGTTAAGGGAAAAAATGTTCTTCTAATATTCTTCTAAGTTCTTCTAAGTCTTCTAATGTTCTTCTAAGTCTAACGTCTAACTTTGCCGAATCATCAATCATACTACTACTACTACTACTACTAGTAGACTAGTCAAGAATCATGAGATGCCATTGCTGCTGACTCTGAGCAGGAAAAATAGTATGAACTCACAGTACCATTCTTTATTTTCTGTGGCAGCCCTGTTAAGTTATATATATTACTGGGTTTTTTTGGTGCAAAGTGTGATGGAGGAGGCAGCATGGTGGTCTGGTCAGTGACACTGACAGTCTGAGACTGAGATTTTTTAATTTGTCACCTGCAGGTTATAACAGCAAGTGCAGCTAATGGAAAAAATCTCAAAAATTAGTCCAGTCTGGAAATATTTCACAGTTAAAGGAACAGTAACACCAAAAAATGAAAGTGTATAAACGTAACTAAAATATAATGTACTGCTGCCCTGCACTGGTAAAAGTTGTGTGTTTACTTCAGAAAGTCTACTATAATTTATATAAATAAGCTGCTATGTAGCCATGGAGGCAGCCATTCAAAGGAGAAAAGGCACAGGAACATAGCAGATAACAGATAAAACACTATTGTATTCTACAGAACTTATCTGTTATCTGCTATGTAACCTGTGCCTTTTCTCCTTTTTTCCAGCTTGAATGGCTGCCCCCATGGCTACACAGCAGCTTATTATATAAATTATAGTAGTGTTACTGTAGCAAACACACCAGTTTTACCAGTGCAGGGCAACAGTGCATTATATTTTTATTACTTTAAAGCTCTTTCATTTTTTGGTGTTACTGTTCCTTTAAAGAGGGTGATTCAACGAAAGCAAAATGTAGTATTTGCTCTATAGAATTATCTCGAGGTGGCAAGGAGGCAAAACAATACCACATCACCACTGTTAAAACATCTACGTGTGAGGCATTCAGCAGGGTATAAAAAAATCTATGTTTTGCTCCAGGTACTACTACTCCAGGTACTACTTCTACCATTATCACCTCTACAATGACCAGCAGCACATCTGAGGTTTCCAGTACTGTAACTCCAAGTCCACCAGAAAACAGTGAGAAATCCACTTGTGTGAATTGTGGCCGAATTGGCAACTTAAAGCAAGCAACAATTAATGAGTTTACAAAAGCAGTGGGCCTCCGATAACCCTCATGCAGTTCAAATTCACAATGCTATTGGTAAGATGATGAAGAGAAGATTTGCAGCCTTACTCAATTGTTGAGGACTGAACTGGTGAATCTCCTACAACCAAAGTACAAAATTCCATCCCGTCGTTTTTTTTTCTGGCAAAATAATACCTGACATGTATGATAAGGTGATAAAGCAAGTTAAAAAGGCAGTTGACAGAGCAAATGCCCTAGCTTTCACATGTGACACATGGACATCAGAGTACAGTATCCAATCATATATCAGTTTGACAGCACATTGGATTGATGTTGAATTCAGTTGCAGAAGTGCAGTTTTGCAGTGTAAAGCTTTTAATACCAGGCACACTGGCAAGCAAATTGCAGATTCTGTACTAGAAACCATGAGAATATGGGACATTCCCACAAAAAAATGCCATATTATTATTCGTTATAATGCAGCTAACATGGTTAAAGCCATGTCTGAAGCTCGGCTTCCTAGCATTGGCTGTTTTGCTCACACACTCTAACTCTGTATCCATGACAGTCTTTTTTCACAGCGCAGTGTAAATGATATGATAGCAGTATTCAGAAAAACAGTTGGTCATTTAAACACTCATCAAGTTAGAGTTAGGCCTTCAAAATCATAACCTTATTCAAGATGTTGTTACTAGATGGAATTCTTCTTACCTGATGCTGCAGAGAATGATGGAATAGAAACGTGCAGTTAACTTGTATATTTCAGAGACAGACAACATGCAGCATATCCATGTACAACAATGGGCTCTCATGGAAACAGTTATAGGCATACTACAGCCATTTGAGGAACTGACAAGAGAGAAAAGTGCTGCAAATGCTTGTACATCCATTATCTTACCAGCAGTGGCAATGCTAAAGCATTACATAACCACTGATGTAGCAGATGATAGTATCAAGCATATGAAAAATCTTATCCTATCATCCATTCAGTCAAGGTTTCAGGGCCTAGAAGAGAATAGTCTCTTAGTTGTTGCTACAGCATTAGACCCCAGATATAAAGTTAAACTTTGGACAGCAGAAACACAAAGGTGTAGAGCAAAATTATTAGTTCAAGAGGCTGTTGCAACTGTACTTAAAGCTGATCCAGCCTTAACAATTGAAGATGACAGTGATCGTTATAATAGTGATGATAGTGGCAGTGGTGGTAGCACTCTTCCTAAAAGCCATGATGACAAAAACTCTAAGCAGGGTAAAGCACTAGCTAGAGAAACAGGTTCATCACTGTCAAAAATAAAGTGCAAAGGCATTTGGAATAATTGGGAGGAACTGTTTGGAAAAAAAATAATCAACCTATGCCCATTAATACTGTTGAAAAGCAAAAAAATGCTTTCTATCTAGATCAAAATATTGATCGCTCAGAAGATCCTGTTCAATGGTGGAAAAGAAACAGAATTAGCTTCCCAAATTTAGCAAAAACTGCAGAGATGTATCTCTGCTCTCCACCTACATCAGTTCAAAGTGAACAGCTTTTTAGTACAGCTGGGGATATTTATTCTCATAGTCGCTCTAGACTGTCTCCTCAAAATGCTGAACGGCTTATTTTTCTGAAAGCAAATGTCAAGTTTATGACAGACTACTATTATGTGACTGTGCAAAAGTGACTGCTGCATGTTGTCTGTCTCTTTCTGATGTGTGTCACTAACTTTAAGTGAGTTATCATTAGTTCAAGTTGCCAACTTGCCATTACCAGGAGGAATTCCTCATATTCAACTTTAAAGCTATGCAAAAATGCAGTTCAATTAACCCTTTGCCTTTTGACAGTTTTACTGCTTTTAATGTACAGGGTGGGCCATTTATATGGATACACCTTAATAAAATGGGAATGTTTGGTGATATTAACTTCCTGTTTGTGGCACATTGGTATATGTGAGGGGGGAAACTTTTCAAGATGGGTGGTGACCATGGTGGCCATTTTGAAGTCGGCCATTTTGGATCCAACTTTTGTTTTTTCAATAGGAAGAGGGTCATGTGTAAGAAATCGTGTATTTGGGTGCCATTATTTGTGATATATATAAATATATATATATATATATGTGTGTTTGTGGCTCTATTGTGTTATACACTGAGTATGGGGGGAGCTCTAATGATTACTATAAACCAGTTGTTCAAGTAAATCTCCATATCAAAGGGTTTTTCTGTGGATGGTGGGACAGTACGTCTCCGAGAAGCCATAAAACTCAACAGTTACTGAACAAGGGGCAAGGTGTGGTTTTTATCAACCCCCATCTGATCAGTTGGTATGTGGGGGGCAGTGGCTGAAAGGTGCATAAATGTGGGCTGGACGGTGGTCAAGGGAGAACCGGGGAAGAGCAACCTGGGAAGAGCAACCTGGGAGGAGCACCTGGGGACTGGATCAGAAGTGACCGGGCAGGATGTGAGACAGACCAGAGAGAGGAGGCCATGGCAAGGAATCAGACCACCATGTTCTTTGTTCATCGGTAGCTATAATGTAGATTGTGTCATTAATCTTTAAATGTAAATAATGTATAAATATTGTTTTGTTAACTAATCATTTAAGTGTAACCGTCCATTGATTTGCTACTCAATATATTCATTTTAATATACACTTATTGGTGTGGGTTATTTGTCTGCTTCTCAAAAGAACCGAAAACCCTAGTAAGAGGGGTGATTAATATTATTATTAATATTATTATTATTATTATATATAGTCAAAATCTTACACATGTGACACATCAAACTTATTGAGAATTTCACAAGAAAAACAATGGTGTGCTTGTTTTTAACATAACTTTATTCTTTCATGAGTTATTTACAAGATTCTGACCACTTATAAAATGTGTTCAATGTGCTGCCCATTGTGTTGGATTGTCAATGCTCAATTGTCAACTTCAAAATGGCCACCATGGTCACCACCCATCTTGAAAAGTTTCCCCCCTCACATATACTAATGTGCCACAAACAGGAAGTTAATATCACCAACCATTCCCATTTAATATAAATCCATATAAATGGCCCACCCTGTATAAATGATGATGATGATGTGCACATAATGCCAAAGCTTTTATTGTACTAAGTGACTACTACTAGTAAAGTTTTACTAGTATTTCATTATGCTTGATGACTTTATTAGAACAGTCTTCAACAATCTGACTGGTAAAATGGGAGAGCTGGAGGTACTGGCGTTGGAGCGGAAATATGATGTGATTGGAGTTGCTGAAACTTGGTTGAATGAGTCTCATGACTGGGCAGTTAATATTGGGGGGTATACATTGTTTCGGAGGGACAGGGGCAATAGAAAAGGAGGAGGAGTGTGTCTGTTCATTAAGCAGGAATTAAAAGCAAATATTAGGGAGGAAGTGATGGGGTTAACAGAGGGAGCTGAATCCTTATGGGTTGAGCTTCTCACAGATAGTAAGGAATCTACCAAACTAATTGTAGGGGTATGCTATAGACCCCCTAATGTAAGCGAAGAGGAGGAGGCCCAGCTCCTGTTGCAAATAGAAAAGGCTGCTAGTTTGGGGCAAGTGATAATAATGGGGGATTTTAATTACCCTGATATTGACTGGGGCAATAGTACTGCCAGGACAGTAAATGGGAACAAGTTTATAAACTTGCTGCATGACAACTTTATGTCACAAGTTGTTGAGGAGCCAACCAGGAACCATGCTATACTAGATCTAGTGATCTCTAATGACCCAGAACGTATAGCAAATGTGCAAGTGGTTGAACCCCTGGGTAATAGTGACCATAATGTTATTTCATTTAATGTTTGGTGCAGGAAACAAATTTACACGGGGGCAACAAAGACAATGAATTTTAGGAAGGCAAATTTTAGCTCCTTAAGGGCAACGCTTCAGGGCATAGATTGGGGCATTATGTTTTCTGATAAAAACACAGAGCAGAAATGGTTGTCATTTAAAATGATATTAAATCATTACTGTTCTCAATTTATTCCATTAATAAGAAAAAGTAGAAGTGTTAAGAATCACCCTATGTGGCTTAACTCTGAGGTAAAGAAGTTAATAGGGAGAAAAAGGAAAGCTTTTAAGAAATATAAGTCAGAGGGGACAGTAGCTGCGTTTAATGATTATAAACACTATAACAAGTGTTGTAAAACAGCAATCCAGAAGGCAAAGATAGAAAATGAGGACCGCATCGCGGCCGAGGCCAAGACTAACCCCAAAAAGTTTTTTAAGTATATTAATAGTAAAAAGATGCAGGTTGAGGGTGTGGCCCCATTGAGTTATAATAACAATATGGTTACAGCGGATACAGAAAAGGCAGATGTGCTTAACCAGTTCTTTTCTTCTGTGTATACAGTAGAGGAGCCAGAGGGCCAAGTCCCACCCAATAGCTTCACTGTTGCCTCAGCTCCAACTACACAGTGGCTGGCACAGGATATGGTGCTTAAAGGGTTACACACGATAAATGTAAACAAGGCACCTGGGCCAGATGGAATACACCCTCGGGTACTGAGAGAGCTAGGGGCAGAATTGCAGTGGCCCTTGTTCCTGATATTCTCAGACTCTCTTTCATCAGGTATGGTACCTAGGGATTGGAAGAAGGCGAATGTCATTCCCATATTTAAAAAGGGAGTAAGATCTCAGCCTGGCAATTATAGGCCTGTAAGTTTGACATCCGTGGTGGGCAAGTTATTTGAAGGCTTGTTAAGGGATCACATTCAAGATTATGTAGTGGAGAATGCCATTATGAGCAGTAATCAGCATGGCTTTATGAAGGACAGGTCATGTTAGACCAATTTAATTGCTTTTTATGATGAGGTAAGTAAGAAGCTGGACAGTGGGGATGCAGTAGATATAATCTATTTGGATTTTGCGAAAGCATTTGATACCGTTCCCCACAAACGACTGCTTTCTAAGCTAAGGTCTATTGGTCTTAGTGAAGCCGTTTGCACATGGATAGAAAACTGGCTACAGGATCGGGTACAGAGGGTGGTTGTTAATGGTACATTCTCTACTTGGAATAAGGTCCTCAGTGGGGTCCCTCAGGGTTCTGTACTGGGTCCACTTTTGTTTAATTTGTTCATAAATGACTTAGGGGAGGGTATTATTATTGAACTTATTGAACCTCAATAAGTTTCTGACTGCACAGCGAGTTTTGGGAGCTGCTAGCGAGTTTTGCATGTAATATAAAGTGTTGCATGTAGATTAAGTGTATAGTAGGCGTTAAAAACAAAAAAGGCGTTGGAAACTTAAAAGGCACTATACAAGGGATTGCACTCGGGAGACTGTAAGTACCCAGTGGCAATAGGAGTTGCAGTATGATTGCTGGTGTTACTCAGTGTGCATCTTGCCGCATGTATGTGGTCCTGGAGCAGCAGTTCCATGCAGCATTTACTTGTGAGAGATGCAGGTGGGTTTTCCTCTTGGAATCTGAAGTGCAGAATCTAAGAGGGGAACTGGCAGCACTGAGGGCAGCTGCAAACATGGGGGAGAACAGGAGGCTCACTGAGCAACCACTGGCAGGGGCCAGTGTAGTGGGGGGTGGAGAAGGGACAGTGGAGGCTAATGAGGGAGACAAATTTGTAACAGTTAAGAGGGGCAGTAGGGGACACAAGGCTAGGGGGGCTGGTTCACAGCTTGTACAATCCAACAGATTTGCCACTTTAGGTGAAGATGCTGGGGAAGACAGCTCTGAGCTAGCATGTATGGAGCGGGCTGACTCTCAGAGCACCCTGGGAGCCGGCACCTCTAATACAGGTGGGGGGAATAGTGCTAGGAAGGGAAGGCAGGCTATAGTTGTAGGGGATTCAATTATTAGAAAGGTGGATAGGGTAATTTGTCGCAAAGACCCTACATGCCGAACTGTGTGTTGCTTGCCTGGTGCTAGGGTTCGGCATGTGGTGGAACGAGTGGACAGATTGTTGGGAGGGGCTGGGGAAGACCCGGCGGTCTTGGTACACATAGGTACCAATGACAAAGTTAGAGGAGGGGGGGAAGTCCTCAAGAACGATTTTAAAAAGCTAGGTGCGAAGTTGAGGGCGAGGACTTCCAAGGTAATTTTCTCAGAGATATTACCTGTGCCACGAGCAACATTAAGAAGGCAGCGGGAGCTTAGGGAGATTAATGCGTGGCTGAGAGATTGGTGTAGGGAGGAGGGCTTTGGGTTTCTCCAGAACTGGGCTGATTTCTCAGTCGGCTACAGGCTCTTTGCCAGGGATGGGCTGCACCTCAATGATGATGGGGCAGCTGCTTTGGGGGAAAAGATGGCTAGAGGGTTGGAGGAGATTTTAAACTAGGAGTGGGGGGGGAGGGTGCATAGGGAAATTCTGTGGTAGACAGGATAGATGAGGTAGTGGGCATAGTAAGGGAAAATGGGGGAGGAGACTTGCTTCGGGATACTGATAATGGCAGGGAGGCCCATAAGTTGTTTACACGTCATTCTCACGCCGGAACCAGTATTAAATGTATGTTTACCAATGCAAGGAGTCTGACTGGTAAAATGGGAGAGCTGGAGGTACTGGCGTTGAAGCGGAAATATGATGTGATTGGAGTTGCTGAAACTTGGTTGAATGAGTCTCATGACTGGGCAGTTAATATTGGGGGGTATACATTGTTTCGGAGGGACAGGAGCAATAGAAAAGGAGGAGGAGTGTGTCTGTTCATTAAGCAGGAATTAAAAGCAAATATTAGGGAGGAAGTGATGGGGTTAACAGAGGGAGCTGAATCCTTATGGGTTGAGCTTCTCACAGATAGTAAGGAATCTACCAAACTAATTGTAGGGGTATGCTATAGACCCCCTAATGTAAGCGAAGAGGAGGAGGCCCAGCTCCTGTTGCAAATAGAAAAGGCTGCTAGTTTGGGGCAAGTGATAATAATGGGGGATTTTAATTACCCTGATATTGACTGGGGCAATAGTACTGCCAGGACAGTAAATGGGAACAAGTTTATAAACTTGCTGCATGACAACTTTATGTCACAGGTTGTTGAGGAGCCAACCAGGAACCATGCTATACTAGATCTAGTGATCTCTAATGACCCAGAACGTATAGCAAATGTGCAAGTGGTTGAACCCCTGGGTAATAGTGACCATAATGTTATTTCATTTGATGTTTGGTGCAGGAAACAAATTTACACGGGGGCAACAAAGACAATGAATTTTAGGAAGGCAAATTTTAGCTCCTTAAGGGCAGCGCTTCAGGGCATAGATTGGGGCATTATGTTTTCTGATAAAAACACAGAGCAGAAATGGTTGTCATTTAAAATGATATTAAATCATTACTGTTCTCAATTTATTCCATTAATAAGAAAAAGTAGAAGTGTTAAGAATCACCCTATGTGGCTTAACTCTTAGGTAAAGAAGTTAATAGGGAGAAAAAGGAAAGCTTTTAAGAAATATAAGTCAGAGGGGACAGTAGCTGCGTTTAATGATTATAAACACTATAACAAGTGTTGTAAAACAGCAATCCGGAAGGCAAAGATAGAAAATGAGGAGCGCATTGCGGCCGAGGCCAAGACTAACCCCAAAAAGTTTTTTAAGTATATTAATAGTAAAAAGATGCAGGTTGAGGGTGTGGCCCCATTGAGTTATAATAACAATATGGTTACAGCGGATACAGAAAAGGCAGATGTGCTTAACAAGTTCTTTTCTTCTGTGTATACAGTAGAGGAGCCAGTGGGCCAAGTCCCACCCAATAGCTGCACTGTTGCCTCAGCTCCATCTACACAGTGGTTGGCACAGGATATGGTGCTTAAAGGGTTACACACGATAAATGTAAACAAGGCACCTGGGCCAGATGGAATACACCCTCGGGTACTGAGAGAGCTAGGGGCAGAATTGCAGTGGCCCTTGTTTCTGATATTCTCAGACTCTCTTTCATCAGGTATGGTACCTAGGGATTGGAAGAAGGCGAATGTCATTCCCATATTTAAAAAGGGAGTAAGATCTCAGCCTGGCAATTATAGGCCTGTAAGTTTGACATCCGTGGTGGGCAAGTTATTTGAAGGCTTGTTAAGGGATCACATTCAAAATTATGTAGTGGAGAATGCCATTATGAGCAGTAATCAGCATGGCTTTATGAAGGACAGGTCATGTCAGACCAATTTAATTGCTTTTTATGATGAGGTAAGTAAGAAGCTGGACAGTGGGGATGCAGTAGATATCATCTATTTGGATTTTGCGAAAGCATTTGATACCGTTCCCCACAAACGACTGCTTTCTAAGCTAAGGTCTATTGGTCTTAGTGAAGCCGTTTGCACATGGATAGAAAACTGGCTACAGGATCGGGTACAGAGGGTGGTTGTTAATGGTACATTCTCTACTTGGAATAAGGTCCTCAGTGGGGTCCCTCAGGGTTCTGTACTGGGTCCACTTTTGTTTAATTTGTTCATAAATGACTTAGGGGAGGGTATTATGAGTAATGTATCAGTGTTTGCAGATGACACAAAACTCTGCAGACCAGTCAATTCTATCCAGGATGTGACATCCCTGCAGCAGGATCTTGACCAACTGGCAATCTGGGCAGCTAAGTGGCAGATGAGATTTAATGTGGATAAATGTAAGGTCATGCACCTGGGATGTAAAAATATGCAAGCCCCGTATACCCTTAATGGGACTGCACTAGGCAAATCCATAATGGAGAAGGACCTTGGAGTCCTTGTAGATAATAAACTTGGCTGTAGCAAGCAATGCCAGGCAGCAGCTGCAAGGGCAAACAGGGTTTTGAGCTGTATTAAAAGGGGTATAGATTCACGGGAGGAGGGGGTTATTCTTCCCCTTTACAGAGCGCTGGTAAGGCCCCATCTAGAATATGCTGTTCAGTTTTGGTCTCCAGTGCTCAAACGGGACATTACTGAGTTAGAGAGGGTCCAGAGAAGGGCAACTAAGCTAGTAAAGGGTATGGAAAGTTTCAGTTATGAAGAAAGACTGGCCAAGTTGGGTCTGTTTACACTGGAGAAGAGGCGCTTAAGAGGTGACATGATAACTATGTATAAATATATAAAGGGATCATATAATAACCTTTCTAATGTTTTATTTACCAGTAGGTCCTTCCAACGGACACGAGGGCACCCACTCCGTTTAGAAGAAGGGAGGTTCCATTTAAACATTCGGAAAGGATTTTTTACAGTGAGAGCTGTGAGGTTCTGGAATTCCCTCCCCGAATCAGTCGTGCTGGCTGATACATTATATAACTTTAAGAAGGGGCTGGATGGATTCTTAGCAAGTGAGGGAATACAGGGTTATGGGAGATAGCTCTTAGTACTAGTTGATCCAGGGACTGGTCCGATTGCCATCTTGGAGTCAGGAAGGAATTTTTTCCCCTCTGTGGCAAATTAGAGAGGCTTCAGATGGGGTTTTTTGCCTTCCTCTGGATCAACTAGTAGTTAGGCAGGTTATATATAGGCATTATGGTTGAACTTGATGGACGTATGTCTTTTTTCAACCCAACTTACTATGTTACTATGTAATCTAGTCTTCAACAGTCTTCAGCAGTCTTCAGCTGTCTTCAGCTGTCTTCAGCTGTCTTCAACAATCTTCATCTGTCTTTAACTCAGTATGGGTCAAATATCTCGGTAGTCCGATGAAAACTAGCCTCTCCTGCGCTTCCCACTGGATCCGAACACTGGATGTGGTAACAGTAACAGGCCCAGCTGAAGAATAGCATAAGTGCCATAGGTACCTGTGAGCAGGGAAGTCTTAGCTGCAGGTAGGTACACAATATCAGGCACCAGATGCAGGAGAGAACAGGCCGGGGTCAAACCAGAAGTCAGAGTCCAAAGTCAAGCCAAAGGATAACCGAAGAGTAGTCAGAACCAAGCCGTTATCAGAAGTCCAAGGATCAATCAGGAATACAGGAACACTCAGTGTCGATTGCAGGCAAAATGATCACTTTGCAAAGTGTCCAGGCCTCAGCGTCCTTATTCGAAAATCGCATGCGCGCAGCGTCGGTCGCAGCATGAGGTGAGTGCGCTCGGACGTGTGAAGGTGCTGGTTTATCTGGATGGTTATTATGAAATAACCTTGTGAGTCGCTGGGCATGAATATTGGGCACTGGCTCCCAAGAATTTTCTTCAGGTGGATATCCTTTTCATTAGTAGGGATGTAGCGAACATCGCCAAAAATGTTCGCGGACCCGTTCGCGGACTTTCGGCAAAACTCGCGAATATTCGCGAACTTTGAGAACCCCATAGACTTCAATGGGAAGGCGAACTTTAAAACCTAGAAAAGCCATTTCTGACCAGAAAACTGATTTTAAAGTTGTTTAAAGGGTGCCACGACCTGGACAGTGGCATGCAGGAGGGGGATCAAGCAAAAATTTCTCTGAAAAATACTTTGTAAAAAAAACGCAAAAAAAACGCAAAAAAAAAAACCGCCAAAAAATAATGCCAAAAAAAAACACAAGCTATTCCTATGTATAAGCAAAGGCGAAAAAACGCGGCGGAAAAAAAAAACCGCGGCGAACCCAAAGTGGCGAACATCGCAAAAAGTTCGCAAATTTCTGCGTTCGCGAACACCCGATGTCCGCGCGAATTAGTTCGCCACATCTCTATTCATTAGACTAAATACTGAAGTCAACCTCTGTTAATTCTAGATATCTTAATTCAAGATAGCTTTCACTTCAAACTCGTCAACTCCTTCAACAGACACCGGAGCAGGAGGATCAATAATTCTCCCTGGAAAAAAAGTTCTTGGTTACAGGTTTCAACAATGCAGAAAGAAATACAGGGTGAATCTTTTAAGAAGTTGGTAACTTGAGTTTGAAAGCTACTTCATTTATCTGTTGAATAACAACTTGCTCTTGTAAAAAAGATGAAAAACAACGAAGATATTGTTCCAAAGTTTGATTTGTTCTCTCAGTCTGTCCATTCAACTCATGGTGAAAAGCAGTAGAGAAGGCCAATTTTCAATGACTCACAAAGAGCTCTCCAGAATCTGGAAGTAAATTGCACCCCTCGATTGGAAATAATTTCATCAGGAACTCCGTGGAGACAAATTACTTCTCTGATAAATACTTCAGCTGTTGAAGAAGTGGATGGAGTTCCAGGTAGCGGAATAAAATGAGCCATCTTGGACAGATGATCCACTACAACAAAAATAGTGTTAAAACCTTGAGAAGGTGGGAGATCAAGAATAAAGTCGATTGATATAGAACCCCAGAGTCTGGTGGGTCTGGATGTAATAATCCCAGGGGCTTAGTATGGGAATCTTTGAAACCGGCACATCTCACAAGAGGAAACATTGCTTTGCAGTCCTTGGCCATATGAGGCCAGTGAAAAAATCTTCTGGCAAGATCCAAAGTCTTAGAGATCCCCATAGGTCCTGCCAAAGGGTGGTCATGCACAACCCGCAGAGTCTCCAATCTAAGGGGCTCAGGTATAAAAATTTTGTCATTCAGGAAATAAAGTCCATCATGGGCTTGTAATTTATCAGACAGCGAAACAGAAGAAGATATTTCTTTAATTTTAGAGATTAGATCACTTTGTAATAAGAGAAAGTTCTGTGGACCAAAAATTGTATCAGGAGGACCAGGCTTTTCTTCTTCAGAAAACATCCGAGACAAGGCATTAGCTTTCTTATTTTGGTACCCAGGTATGAAGGTAATGTGAAAATTGAAACAAGAGATAAACAAAGCCCACCTAGCTTGACGAGGTTTAAGACGTTTGCCAGTACGGAGATATTCTAAGTTTCTGTGATCAGAAAAAATGATGATAGGATGGGCCACTCCCTCAAGAAGGTGACGCCATTCCTCAAAAGCTGCTTTAATGGCCATTAGTTCTCTATCAGAAACATTATAGTTCTGTTCAGAAGAAGTAATCTTCTTAGAAAACAAGTGACTGGATGAAGAAAATCTTTACCAATGTCTCTCTGTGATAAAACGGCTCCAATAGCGGTTTCTGAAGCATCAACTTCCAGGACGAAATGCAGGGTAGGATCAGAATGTTTCAGAATTGGTGTTGAGACAAATCATTTCTTTAGATGATCAAAAGCTGATTGAGCTTGAGCCATCCAACAGAAGGGTCTGGAAGTACAGGTCAAGTCAGTAATGGGTGCTATGACCTTTACAGATAGTAAAGAATCTACCAAACTAATTGTTGGGGTATGCTATAGACCCCCTAATGTAAGCGAAGAGGAGGAGGCCCAGCTCCTGTTGCAAATAGAAAAGGCTGCTAGTTTGGGGCAAGTGATAATAATGGGGGATTTTAATTACCCTGATATTGACTGGGGCAATAGTACTGCCAGGACAGTAAATGGGAACAAGTTTATAAACTTGCTGCATGACAACTTTATGTCACAGGTTGTTGAGGAGCCAACCAGGAACCATGCTATACTAGATCTAGTGTTCTCTAATGACCCAGAACGTATAGCAAATGTGCAAGTGGTTGAACCCCTGGGTAATAGTGACCATAATGTTATTTCATTTGATGTTTGGTGCAGGAAACAAATTTACATGGGGGCAACAAAGACACTGAATTTTAGGAAGGCAAATTTTAGCTCCTTAAGGGCAACGCTTCAGGGCATAGATTGGGGCATTATGTTTTCTGATAAAAACACAGAGCAGAAATGGTTGTCATTTAAAATGATATTAAATCATTACTGTTCTCAATTCATTCCATTAATAAGAAAAAGTAGAAGTGTTAAGAATCACCCTATGTGGCTTAACTCTGAGGTAAAGAAGTTAATAGGGAAAAAAAGGAAAGCTTTTAAGAAATATAAGTCAGAGGGGACAGTAGCTGCGTTTAATGATTATAAACACTATAACAAGTGTTGTAAAACAGCAATCCGGAAGGCAAAGATAGAAAATGAGGAGCACATCGCGGCCGAGGCCAAGACTAACCCCAAAAAGTTTTTTAAGTATATTAATAGTAAAAAGATGCAGGTTGAGGGTGTGGCCCCATTGAGTTATAATAACAATATGGTTGCAGCGGATACAGAAAAGGCAGATGTGCTTAACCAGTTCTTTTCTTCTGTATTTACAGTAGAGGAGCCAGTGGGCCAAGTCCCACCCAATAGCTTCACTGTTGCCTCAGCTCCAACTACACAGTGGCTGGCACAGGATATGGTGCTTAAAGGGTTACACACGATAAATGTAAACAAGGCACCTGGGCCAGATGGAATACACCCTCGGGTACTGAGAGAGCTAGGGTCAGAATTGCAGTGGCCCTTGTTTCTGATATTCTCAGACTCTCTTTCATCAGGTATGGTACCTAGGGATTGGAAGAAGGCGAATGTCATTCCCATATTTAAAAAGGGAGTAAGATCTCAGCCTGGCAATTATAGGCCTGTAAGTTTGACATCCGTGGTGGGCAAGTTATTTGAAGGCTTGTTAAGGGATCACATTCAAAATTATGTAGTGGAGAATGCCATTATGAGCAGTAATCAGCATGGCTTTATGAAGGACAGGTCATGTCAGACCAATTTAATTGCTTTTTATGATGAGGTAAGTAAGAAGCTGGATAGTGGGGATGCAGTAGATATAATCTATTTGGATTTTGCCAAAGCATTTGATACCGTTCCCCACAAACGACTGCTTTCTAAGCTAAGGTCTATTGGTCTTAGTGAAGTCATTTGCACATGGATAGAAAACTGGCTACAGGATCGGGTACAGAGGGTGGTTGTTAATGGTACATTCTCTACTTGGAATAAGGTCCTCAGTGGGGTCCCTCAGGGTTCTGTACTGGGTCCACTTTTGTTTAATTTGTTCATAAATGACTTAGGGGAGGGTATTATGAGTAATGTATCAGTGTTTGCAGATGACACAAAACTCTGCAGACCAGTCAATTCTATCCAGGATGTGACATCCCTGCAGCAGGATCTTGACCAACTGGCAATCTGGGCAGCTAAGTGGCAGATGAGATTTAATGTGGATAAATGTAAGGTCATGCACCTGGGATGTAAAAATATGCAAGCCCCGTATAACCTTAATGGGACTGCACTAGGCAAATCCATAATGGAGAAGGACCTTGGAGTCCTTGTAGATAATAAACTTGGCTGTAGCAAGCAATGCCAGGCAGCAGCTGCAAGGGCAAACAAGGTTTTGAGCTGTATTAAAAGGGGTATAGATTCACGGGAGGAGGGGGTTATTCTTCCCCTTTACAGAGCGCTGGTAAGGCCCCATCTAGAATATGCTGTTCAGTTTTGGTCTCCAGTGCTCAAACGGGACATTATTGAGTTAGAGAGGGTCCAGAGAAGGGCAACTAAGCTGGTAAAGGGTATGGAAAGTCTCAGTTATGAAGAAAGACTGGCCAAGTTGGGTCTGTTTACACTGGAGAAGAGACGCTTAAGAGGTGACATGATAACTATGTATAAATATATAAAGGGATCATATAATAACCTCTCTAATGTTTTATTTACCAGTAGGTCCTTCCAACGGACACGAGGGCACCCACTTCGTTTAGAAGAAGGGAGGTTCCATTTAAATATTCGGAAAGGATTTTTTACTGTGAGAGCTGTGAAGTTCTGGAATTCCCTCCCCGAATCAGTCATGCTGGCTGATACATTATATAACTTTAAGAAGGGGCTGGATGGATTCTTAGCAAGTGAGGGAATACAGGGGTATGGGAGATAGCTCTTAGTACTAGTTGATCCAGGGACTGGTCCGATTGCCATCTTGGAGTCAGGAAGGAATTTTTTCCCCTCTGCGGCAAATTAGAGAGGCTTCAGATGGGTTTTTTTTGCCTTCCTCTGGATCAACTAGTAGTTAGGCAGGTTATATATAGGCATTATGGTTGAACTTGATGGACATATGTCTTTTTTCAACCCAACTTACTATGTAAATGTTTAATAAACTTCCTATAGAAGTTAGCAAACCCAATTAACTTTCCACAGCTTTTCGAGAAGAAGGAACAGGCCAATCAATAATAGCAGAGACCTTCTTTTGATCCATCCGAACCCCACCAGTAGAAATTACGAATGCCAAAAATTCAATGGAGGACTTGTGAAACTTCTCTAGTTTAGCAAATAAGCGATGGAGACGTAAACGCTCAAAGACCTTCCTCATATGACTCTGGTGTTCTTTCTCAGAGGTTGAAAAGATTAGTATATCATCTAAATATACGATGAGAAATTGATCCAGGAAGTCTCTGAAAATATCATTGATAAAGTGCTGAAATGTTGCTGGGGTGTTGCATAACCCGAAAGGCATTACTAAATACTTAAAATGACCATAACGGGATCGGAAAGCTGTCTTCCACTCGTCACCTTCACGTATTCGGACAAAGTTATACGCCCTACGTAGATCTAACTTAGAGAAAACACTGGCTCCACGAAGATTTTGGAACAATTCTGAAACAAGAGGGAGCGGAGCGGTTTTTAATCGTAATCTGATTTAGATGTCTGTAATCTATACATGGTCGTAGAGAATGATCTTTTCTCTCTACAAAGAAGATGCCAGCTCCAGTGGGTGAAGCAGAAGGATGAATGAAACCTTTTTCTAACTTCTCATCAATATAGTTCTTTAAGACGGCGAGTTCTGGTTCAGATAACGGGTAAATTCGCCCAAAAGGAATAGGAGCCCCGGGCAATAGTTCAATGGGACAGTCATAGACTCGATGAGGAGGAAGAGCATCTGCACCTTTAGCATCAAATACATCGACAAAATCTTGTAAATAATGCGGTAGGGACTTTAACTGAGAATCTTGTAAGGAACACAAGGCCAGTGATCTTGCTTCAGAAATGTTAGATGCAAAATGAGAAATACAGCATTCAGAGGAGAAATTCATGACACCAGTGCTCCAATTTATTGTCGGGTTATGCAGCTTTGACCATGGGAAACAGAGGATTAACAGAAAAAGAGGAGAGGAAACTACATCAAAGCACAAAGTCTCAGCATGATTAGAGGCAAAGTTTCTAAAGTCACCGGTCCAGAAGAGATCTGAGAGCCATCCTCTGTTCTCACAGGAAGGGGTTTCTGCTTCAGAAGTGTGGGAATATTGTAGGTCTTGACAAAAGTAGTGTCAATGAAGCAGCCACAGGCTCCGGAGTCAATGATGACTTGATTCTTTAGAAAACCTTGGGACCACTGTAAGGAGATAGGGACAATTAGCAGGGGAATGTCCTTCGAAATAGTGGGAGTAGAAAAAGAAGAAGGCGGCCTATGTGGCTTACCCACGGGCCGGGTAGGACAATCTCTTAGAAAGTGACCTGGAAGACCACAGTAGAGACACAGATTATGTGGTCGTCTTCGGGATCTTTCCTCAAGAGAGATGGCTGTCCTGATAAGGCCAATCTGCATGGGTTTAGGAGGATCCACAATAGTAGCAGGTGTAAGGGGTCGTGGAACAAAGGGAGCCTTAGGAAGAACCCAGGATGTAGAAGACGGATTAGATCTTTCAGCGTGTCTCTCTCTCAGTCGTCAATCTATTTGAATCACCAGTTCAATAAGATCTTCCAGACTTTCAGGGACTCCCACACGGGCCAGTTCATCTTTTAAGGACCCACTCAACCCCAAACGAAACTGATGCTTAAGAGCTTCGTCGAAAAATCACTTTGCAGTGTCCAGGCCTCAGCGTCCTTAAATTCGAAAATCGCATGCTCGCAGCGCCACGTGCCCATGTGCGGCGTCCTCCCGGCCGCAACCATAGCTGGACATTGAAGGGGACCCCCTGCCTAGAATAGGGGACACACCTGACCCACTATGCCTAATTCCAATGCGAGCATAATGTAAACCTTTCTACTACTTCTTCTCTTTCACTCACCCCCCCCCCTCCTTTTGTCTTTCACCGTTTATACTTTATTTTGTTTTGTTTGAAAAAGGAAAATAAAAGCAATTAAAAAAAAAAAACCCTAAAAGCGATGATTTACTAATGCTGCAAAAGATTGGTGCTACCCCATAGTTCTTGAACTATGAACCCAACCCTGTCTGAGAGGCCACAGGTGCAGGTCCAGAACAGAGTCCAAGGCCCTGGACTTTCTCATTAATGCATCATTGCCTGCATTTTGCAGTGCTATTTATGAGGGGTGGGTTAAGGGAGGCATTTACCCCCCCCCCCCATTCTGCCACCTAACTTGCATTCAAGATGAGGCGCAGAGTGAACAAGTGCTGGGCAAATGACTAATGGGATTATGTATCCCTTAGTGCTCTACTACTTGTGTCTGAGGCATCTGCAAATGACTCCTGGTCAGGTCTGGGCTGACATTCAAAATAGGCCCTGGCATTTCAAGTACACAGAGGCCCAAAGAGCCCTTCACAGGCCCACTTAATAGTGACCGTCTGTGGCATCTTACAGCAGCCCACTTGTCATTTGCCAGAATCCACAGATATCCTGTCTGGGCCTGCTTCTAGTAGCTAGCTCACGCTATGTTTAAGGCTCCAAATCTTACAATGCATTGAATGTTCTGTGCTAAACTGACTGTTAAATTATTATGCTGCAAAGTTTCAGCAGGATCTAGTGACAAGGTAAGTGACGAGGCAAGTTCTTTAACTAATCTGGTCCTTTTTTTCTTGCAATGATTGTTTTTTTCCTTTAAGCTGTTTTTTTAATGAAAAAGGTTGCAGGGTTGCAAGGTTTTCGGTGGTAAGCTTTCTATTTTTTTGAACAGAGGAAAAATCCCAGTCAAGGAAAATAAAAAGCAACTGATGTAATAAAACACAGCATTTAAGTTTCTTCTTAAGCCATATAACTGAACTTTTACAGAGGTCTTAATTTTTTCATTTTTCATTTTTGAAATTAAAACAAGATACATTAAAATGTTGCAAAAAAATACAAAAGAGAAAAAAAAGAGAGTGACGGCAGAAAAATAAACAGACTAATAAATGTAAAGAAGAACTAAGACCTAAGTAAAAAAGTAATTATTATTATTATTATGTTTTGGGCTTTGGGCAGTAGCTCCCCACCTTCTTTTCTGCTGATTCCCTGAATGTACTCTGTGCTGCTGTCATTAACTGAGCTTAGGGCCTGATGCACAATATTCTGTATATATAGCATATGAATGTCACAATATAAGGCTGATTAGTAAATAATACAGATTATTGGTATATGGCAGATTATTAATTTCCGATGCAATTATGCATCAGAAATTAATAATCAGTCCTGTAGCATCACTCTCTATCACAGACAAACCTAATTTATTGCTTGATATTTTGTAAAGACCCCTAAGCTCAGCTTCTTAACAGCTGCCCAAAGCAAACTGAGCATGTGCGGTGCATGAACATGTGCAGTGTGACAATCCTAACAAAATTCAAGCTGTGGAGCTCCTGTAACAACTTTGAAGGACTGGATCACTACTTCTATTGGGATGCTAGACTTTTAGGCTGGTGCAATAAGTTCAGTATATAAAACATGGCATTTTTAGCCATATTCATTTTTAGGGTTTAGTTCTTCAAAGAATACACTATGAATTAACAACATGGTAGGTACTTTGAGAACTCATTTGTTCCAGTACAGTTACTTAAAGCAACCAATATGCAACAAGATTTATTCTATTTGCTGCAGGTAGAATATTAAAAGCAGATTTCTCTTGCTTGTTTTCTGTACTCTGCATGAACTACATAAAGTAAAGTTATATAAATAAAAATTTGATCGGCTGTTACTGATAACTGCACTGAGGTCTGTGTTAATAAATGAGCCCCAAAAAGTCTTCTCCATGAGCTACTCTATTTGTTCGTCACTGAATAGAATCATCCCTATTTTTTAATCACTACTTTTCTTGTAGTTTCCTTTGGGTATTTGAAGGATCAGTGAGTGCAAGCCAGTCAGGCTAGCCAGATGCACTGGCAAGTCATCCATATGATTTGTGGCTGCTCCAACAACAGTGAGGATCTTTACTTCCAGTGTCTTGATATCATTGGATCCAGGGGTCAAATTGAGGTTCGCAAAATAAATTTTTAGTTCAGGATGTGCTAATAATAACCTAGAAATATGACTACCTTACTTATTTTTACCAAATTAACATTTTTAGTATATCAAAGTTGACTTGTTCAGTACATGAGGGCCTAGTATAGAGATGACACTTGTGACTTTTTTCCAATAGGTGACAATTAGACCCTTCTCAGCTTGAGAAAGAGATATATGATTCTGTATTTTTTAACTGAAAATAGAAAATTGCCTAAAACTGCAACTTGGCACATTTCCCTAAATTTATGAGTCTTGAACTCCACCCTAACTGAAAAACTGTAAATGGTAGAAGGTTATGTGAGGATAAATGTTTGATCTATTAAATATCTATTCAAATAAATTATCATTTTATATATTTTAATAAACATTTGCTCTATTTATTTTTATTGATACAATATGTGCTAACATTGCCTCTTGGTTATCAATAATTAATCACCAATTATCTCTAGTCAGAATCTAAAGACAATATGAAATGGGTCTTCATTTACATTAAAACCCCTATTTTATATTTTCTGGGGAACATGAATAATGGTGTAAAATCCAGCCAAATGTAAAATCAGGGATATGTGTCAAAGAAACTTATTTGCAAGTACTCAAAAGACCTAAGCATAGGAATCAGTTTTACTTTGAATTACAAAATGTGTTAACAACAAGGGTTAAACAGTGCAGCATTAATGTTACACTATGGAGGGGGGGGCACAAAGTGATTTGTGCATGACTATATAAGGTGCAGACTAATTGGAACTGGCTATTTACAGTCAGCACCATGCCAAAATATGCACCTGTTTAGTATTTTAAACCTTTTACTAAGAATCAAAACAAAATGTTGGTGTAAAAACCAGGAAAACATTATGTCAAATCAGGGAAAAGCATGCAGTGAAATGCATTTTAAAGCATAGGGACCACAAAAAATGGTGTAAAATGCCGGAAAATTTAAAATCAGGTTATAAAATCAAACCCCTAAATCATTAATTATGTATTTGAAGTATCTAAAGTATGCATTAAACTTATTACCTTACTTGCACTAGGTAAAGATATTATAGTATTGAACTAATCAGAAAAGGCCTTTGGTAATGTATTGGAGATGGCATTATTCATTTAGACTGGAGAGCGAATTTCTGTGGATATTTCATGTAATGAAACAAAACTTGCTGTGGCTCGGTGGTTCCATGCCTACTCAGGTTCTTTTTCTCCCTGACTTCCATTTTGTTCTGCTAGGTGTGGGAGAGAGTTGTGTTGAGGCAGAGAGTCATTGCCACATAGTGCAAGTCCTATTATGTAACATCAGCAGTTGGGTCAAGATGACCATAAAAAATATTGGGTATTGTGACCAAGTCATGGGATACACCAGTCAAGTGAGAAAATGTCAAAAGTAGGCCCAGTGCTTTATTGGAGAATCATGCACCAACATGCCAAAGTAGAGTAACTGATTTGTTGATTACCTTGTAAAAGACAGGTTCTCCACATTGCTGAAATAATTCACTGATGGACTGTGTTACAATAAAAATGGAAAAGAACATTCTAGCAAGATTGTCCAGTTTGAGTGCTGATTTTATTATACCCTTTAGTACACAACATTTATCTTGTTTACAACATGTGTAGACTTAAATGGGTGGTTCAGCTTTTAGAAACTTTTTTCCATATATTCATGCCTAAATATATAAGCATTTTATGCTGCATATTTATATTCAATACCATACTTCCACAGCGATTAGTGTCCAAATTGGCAGTTTTGGGACTTCCATCACTTACCTGTAGCTGGATCTTGGACTTTTTGTCCGGTCGCTCTCAGAGGGTTAGACTGGGCTCACACATCTCAAATGCTCTATGTTTAAGTACCGGTTCACCCCAGGGTTGTGTATTAAGTCCGCTATTATATACTTTATACACAAATGATTGTGTTCCTACCCACTCTGGCAATAAAATCATTCAGTTTGCGGACGATACTACAGTGATTGGACTTACCTCTGGAGAAGAGAGTGAGATGGAGTACAGGGATGAAGTGGAAAGGCTGTCAGAGTGGTGTAGAGCCAATAACCTGCTCCTGAACATTGCAAAAACCAAGGAAATGGTCATTGATTTTAGAAGGAAAAAGAGCAACGTTGAACCACTCATCATTGATAGAATGCAGGTGGAGAGGGTTTCAGTGTTTAAATTCCTAGGTATGGAGTTGGAGGATGATCTGATGTGGAGTGTAAACACCAAAGGGCTGTTAAAGAAAGCGCAGCAAAGACTGTACTTTCTGAGAGTTCTGAGGAAAAACCATCTACCTAAAAATCTGCTTCTTGCCTTTTATCACTGTTCCATCGAAAGCATACTTACGTATGGACTATGTGTGTGTGGTTCGGTGCCTGTACCTCCAAAGATGTTAAGGCACTTCAGAGGGTTATTAGGTCAGCAGAGAAAATAATTGATTGTACGCTCCCAACCCTGGAACACATTTACATCTCCCGTTGTCAGAAAAAAGCTCTGGGCATTGTACGTGATCCAACTCATCCTGGCCACTGTCTCTTCCAGCTCTTACCATCAGGGAAGAGACATAGAGCAATGAAAGCTAGAACTAATCATTTGAGAGACAGCTTTTATCCAAGAGCAATTATGGCTTTAAATGAAACAGTAGAAATGATTTTTCTATTATGCCACTGCTTTGAGTTGTTGCTTGCTTCTTTTTAAAATCTCGTTGTTTACTATGTGACAATGACAATAAAGATATATTCTATTCTATTCTATAATAAATGGCTTGAAGAACACATCTACAGACCTGACAATCATGTCACATATGTTCCCAAACCTAGGTCACCAACCTTGGAAAACAAAGAGTGGAGGGATAAAACAACATAGGGTTGATTCACTAAAGGTCGATAAAACGTGCGTAAATTTTTATTGCATCTAATTTTTCGCGCCTTAACACACGATTCACTAAAAGCATACTTGCGTTAATTTACGCACGATACTGCTTGCGTTATTTTAGTCGCAAAGACTATTTTTGTGCGGTATTTGGCGGAACGTGCGCTAATCAACGCACCGCGACAAATAGTCGCCGCATGCTAAAAAAACGCACGCCATGTTAGCCATACATGCCATTACTTTTGGAAAATTACTGTACTGAAAATGACCATTTCCCTGCAAACTGTAGGATGCATCAATCTAGGGCCACCACATACTTGAATAAATCCCACTGCAAAGACCATATTTTATTGCCAAAACCTCATTAACTGTACTTTTCTATAATTACCGCCTGCCTCAATTAGGTGTTATTTTTTGCACAGACTAATGCGATATTTAGCGCGTCTAAGGGGCACATTTACTAATCCACGAACGGGCCGAATGCGTCCGATTGCGTTTTTTTTGTAATGATCGGTATTTTGCGATTTTTTCAGAAAATTGTCGCGACTTTTTCGTTACCAATACGATTTGCGCGAAAAAACGCGAGTTTTTCGTAGCCATTCCGAAAGTTGCGCAAAATCTGGCGATTTTTCGTAGCGTTAAAACTTGCGCAAAAAGTTGTGATTTTTTCGTAGCGTTAAAACTTGCGCGAAACGTCACGCCTTTTAAGTTTTAACGCTACGAAAAAATAGCCAGATTTTGCGCAACTTTCGGAATGGCTACGAAAAACTCGCGTTTTTTCGTGCAAATCGTATTGGTAACGAAAAAGTCATGACAATTTCCGAAAAGTCGTAAAGGCGCCGAAAAAAATCGCAAAAAATACGAAAAAGTCGCAAAATGTTCGTTTTCAAATCGGAATTTTTCCAATTCGGTTCGGATTCGTGTCTTAGTAAATGTGCCCCTAAGTGTTTGTGAATCATGCGTTAGTATTCATTTCTGTGGGCAAATCAACGCATGTGTTAAAATTAACGCATTAGGTAGCGCGAAATTTTAACGCATGCGATATGTGACTGAACACATGCTGTAATACTGTAGCGAATCGCGCGTTAATTTTCGCGGCTATTTTAACGCAAAAAAGCGTTCAATAAAAGTTAACGCACTTTAGTGAATCAGCCCTCATTTGTATGTACACTGGTAAAAACATTCAGGCTGTCAGTGCAGTGTCCAGTATTTTTCATTTTATGCTTAAGTCCTTGGCAAAAAAAATAAATACAAATTAAGTGATACAAATGTATATAATATTTGTAATTTGTTTTTAAAGAGCCTAACTTTATACATATGTATCAAGCCTAACCTTCCCAAGCCTAACCCGATACATATGTATCACTTTGATCTTTCAAACTTGCAAAAGAGAATTGTTTTGATTTCACATTATCTTTCAGTACAGTAACAATACCTTTTCATGCTTACAGACAGGACTGCAGGCTCAGAGGCTATTACAGGCAGGACTGTGTACAGGTAAACAAACTCACAAAAGTGTACTGGCATTTTATTCCATAATCCAGGGCTTGAACCTGGTCTTGACATACTCTAAAGGCCCCCATACACGGGCCGATAGAAGCTGCCGATATCGGTCCTTTGGACCGACTCGGCAGCGTATCGGCCCGTGTAGGGGCAGAAACGAGGGGCCTGGCCGACCGATATCTGGCCTGCAATTGGCCAGATATCGATCGGCCAGGTTAGAAAATCCAGTCGGATCGGGGACCGCATCGGCTCGTTGATGCGGTCCCCGAACCGACTGCCCCATTGCTGCGTGTAGAATTCGATCGTTTGGCCCCAGGGCCAAGCCAAGCGAGCGGATCTGCCTGTGTATGGCCAGCTTAAGAGTCTTGTTTTTTTAAGTCTCTCCTTTTTATTTGTATATATATATATATATATATATATATATATATATATATATATATATATATATATATATATATATATATATATTGTAAGGCAACTCGACCAAACAGTGCAGTCTCTTGGGGCTTAGGCAGATTGCAGGGATCAGATTGGTCTCAGAAACAAAAGTTCACACCCAGCATATAAGTTTAAGCTGACCGCAATCAGCTTTATTCACATATAACCGGCACACAGGAGTACATCAGAAAACAAATCATAAAAATAAATCCTAGCCTGTCCGGCTCTAACTAACATACACCAGCTCCCTCTCTATGCAATAGAGAGGATCTAGCATCCAACTCTACAAAAAACAAAAGTAGTTTGTTTGGTTACTCACTGTGTCCAGCTCTCTCCATACTGCATGCAGGCAGTTCCCCAGAAAGGGAGAGAGTGAGTAACTCTGCAGACCTCATGTTTAAAGGGTTTCCCCTGAAGCCTAACGAGGCCACTAATTAGCCAGGCTTCACCAAAACCTAGATAGCCTAGTGAATGGAAGTCCCACCCGCTCACTTCCATTCACTCCAGGGCCCTTTTTACCGGCTTTTCCAAAAGCCGAATGCAGTGAAAGAACACTCTTTCACTGCTGACATACTTTCCCTGGAGTTTAATATATATAAGAGAGAAATCTGGGAGAAATATACACACCTTCCACCTCTAACCCAGCATTTCTCTCACAATATATATATATATATATATATATATTATATATATATATATACAGTATATATATATATATATATATATATATATAGTGAGAGGTGCAATGGAAAAGATCATTATTTGGTGTGTTTTCCACCAGTGTTAAAGGTGGGAAACAAGTAGAACCAGGTAAAATGCCTGGTTTTACAGCAGGTAATGCTATGTTTAAATTACTAGCTTAGGAAAAGCCAAATTAATAGGTCCCTGGAGTGAATGGAGAGCAGGAGAGAACTTCCATTCCAAACTCCTGTTAATTTTTTCATTTGGCCAGCTGTAGGGAGCTGCCTGATTAGGCTGCAGGTGAGCAGCAAATAAAAGGGCTGTGTGATTACACAGGGGTGGAGTTGGTGGTTGATTCTTGACTCAGAAGGTCACTCTCAGAGCAGGACACAGGGCAGGAGGGCTGCCTGTGTTAGGAACTCCCAGAGGAGCTGGGGGTACCTCCTGCCACTGCAAGGAGCAGAGGGAGTCATGACCAGGTGGATGAGAGCTGAGAGGAGTCAGCAAGGCTTAAGGTTAAGCCTGAATGTTCACGAGTGTGAGTAACTGTGGACGTGTGAAAGTCACTGGGGACAGTGAGAAACCCTGTAAAGGCTCCAGAGTGTGGAAGTAACCCTGCAAGGTGAGAGCCCTGAAGAAGGGACAAATCATATCCATGAACTGTGTGTTTATGAACTGTCTTATGTAGATGTTGGGAAGAATTGGCCCTAAATAAACCTGTGTTTTACCTGAAGAAGTTGTGTCCCTGTCTCTTATGCTCCAGACCCTCTGCATGCCTGCCTACCATTGCTAATTCCCCCAAAATTACGTGTACAGGCAGTCAGCATGTCACAATATATATATATATATATATATATATATATATATATATATATATATATATTGTATTAGAATGACCCAACAAATGATTTGCCATCTAATTCTGCAACTTTTCAGTTTTTAGTTTGCTGTCTGCAGGGATCCCCAACCTTTTATTCCTGTGAGCCACATTCAAATGGAAAAAGTGTTTGGGAGCAACACAAGCATGGAAAAAGTTCCTGAGGGTGCAAATAGGAGCTATAATTTGCTATTTGGTAGTCCCTTGTTGTATAGTGTAGATATAGTATATAATTACAAATATACTGGAGATTCCAATATTTACCACAACCAGGTAAAAGGAAACAAACACGGTTCTTTTCCAGAGATGAAGCAAATTTATTTTGATTATCCAGCTCAGAGATAAAGCCCTTCTCTCTAACCTAAAGGTCCCCATACATGGTAAGATCCGCTCACTTGGCGAGATCACCAAGCGAGCGGATCTTCCCCCGATATCCCCACCTACGGGTGGGTGATATCGGGGAGCTTGAAGTTAAAAAAAAATAATAATCCGATCGTTTGGCCGCAATGGGGCAGTTTGTTCGGGGACCGCATCAACGAGCCGATGCGGTCCCCAATCCGACTGGATTTTCTAACCTGGCCAATCGATATCTGGCCAATTTCAGGCCAGATATCGGTCGGCCAGCCCACTCGTTTCTGCCCCTACACGGGCAGATAAGCTGCCGAATCGGTCCAAGGGACCGATATTGGCAGCTTCTATCCGCCTGTGTATGGGGGCCTTAACTCTATAAAAATCAGCAACCCAGCTCCCTGGTTATACTGTTTCTATCCCATCTATCCCATACTGTTTCTATCCCAAAATGGGGAATGGTTCTGATTGGCTCACAACAAGTTTAAACGTGTATCTTAATCTCATTGTTTTAGTTGAACCAACTAATTTCTTTAGATGTTTCTTTACCAATAATAACTGTATAAACAATTCCACTTTGAAATGCAAAAGACCCCTCCTCCAGATGGTTTCTCCAGGTATCTTGCTGTTAGATCACCTTGCACGTTAGTATATAAGTTAGGAATAATAGATACCAAGATAAGCATCCTGTATAGACCTAACTTATTTTGCATTTGATTAGAAGTGATTCTTTGAAGTAGGTAAAACTAGTATCTGAGTCATAAAAACTCAGGAATTACAGATAAACATCTACTACTTGACTTGGAGTTACTGATAATGCTTTGAAGTAGTCAGGAACTACCAAGAATGTGTAAATTAATTTATACAGCCCTTACATTCAAATCCTGTGTGCAATAGGTCTACCCCCAACACCTTTGTTTATCCCCATACATATTGCTACATCCCTATGTGGACTGACAGCCTACAGAAGGCTCTGTTTGGCTTTACACTGGGTTTTTTGCAACCAAAACTTGCCTCCAAGCCAGGAATATAAAAATGAGCACCTACTTTGAGGCCACTGGGTGCAACATCCAAGGGGTTGGTGAGCAACATGTTGTTTACGAACCACTGGTTGGAGATCACTGGTCTACTGCAACCAAAAAATAATTGCCCTTTATAGACTACATTTTTATTGTAGTCTATAAATAGTCTACCACTAAAGCAATACCTGGTGGCTAGAAGAAATGGGTCCCTAGAAAACAGATTAAGGACAAAATTCCAAACTGGAGAGTGTCTAAAAAAAATTAAATAATTAAAAACCCACAAAAAAGAGAATATTCACATTTTCTTAGGCTACTGACAAATGGGGCAGATCCTTGGCCTGTGCAGGCCATGAAACTGAGCCTCTCCTCTGCAGAATGGTGGGCTGTAGCCAGGGACACTGTCAGCCTGGGTGCAGACACGCAGAGAAGATATTAGTGGCAAAATGTATAAGTATGCATTTTCATACCAAAATCAGCTTCAGGTGTCTGCACCTAGGCTGACACAGAATCTCAGGGAACAGAAACTCTTTTTTTTGACAAAAAGCTTTATATTGGAAGCTAAGCGGGGCCCTCAGGTTGCTGAAGGGGCTGCCTCCTCTATAGTTACCCTACTGACTGTAAGAAAAAAAACAACACACACCATCTGGAATCAAATTCAAAGTGTAAACAAGTTAGGGTGACCATTCATTCTGGAACTGGATGGAGCTGAAGAAGGGAGTGATCAACTTTTGTTGAGCCAGTTCTATTGCAAACAGTTGCAGAACAAACAGGAGAGTTAGAGAGCCCTGTCTGCAAGAACATGATATGGTCACTATCCATTATTGCTTTTAGTATTAGACCAGTGACCCACTGTCTGCTGCTGTTTTCTGCCAGAAAGCGACAACAAATTCTCTATGCACCATAAGCCTGAAGCAAATGGCACACAGTTGGGCTCATTTATAAAGTTTGTGCAGTGCTGAATTATTTGCACATTGAACATGTTTACCCTGGCCATTTTTATATATTTTTTATAAGCTGGACAAGTTTGGTGCATTTGATTGTCCTTAAGAGTTAAGCCACAACTTTTGCTAACCAGATTTTGCAAATTGAAAATTGGTGCTATATTCATTCACAACAAACACACACAGTGGGCATGCCCATGCAAACCTCAATCTCATTTGTGAGCCATTTGCAAATTTTTAGCAAAATATGCATTTCACAGCAATTCGCAAAAAAAAGTAAAGACAAGCACAGCAGTGCAAAATGTAACCATTTAGGGGGAAAAATTTGCAAAGCAACCATATGTAAATAAAATATGCGCTGCACAAACTTTATAAATGACCCCTTGTATGTTTTGTTGACCACATTTATTCTCTTTAACTATGAGCAACAAAACACCAAAAAAGTATCTTTAAATTGGTGCATGGTGTGAATTACCTGTGGGAAAACATTTGAACACTGCAAGCACTGGAATTTGTCTTCTCTTGCTTTCAATTGTCTTACCACTGACGATTCATGCTGAGTCAGATACATTGAAAAGTTTCATATTACTTACAGGTATCGGACCCCTTATCCGGAAACCCATTATCCAGAAAGTTCTGAATTACGGAAAGGCCATCTCCCATAGACTCCATTTTAATCAAATAATTCATATTTTTACAAATGCCTTCCTTTTTCTCTGTAGTAATAAAACAGTACTTTGTACTTGATCCCAACTAAGATATAATCCTTATTGGATATATATCCTTATTGGAGCCAAAACAATCCTATTGGGCTTAATTACTATATGAATATTTTTTTTAGTAGACTTAAGGTAGGAGATCTGAATTACGGAAAGACCCCTTATCCGGAAAACCCCAGGTCCCCAGGTTTCTGGAAAACAGGTCCCAAACCTGTATAAATAAATACTACTAACAATTGAATACATAATATATTTATAAATATAGAGGATTATGTGCCCCATACATACAGTGGATATAAAAAGTCTACACAGTCAGGTTCCTGTGCTGTACAAAAATGAGACAAAGATAAATAATTTCAGAACTTTTTCCACCTTTAATGTGACTTATAAACTGTACCACTCAATTGAAAAACAAACTGAAATCTTTTAGGGGGAGGGAAGACAACCAAAAAAACTAAAATAATGTGGTTGCATAAGTGTGCACACCCTTAAACTAATACTTTGTTGAAGCACCTTTTGATTTTATTACAGCACTCACATTTTGACTTTGCAAGATTTGCCCACTCTTCTTTGCAGAAACACTCCAAATCTGTCAGATTGCGAGGGCATCTCCTGTGCACAGCCCTCTTCAGATCACCCCACAGATTTTCAATCGGATTCAGGTCTGGGCTCTGGCTGGGCCATTCCAAAACTTTAATCTTCTTCCGGTGAAGCCATTCCTTTGTTGATTTGGATGTATGCTTTGGGTCGTTGTCAGGCTGAAAGATGAAGTTCCTCCTCATGTTCAGCTTTCTAGCAGAAGCCTGAAGGTTTTGTGCCAATATTGACTGGTATTTGGAACTGTTCATAATTCCCTCTATCTTAACTAAGGCCCCAGTTCCAGCTGAAGAAAAACAGCCCCAAAGCATGATGATGCCACCACCATGCTTCACTGTGGGTATGGTGTTCTTTTGGTGATTTTTTGGAATTATGGCCAAAAAGTTCAACCTTGGTTTCATCAGACCATAACACCTTTTCCCACATGCTTTTGGGAGACTTCAGATGTGTTTTTGCAAAATGTAGCCTGGCTTGGATGTTTTTCTTCGTAAGAAAAGGCTTTCATCTTGCCACTCTACCCCATAGCCCAGACATATGAAGAATACGGGAGATTGTTGTCACATGTACCACACAGCCAGCACTTGCCAGATATTCTTGCAGCTCCTTTAATGTTGCTGTAGGCCTCTTGGTAGCCTCCCTGACCAGTTTTCTTCTCGTCTTTTCATCAATTTTGGAGGGACGTCCAGTTCTTGGTGATTCACTGTTGTGCCATATTTCTCCCCTTGATGATGACTGTCTTCGTTGTGTTCCATGGTATATCTAACGCCTTGGAAATTCTTTTGTACCCTTCTCCTGACTGATATTTTTTTAACAATGAGATCCCTCTGATGCTTTGGAAGCTCTCTGTGGACCAAGGCTTTGGCTGTGGGATGCGACTAAAAAAATGTCAGGAAAGACCAACTAGAGCAGCTGAACTTTATTTGGGGTTAATCAGAGGCACTTTAAATGATGGCATGTGTATGCTGACTCCTATTTAACATGATTTTGAATGTGATTGCTTAATTCTGAACACCGCTACATCCCCAGTTAGAAGAGGGAGTGCACACTTATGCAACCACATTATTTTAGTTTTTTTGGTTTTCTTCCCTCCACCTAAAAGATTTCAGTTTGTTTTTTCAATTGAGTGGTACAGTTTATAGGTCACATTAAAGGTGGAAAAAGTTCTGAAATGATTTATCTTTATCTCATTTTTGTACAGCACAGGAACCAGACATTTTATCAGGGGTGTGTAGACTTTTTATATCCACTGTAGCTAGGAGTTGTGAGACCATATAAAAGGTCTGTAAAGCCCTTAGTAAGCGGTACATTATCTTTTATAATTCAGAGTTTGGGCTGCTACGTACACTAACATTGCTGCAAGTTCCTCAAGGACTTTTACTTACTTACTTTTACTTGTATTCTGGCTCAGCCTTATTATGTGCTGCTGCAGAAAGCCCTTTCCAACAAAGAAAACTTATCATGGGATGCTGCACAACTTGTGAGATATGAAAATATGGAGCTAAAGCATTTCTTTTGGGAATGGAGGGGAGTGAATGGCAAACCAGTACAGAAAGGGGGCAGAATTCAGGACACAGGAAGAAGCATAGTCTAATGCACAGTAAAGAGAACAACAGCACTATTATAGCCTATAGCCTGTCAGTTTTACTACAGGCAGGGCTCTAACAGCATTGTCCATAATTCTAGAATATGAAGCTGTGGGTCACGTCATATAAGAAATTGAACCATGAATTCTAACATGCTGGGTTTGCTTGTATTTATTTCAACTAAAACAGACACAAAATAGATTAAGCAAACAGTTTTATTAAGGTTTAATTGAACAAGACTGTGAACTATGCTGAGAATGGTCTGTAGATGTAATGTGTTTTTGTCACAGGCTTATCTGTACTGGGAGGTAAGAGCAGTAGAGATGGCGGCAAGGAATTTGTCCCAAGCAGCCTGGGCTGTTGCATCAAAGTCAGCCTGGAAGTGAGAAGCAAGAGTAACTTCGATAGCATAAGACAGCAACTGCAAGAAAATGAAATTGGGATCAGTCTAAGATATTACTGAATACTGAAATCTAAACCATAGTGTGGCTTTCACTCCTTCCTTTGACAGAAATGCATTATAAAGTGCAGTGTCAGACTAGCCCACCAGGATACCAGGAAAATTCCCGGTGGGCCCAGGTGTCAGTGGGCCCTCCTGCTACTGACCATTTGGCTTGTTTCATGGTCATTCCCTAATTCTGAATGGGAATAAAGTGATGAAAGAATAGATGCTAGCATGTAAATTAAAGAGACTTGGAGAATAAAGAGGTTGGGTGGGGAAAGGAGGAAAAATAGTTTGGAAAGCCGGCCTAGGGTCTAAGATTTTCTGGTGGGCCCCTGGGGTACCAGTCAAACACTGATAAAGTGGGATAGTTTCAAAGTGGCTGATGTTTATCTTACAGCGTAAAAATAAAATATTAAATGCTCAAAACTATAGACTTTTTCCAGGAATCCAGAAAGGCATTGCAGATATGTATGAAATATTTAAATGCTCAAACACACAGTGGAATCAAAGGATATTTGGTTATAATTTAATTGTTTGTATGTGTATGTATTTATACACACACACACACACACATACATATATATATATTATGTTCTATTATGTATATCAAAATAAATAAATTCACCTACATAAAATAAATAAATGCACCTACATATATATTTGTGTTTGTGTGGGGGCTGCCATAGTAATGCTGCATCCTTTACGTGTGGCTTACAATTTTGAATCCTGCATCTCTCAGGCACTTTTTTACAGTTAGCAAGGGTAAAATGCTGTGCTTTGTTGAAAGGTGACCCAACCCCCTTATTTTCTAATCCTTGTGTACTGGAATCCTTCACTTTATCATCAGGTCATTCTCTAATACTGACAGAGATAAAAAATGAAAATAACTGCAACCCAAATAGTGTAAACCATCAAAATGTGTTAGTAGGCATTCAAGATATATTTCTTTATCCAAACTTTGCCCTACCCTGAAATTTCCGGGATCTACTCTCAGGTTGTAAGCATGCAGGGCACTCAGTGCGGACAGAGCTTCATGCAGGTTGTCCACTGGTTCACCCACTTTTTATTCATTTTATGGTATTATTAGACACGTATTTATCAATGAGTGAAGGTGTTGTAGCCCCCTACAAAGTTGTGCAGAAGTGCTTACCATATTGGATTTTTTTAGGAGTGTCAGTGACACTGCAGATGCACAGTCTGCTCTGCTTATTGCTATTACAGACGTTGAACCTTGAGGCAGATGCAGTAAGTTCAATATTTAAAATATGGCATTTCCAGCCATATTAGTTTACAGGGTTTATAAGTCCAAAATGCCCTGTATAGTAATAACCAACATTGGGGCAGTATCCTAATTGCAGAAAATTGTAGTGCATAAGAATTTCTTAATTAAATGGAGTTGTAGTTTCACAAGAACACAAAACTGTTAAATTATCCGTGGCTTAAGAATAAATGAAATATTCATTTCAATATGTGATCCTGACCAGCTGTTACCTATACTTTAATGAGGACCTGACACCTTAATTGGGGGACCCTGTGTCTTTTGTTTATATAGAAACACTTTTGGGGTTTGTTTTATTTATTTATTTTTACTTGATTCTACTTCCTTGATTGTTCATTTGAGGGTGGCTGGCAATTTCCAGTGGCAGACTTATGCTCATTTAGGCAGACTTTAACTGCACTGCTCATGGCCCATAAATGCAAGCTTCTAACTGTCCTGATTATCCTATGTATGCCAAGCCATACAGGCATTTTATGCAATACACCATGCTGACCCACAGGTATAAAAGCCCCTCAGGGAATATTTAGTACCTTTTTGGGGGATAAACCACTATACCCCCCCCTAATTATACTGGAACAATAGGCACAACTATGGCATGGAAAAGTCCCTGACTTACTGTTGACCACACTAGCATGTTTCTGATTTTTATTTCTTTGCATGAAATCAAGTATATTTCTTATCCATTTAAATGAGAATATCAGGGAGAAAAACAAAAAGTTCTACAGTCATCACCTCACTGGGCACTGGTTAAACTGGGAACTGAAGGGCATAGGGTCTCTCAACTAAGGTGGCAGCTTCTTGAGCATTAAAAGTAACAACTGAAATGAACACAGCATAAATGTTACTGGATCTGGCTGTTAGCCCTCGTTATTTATAGTTATAATAAAATGCTTTGTCCCTTTTAGTCTGAAGTATTTCATTTGACAAGGTTATTAATATTCTATTATTCTTAATAATGCCTTAAGAAATATAAGTTTATACAGTCTTTATTACTGTCTCAAAATATTATTGTGTAAATATCAGCAATGTCCTGTGAGAGTCTTTATATTGATCTGATTGATCAAAATCAGAAGTGCCCATATTTTGGGGCTGGACCACTTGAGGGGCAAAATTACGATGAAGGTACACAAGCTTACAATGTCACACTGTCACAAAGCGAATATAAGATAAGATGTCGCAGAACTGAATTTTATTCTGATTGTAAAAGGTTTTAGATCCTATTTGTAAGTTGACCCCATACATTCGTTTTATAGATATTTTTTGCTGAACTGGTATTTTGGTAAAATTCAATATTCAAATGATGTTTCTGTGCTTTTCAAGGAGGTGAAAAAGTACCTACTTTTATATTCACATTCCATACATACGGTTTTAAATGTGGGATTTTATTTTTGTGATACTGCGTTGTAGGTACATCGGATAAGTGAATATCCCCATTAAAAGACCACACTTTCTATTGGGGATTTCGGATCTGGGTAAATTTGGAAAACCTATTATATGCAATAGGGGTTAAATTGTGCACACCTGATGTTATTTACATAATCTTACATTATTTACATAATTTACTGAAACATTGTATGCAAGACTAAAATAAGTTTCTCATTTTTGGTATGCAACTAATGTATGACTAAAGTAGCCTATTTTATGTTTCAATTGTTTTTATTGAAGGTTTTTCATTTTATAGACAAATACAGAAGGGAAAAGTTAGTTAGTTATACATTTCCATTTATGCAGAATTAACATCAGGATTTCGTGATGTTACATTTACCCATTATATACATTCTGCACATATTTCATGGAGTCTTTCCCATGCATTTGTTAACTTATGAATATTAGGATAAGTGGGTAAAGAAAGAGAAAATAAAGTAGCCTATTTTAACTATTGCACTAATAATACGGAAGTATCAATAAAACAATATTGCATTTTAATAAATATAGAGTTTCTGAGAGCCCAAGTCCAAACAAATAATATTAGTAGCTTAATTCACAGAATATCTATGTCTATATATATTGATTATGGGTGAGTACAGAGGACCTCTTGTCTTGGTAAATCACCCCTCTATAACTAGCCCTTCAATATCCTCTAGGCCAGAACACAACCATTCAGGTCCACTTAGGATATCAACCAATACAGTTTTATTTGACATATACATTAATAGAGGATACTTACATAATAGCTTATGTATCATGAAAGCTCCTTATGATGACTTTCAAACTGCATCAAACTGGCAACAAATGCCCTGTTACCAGTCATCCTTAGCACAACATATCTCTATTTTTCTGTCCCTATAGTGTCAGCACAGTTTCAAAGATATGCAGGGCAGATTTATCAAAAGTACGATTTTCGTAGCACGATACACAAAAATCGTATTAAATACGTATCTTGGAATATGAAAAAATTGTATCTTATTGTATAATGTCCGAAAAGTAAGATTTTTTCATATCTGAACGATCATAAACTGCAGAAAAAAACCTTTCTGATTTGATCCTTCTGTGCATGATTTTGGAAGCCTCCCATAGGACTCAATGGCACTCTGCAGCAACCTGGCCCAAGGAATATCACGATACTGAAGCTTGAATGAATCAGAAACTTTCATACTCGTCGCGACAATACAATTTTGTCACTCTTTTTGTCGCAAAGTACGAAAAAGGCGCAGAAAATACGCAAAAGTTGTAACCTTTAAAAAAAATTTAAAAATAAAAATTTACAGAAATAAACCTAAACATGATGATTTACTAACGCTGGAAACATACAGTTGCCTTCTTTTTTTTTTGACAAAGTGCAAAAAATTAGCGCAACCCCATGATTTTTGAACTGTGTACCCAGCCCTGTCTGAGAGGCCACAGGTGCAGGTCCACAATGGAGCTTAAGGACCTGGACATTAATGCATCATTGCCTGCATTTTGCAGCACTATTCATGAGGGGTGGGCAAAGGCCATTCTACCACCTAACTTTCACATCATTCAAGATGAGGCGCAGAGTGAAGCAATGCACCAAATGCAAGTGCTGGGTAATGACTAACGGGATTATGTATCCCTTAGTGCTCTACCACTTGTGTCTGAGGCATCTGCAAATGACTCCTGGTCAGGTCTGGGCTGTTATGCAAAATAGGCCCTGGCATTTCAAGTACACAGAGGCCCGAACAGCTCCTCACAGGCCCACTAAATAGTGACTGTCCATGGCATCTTACAGCAGCCCATTTGTCATTTGCCAAAATCCACAGATTGCCTGTCCGTGCCTGATCCTGGTATTGCTAGGTATCACACGCTATGTTTAAGACTCCAAATCTTAAAATGCATTGAATGTTCTGTGCTAAACTGACTGTTGATTTACTATGCTGCAAAGTTCCAGTAGGATGTAGTGACAAGGCAAGTTCTTCAACTCATGTGTTCCTTTTTTTCTTCGAATGATTGTTTTTTTCCTTTAAGCTGTTTTTTTAATGAGAAGGTTGCAAGGTTTTAGTTGGCAAGCTTTTTATTGTTTGAAGAAACACCGTTGCAGAGAGAAAAATCCCAGTTGGGGAGTAACTGAGAACTGAGTAATAAAACACAAGCAAAGAATCAGACCACAAATGCAAAGCCTCTAGGCGCAGAGTTTGAGTGGGAAACAAATGCTCAGTTCTCAATATTTAAATTTCTTCTTAAGCCATATAATTAAACTTTTTTTATTTATCTTTTTATTAGATTTTGACTTTTTAGTACAATCACAAACAAAATATATATGCATCGGCAAGTCACAAGACTAGTTATGTAACAACTTACATAAAGAAGAAAACTTGTCATGAGGTAACACATCAGTACAAGAGCATTTGAGAGAATTGGGGTTAAAGCAGTTTGCATAATTCTGGCTTTACTAGCCAGGAGGTGCCTGTATTCTTCGCAAACTGCTAGTTGTAGGAAAAGTGAAAAAAAAAAAAAAAAGAAAAAAGGTAGAATAGCAATTTAAATAGGATTATATGGCTTAAGAAATTTAAATTTTGAGTCTTGAACTTCACCCTACCTCATGTATTGAACAACTGTAGATTGTAGAAGGTTATGTGAGGATAAATGTTTGATCTATTAAAGATCTATTAAAATAAATTACCTTTTTAGATTTTTTTAATAAACATTTCTTATATTTATTGTTATTGATACAATGATGTTGCATATGCTAATATTGCCTCCTGATTATCAATAATTAATCACCAATTATCTCTGGTCAGAATCTATAGACAATATGAAATGAGTCTTCATTTACAGTAAAACCCCCATTTTATGTTTTCTGGGGAACAAGAAAAATGGTGTAAAATCCAGCCAAATGTAAAATCAGGGATATGTGTTAAAGAAACTTATTTTCAAGTACTTGTGGACCTAAGCATAGGAATCAGTTTTACTTTGAATTACAATATACATTGTGTTAACAACAAGGGTTAAGCAGTGTAGCATTAATGTTACACTATGGGGGAAGGCCCACAAAGTGATTTGTGCATGACTATATGGAGTGCAGACTAATTGGAATTGACTATTTACAGTCAGCACCATAGCAACATATGGATAATGCCATTTTTTTGGGAACAGCATAACAAAATTTTGGTGTAAAAACCAGGAAAATATTATATCAAATCAGGGAAAAGCATGCACTAAAATACATTTTAAAGCATAAGGACCACAAAAAATGGTGTAAAACTTAAAATAAGGTTAACTTATTTTTTGTAGATTATGTGCTCTCCTTACGGCAATTAAGGTGGCCACACACGTGGCGATTTTAGATCTTTCGTACAACCCGCCACTAACCGTTCAGGGCTGAAACGGCAGATAAGGAGGTAGAAACAATAGGATTTCTACCTCCTTCTGCCGATTCAGCCCCAAAGACAGATTTTGCTCAGGCGCCTTCTATGGCGCCTGTTAAAAATCTTTAAACCGGCCCGATCGGCGAGTCGACTGATATCAGCAGCATCCTGCGATATCGGTCGCCTCACCGACTTGCCATACACACACCGAATATCGCACAAAACGAGGTTTCGTACAATATTATCGGTGCGTGTATGGCCAGCTTTAAAATGCTTAACCCAATCTTTGGTCCTATTTGTACTTTGATACTGCAGTTACCCAATTAGTCAGCAAGATAAGAATTACACTGCAGCTGCCTACCCAACAAAGTAAACAAGAAACAAGACTTTGCATACTTTCCATACTTCTCATGGCATGACAATAAAATCAGACCTCTAAATCGTTAACTATGTATTTGAAGTATCTCAAGTATACATTAAACTTATTACCTTACTTGTGCTAGGTGAAGATATTATAGTTTTGAACTAATCAGAAAATGCCTTTGGTAATGTATTGGAGATGTCTTTATTCATTTAGACTAGGGAGTAAATTTCTGTGGATTTTTCATGTAATGAAACAAAACTTGCTGTGGCTCGGTGGTTTCATTCCTACTCTGGTTTTTTTTCTCCCTGGCTTCAATTTTGTTCTGCTAGGTGTGGAAGACAGTTGTGTTGAGGCAGGGAGTCATTGCCACATAGAACTTGCACTATTATGTAACATCAGCAGTTGGGCCAAGATGACCACAAAAAATATTGGATTGTGTGAGAAAATGTTGACAGTAGGCCCAGTGCTTTATTGGAGAATCATGCACCAACCTGCCAAAGTAGAGTGGTGCAAAATTTAAAAGTAATAATAAATAATAATGCAAAGAAATGTTGTGGGGAGCTACAGTATAATATAAGGAAGGTGTGCTAAAACAATAAGAAGATCAAAAGAACATAAACGGAAAGAAGTGATGAGTGAGATGTAAAACTAAATAATTCTCAGGAAGTGGGATTTTTAAAGAGAGAGGGGTAAAGAAAAAGTTTTCAGAAAAACAGTAACACAGAACCACAAAGTTGTTTTTGCTGCCAATAATTTGGGAAAGGCAAAAATACCAGTAATAAGCATCTAAACTATAATTTTAAAACTTTAACCCTTTCACTGCCAGCCGTTTTGGACCGAAGTGGAACTTCTACTGCCAGACAGTTTTTGAACATTTTGCACTGTTTCACTTTAGGGGCTTTTCCTTGGGGGGACTTTTAATTTACCCAGGAAAACTATATATTGTTTTTTTCAGGACAACCTAAGCTTTCAAAATATGGTGGAATTTTTGTGTAATTACAATTCTGTAACAAGATATAGGCTTCTAAATGTCTAAAAAATGAAAAAAAATTATATTTTACATAATATAAACACATACACCAGAAACAAAAATTATTTTATGCACAAAAATACAACTGATTTGGAAAGTCCCATGTCTCCTGAACGTGCCAATACCAAATATATATAGTTTTACTTGTATAGGTCAAAAACTCCCAGCAGTACCCTACCAAATTTCCAAAGCAATGCTCCAGAAAGCTGCATACTTTAGATTTCAAGGTCACAAATTCCACTAACATAAGGTTTATCCCAGAAAATTATACATTTTTAGAAAGAACAGATTCTGTGGAATCCAGAATAGATAGAACTGTCTGTCTACTCCAAACTACCAAGTTGCGATGCTTTCCTAAAGTTATTGGTTTTTATCAAAATTTGTGAAATTTATTAAAAATCGCTTCAAAGCTTCCTGTCTATAGTATCTTATCTCCTACAGGTCATAAAGTAATCAGATAAAACACCCTAAATATGAACGCCAGGGGACCACTGAACAGTTTGATGCCCAATATGTATAGGTTTACCTAAGTATGTGGCATGTAGGGGCCCCAATGTGAACATACCCCCATATGATCTATCATTTCTGTCATTCCAGCTTCTGCAAAATCAACACATTTACATCATATTGTGTGGGATAAAGCTACAAAAAAGTATGCTCACCCCAGAAAGCCATATATTTTTGGAAAGTACACATTCCCCCAAATCTAAAATGGGTACCCATGTGTTTCTACTCCAAAGTACCAAGCCGCAAAGCATTTCTAAAGTTAGCAATTTTGATGACAATTCCAAAAATCCCCTCAGAGCTTCCAGTTTACAGCATCTTATCTCCCATATAGCATTAGGTACCAACATAAAACACCCTAAATTTGAACACCAGAGGTCCACTGAACAGTATGATGCCCAATATGTATAGGTTTACCCAAGTATGTGGCATATAGGGGCCCCAATGTGAACATATACCATATGATCTGCCATTTCTGTCATTTCAGCTTCTGCAAAATCAACACATTTACATCATTTTGTGTGGGACAACACTACAAAAAAAGTATGCTCACCCCAGAAAGCCATATATTTTTGGAAAGTACACATTCCCCTGAATCTAAAATGGGTACCCATGTCTTTCAACTCCAAAGTACCAAGTTGCAAAGCTTTGCTAAAGTTGGCAATTTTGATAATATTTCCAAAAATCCTCTCAAAGCTTCCAGTTTACAGCATCTTATCTCCCATGTATCATTAGGTACCAAGATAAAACACCCTGAATTTGAACACCAGGGGTCCACTGAACAGTATGATGGCCAATATGTATAGGTTTACCTAAGTATGTGGCATGTAGGGGCCCCAATGTGAACATACACCATATGATCTGTCATTTCTGTCATTTCAGTTTCTGCAAAATCAACACGTTTACATCATTTTGTGTGGGATAACGCTACAAAAAAAGTACACTCACCCCAGAAAGCCATATATTTTTGGAAAGTACACATTCCCCCGAAATCTAAAATGGGTACCCATGTCTTTCTACTCAAAAGTACCAAGCCGCAAAGCATTTCTAAAGTTAGCAATTTTGATGAAAATTCCAAAAATCCCCTCAAAGCTTCCACTTTGCAGCATCTTATCTCCCACATTGCATTAGGTACCAAGATAAAACACCCTAAATATGAACGCCAGGGGTCCCCTGAACAGTTTGATTCCCAATATATATAGGTTTACCTAAGTATGTGGCATGTAGGGGCCCCAATGGGAACATACCCCCATATGATCCGTCATTTCTGCTTCTGCAAAATCAACACATTTACATCATTTTATGAGGGATAAAGTTAGTAAAAAGTACACTCACCCCAGAAAGTCATATATTTTTGGAAAGTACACATTCCCCGAAATCTAAAATGGGTACCCATGTCTTTCTACTCAAAAGTACCAAGCCGCAAAGGTTTCCTAAGTTTGCCGATTTTATTACATTTCCAAAAATCACCTCAAAACTTCCAATATGCAGCATCTTATTTTGTATAGGTCATTAGGTACCAAGATAAAACCAAACTAAATATGAACCCCAGAGGTCTACTGAACAGTTTGATGCCCACTGTACATAGATCTATCAAAGCACATGGCACTTAAGAGACCCCAAAATATACCTTGTGCACACTAATTTCATGGCTTACCTTTACCTAATGCATAAACACATGGCAGTTTTATGTGGGAGAGAAACTGCAGAAATATAGGGTTACCCCTGAAAACCATATATTTTTGGAAAGTACACGTTTAGACAAATCCAACATGGGTAAAGAGTCCTTTCTACACCAAAGTACCAATCTGCAAAGCTTTCCTAAAGCTAGTGGTTTCTATGAAATTTCAGAAAATCTACTAAAAATGTTGCAATTTGCCGCATTTATCTCACACAATTTCTTGCATACAAAGGAAAATCACCCCAAATAGGAACACCAGAGGTCTACTGAACAGTTTGATGCCCTATATGCATAGATTTACGAAATTATGCAGAGTACAGGGGCACCCAAATAAAAATAGTGCATTTGAATTTTCACATATGACGCTCCGGCTCGTGCAGTTTTTGCACCCGGTATGTATGTATATGTATGTATATCTTTATTTATAAAGCGCTACTTATGTACGCAGCGCTGTACAGTAGAATTCATTAATACAGACAGGGGGGTTAAAGATAATGGATAAATACAAAGTACAACAATTAATACAAATAAATACAAGGTACAGTTGCAATAAGAGTCAGAAACACAAGATGAAGGAGGTCCCTGCCCCGTAGAGCTTACAATCTATATGGGAGGGTAACTAACAGACACAAATAGGCAAATATAAGTGCTGTAGGTCACAGTGGGTGACATTACAGTATAAGTGCCAGTTTCCAGATCAGGTGCTGGGCGAGTGCTCCATAAGGTAGTCTTTAAGTTTAGTTTTAAAAAGACTGAGGGAGGATTCTCTCCGGAGGACATCAGGGAGGGAATTCCAAATGTAAGGGGCAACCAGGCAGAAGGATTTAAGGCGGGAAACAGCAGTAGTAGTGGGGGGTGCAACCAAACGGTTGTTCTGCGAGGAACGAAGGAGACGGCCAGGAACGTGCGGAGACACCAGGGAAGAGATGTAGTGAGGAGCAGAGGAATGGAGGGCTTTGAAGGTTAAGAGAAGGAGTTTGTAAACTATTCTTTGTTTAACAGGAAGCCATGATAAGGCCTTTAGCAGGGGAAGGGCCTGAACTCTCCTGGATGAGAGGAGGAGAATTCTGGCAGCGGTGTTTAATATAGACTGTAGGGGGGAAAGATGGGAATTAGGGAGGCCGGTTAGCAGCAGGTTACAATAGTCAAGTCGGGATAGGATGAGGGCATGCATGAGCAGCCTAGCTGTTACAGTAGAAAGAAAGGGCCGGATTTTGGCAATATTGCGTAAGAAAAAGTGACAGGTTTTGACAGTGGTGTTAGTATGGTCAGAGAAGGAGAGACTGGAGTCAAAGATCACCCCCAAACAACGCATGGAATTGACAGGGTTGATGAGGGTGCCTTCAATAGAGATAGAAAAGGGGGGAGTAGGACCAGGTTTAGGCGGAAAGATCATTAGTTCAGTTTTTGTTAGGTTGAGTTTGAGGTGGCGTTGGTTCATCCAATTGGAGATAGCCAGGAGGCAGTTAGAGATTTGAGTCTCAGTTTCAACTGTTAATGAAGGGGTCGAAAAGTAAATTTGGGTATCATCAGCATATAGATGGTATTTGAAGCCAAATGAACGGATAAGATCTCCCAAAGACAGCGTGTAAAGGGAGAACAGCAACGGCCCAAGTACAGAGCCTTGGGGTACCCCCACATTAAGAGGAACTGGAGATGAGATTTTGTTAGCGTAGGAGACAGTGAATGACCGGTTAGAGAGGTAGGAAGAGATCCAGGATGCAGCCTGACTACGGAGACCAATCGAATGCAGAATTTGCATTAGGAGGGAGTGGTCAACCGTATCAAACGCAGCCGATAGATCTAGGAGGATTAGTACAGAAAAGTGACCACTGACTTTGGCAACCTGAAGATCATTCGTAACTCTGCACAACGCTGTCTCAGTAGAGTGCGCAGGCCGAAAGCCAGATTGCAGCGGGTCCAGTAAATTATGTGCATTAAGGAAGTTAGTGATACGGGAGAAGACAATGCGCTCTAAGATTTTGGAGGCAAGCGGTAAAAGCGAGACAGGACGGTAGTTAGAGAGACAGGACGGGTCCAGCGTGGCCTTTTTAAGGATGGGCTTGACACAGGCCTGTTTGAAAGAAGAGGGGAAACTTCCAGAAGACAGAGAAGAGTTGAAGATGTGAGTAAGAGCCGGAGTAAGCTCAGCAGCACAGTGTTTGAGAAGAGAAGAAGGCATGGGGTCTAGAGAGAAAGTGGTGAGCGGAGCTGACAACAGAAGCCGGGAAACTTCAGAGCCAGTTACGGGACCAAATGAGCTAAGACATGCAGAGGGGGGCTGAGGAAGGAGGAGCTGGTTAGTATTAGAGGGGGGAATTTGATTGCGGATGGACTCCACTTTGTTCAGGAAGAAATCAGCAAAGTCCTGGGGGGAGTGCATAAAGTCAGGTGATTGAGTCTGCGAGGGACGCAGAAGGGTATTGAATATGGAAAATAGGCGTTTTGGGTTGGATTTATTACTGTTTATGAGGGTGTTGTAGTATTCCTGTTTAGCCTTCAACAGGGCAGAATTGAGGCAGGCTAATAGGAATTTATAGTGGATAAAGTCTGCTTGCGTACGGGATTTCCTCCACATACGTTCCGCAGACCTCGCACAGGAGCGTAGGAATTTGGTCTGCACATTCAGCCAGGGGCGGGGGTTTTGCACCCGAGTGCGCTTAGGCTGAAGGGGTGCAAATGAATCAATAGTGGAGGCTAGTATTCTGTTGTACTCACAAACCAGGGTATCAGGGTCAGACAACTCATTGAAGGAGGAGAGGCTGGACCTGAAAGAGTGAGCTAAGGCCGGGAGATCTACGCCACGTGTGTTTCTAATTAATACAGCGGGGGAAGGAGCAGGTTGGGAAGGAGAGTGAGAGACAGAAAATGTAACGAGGTGATGGTCAGAGAAGGGAAAGGGGACACTGTTAAAATCAGACAGGGACAGATTTTTAGTAAAGACTAAATCCAGAAAGTGGCCATCCTTATGAGTCGGAGCATTTGTCCACTGCTGGTATGTGTATTATGTGCCATAAGACAACCTAACAGTACGGAGACCCTAGAAAACCATACATTTTCCGAAAGTACACATTCTGACAAAACAAAAATGGGTAAATACATATTTCTACTGCAAACTACCAAAGTACAAAGCTATGCTAAACATAACGGTTTTTATGACATTTCTGAAAATCGTCACAAAGCTTGCATTTTACCTCATTATGTACCCCCACAATTTGTAACGTATCAACATAAAACACTCTAAGTATGAACGCCAGGGGTCTAACTGAACAGTTTGATGCCTTATGCATAGATTTACCAAACTATGCAGAGTACAGGGTCACCCAAATGAAAATAGTGCATATGAATTTTCACGAATGACGCTCCGGCTTGTGCAGTTTTTGCACCCGGTATGTGTATTATGTGCCATAAGACCCCCTAACAGTACAGAGACCCTGGAAAACCATATATTTTCTGAAAGTACACAGTCTGACAAAAAAAAATGGGTAAATACATCTTTCTACTGCAAACTACCAAACTACAAAGCTATGCTAAACAGAATGGTTTTTATAACATTTCTGAAAATTGTTACAAAGCTTGCATTTTGCCCCATTATATACCCCACATTTCATAACGTACCAACATAAAACACCATAAATATGAACGCCAGGGGCCTACTGAACAGTTTGATGCCCAATATGCATAGATTTACCAAACTACGTGGGGTACAGAGGAAGCCAAATTGAAATACAGCAGACAAAATGTCCATATGCAAGACCAGTAACAAAGAACAATATGAAATGCAATAAAATCGCTAAAATCACAAAGAAAAACCCTAAAATCAATGTTATTTTTTTCGTAGTGATATCTGCAGTCAGAATCACAGTTTGAGTATTCTGGCTTGGGCAAATTAGTTTTACAGACAAAGTCAAGTGAACTATGCATAACTGAAAATGCAATAAAATGGCTAAAAATGCAATAAAATGACTAAAAATGCACCAAAATCACAGAAAATTTAATAAAAACACCAAAATAATACACAAAAGGTATTGCGCAGTGCGGTTAGCGAATACTCTATCCGCAATGGCAATAAAACACTTTTTTCAGGCAATAAAAAAAAGATGCGATAAAAAAAAAAAAATTACAAAATTACATAAGTGTGTGAGTGTGTACACATGGTAAAATGTGTTTTGAATGCATATGTGTGAGTGTGCAAGTAAGTGTGAGTTCTGTAACCCCCCAACCCCCCCAAAATGTATGTGTGTGTGTGTAAGTGTGAGTATTAGTGCAATATGTGTGTGTGTGTGTATATGTGTGTTTGTGTGTGTATGTAGCACTTACATGGGGTCCAAGAGCTGAAGATCGCTGGAGAATCGCAGGAGGCAGACAGGAGACGCAGGCACAGCAGCAGGAACCGGTGAGTAGCGTTACAGGAAGCGGGGGGGGGCGGAGGGGGGAGTACAGGAAGTGAGGGAGAGAGAAGAAAAAGTCGGACACGTAGAATCTACGTGCCCGACTTTTTCTATGGGGCCCCTGGGCGATTGCTCGTTCTCTAGGGGGTTCTTTACTTTGCGATCGTTCTTTGCGCTCGGATTAAGCAGCGAGCACAGAGAACGAGCGCAAAGTAAAGAAAACGTAGCTCTTACGTGCTGGGCGTTCAATGCCTTTTTATGCCAGCACGTAGGAGCTACGTGATTGGCAGGGAAAGGGTTAAACACTGTGTTAAGGGAAAAAAGAGAAAAACACAGACTGTTATTAATGCATTCTCCTTCATAATACCTCAGTGGAGGTACTTGTCAGTCCCTGGGAAACCGAGGGTGAAGTGAACAGGGTTTTCATCACTCATAGGTTTTTCAAAATAGAGCACAAAGGCAAAACAAAAATCAAAATTCAAGTGGTGAAGTTTATTAAATCTGACGTTTCAGTTCTATACTGGGATTTTCGTCAGGGAATGTGAGACAGGGTGCAGCACAGCATTTAAAAGGTGTAATTTGGCACCAACAGAACATGTTGCTTAGTGTAAACAATAGTGTAAACAATACAGTATATGTGAGTAAATAAACAAAAAGAGTAAAGTAAAAAAAAGTAAATTAAAAAAACAGAAAGGAGGGATTGTCAAGCGTATAAAGAGTGTCATTATTGTGCCTACTCGGCGCAACCCTTCCGGGACTGCTACCCACAAGTAGAATCACGCTCGCAATGTTAATATGGCTAACATGGGAGATCCCCTATGTAGCTGGGCTCAGCACAGCCGGGACAGCAGATAATATAATGCTCATAGCCAAGTAGTGGTGGGCCATGGAAACACTGCACTCTGAGCCGACACCGCACCTTGAGCAGACAAAGAACCCCTTATAATTATCGCAAGGCAGGGTATTCCAGTGGCCCCTGACCCGGACTCCAGTGGTTACACACACTTAGTTTGAACCAAGTGTATGTGCCCATCCATCAGTCCTTCTATGCGGCGACGAAATAGGTATTGGGGAGATGCTGTCAAGGCGGTGTGCTACCACAGTATGAGTATACTGAAGGTTATCAGGGCGGCATACCGGCGAGCATACAGGGGTACACCTGCTACCCGGTGACAGGCTGTCTAAACAGTCTGTTACCGTAGAGTGCACGTCCCGTATAAGCGCGTACCCCCCATGGGGATAGTCATAGTGCTGAAAAATATCCAGGCTGCTGCCCTTGAAGGTCTGAAGCATAATGGCGAGCATACAGGGGTACACCTGCTACCCCGTTATATGGATGTCCTGGAGCAGTATACGCGAATGTAGGCTAATGATCACCTCATAGTTATACGCTTGCAAGAAATATATACACCTGGTAACATCATAAGAACAGCCTTAAGTACAAAATAACAAATACAGCTGGCATAATGTAACAATTAAAAAGACACATTTTAGATAAAGCAACCCAGAGGAAGTTTTTCATTGAGTCCCCTGGGAGTCACGCAGTCTAATTTATGCACCTCTACATTTGTGATATATATTATAACCTGCCCATGTGGACTTTATTATGTGGGCAAGACCATCACCACCCTCCGCGAACGGATTGGAAACCACCGGTCGGCCGTAAGCAGAGCCCTAAGGAGGGTAAAGCTGATCAACCAGTGGCAAGACATTTCCTTAAAAAGAAGCACCTTTTACCCACATTTAAGTGTATGGCAATCGACTTCCAGCCCCGCCTCTCTAGAGGTGGCAGCAGGGATCAGGCACTTCTTCAGAGAGAGTCCAGATGGATTCATAAATTAGACTGCGTGACTCCAAGGGGACTCAATAGTAAGTGCCCCCAATTGCCCCCATACACAGTAGCACCCATACACGCTCCTTCTGCGGCGGCGACAGGACTTTTTATAAGGTTGCGCCCCATGTGTATTGACGTCAGACATATGCACAGGGCGCAACCCTATTAAAGGGCCTGTCGCCGCCGCACAAAAAGCAGAGCCGCAGAAAAAAACGGAGCACCCGGCTACAGCCAGCGCATCCTGCTGTCCTTGATAGTTCAAAGAATGTCCTGCATTTCCATAATCTATTGTGGAAATGCGGGACATTCATTGAACTATCCAGGACAGCGGGATGCGCAATAAAAACCGGGACTGTCCCGCGGAAAGCGGGACAGTTGGGGGGTATGCTTGCTGACTCCTCTCAGCTCTCATCTGCCTGGTCACGACTCCCTTGGCTCCTTGCAGTGGCAGGCGGCACCCCCAGCTCCTCTGGGAGTTCCTGACACAGGCAGGCAACCTTCCTGTCCTGTGCCCTGCTCTGAGAGTGACCTTCTGAGTCAAGAATCAACTTCCAACTCCACCCCTGTGTTATCACACAGCCCTTTTATTTGCTGTTCAACTGCAGGCTAATCAGGCAGCAAAACCAGGCATTTTACTCTTGTGCTATTTGTATCCCACCTTTAACACTAGTGGAAATACACCAAATAATGATATTTTCCCATTGCATCTCTCACATATCCCCCCCTTTGTTTTGACCCAGGGGCGAAACACCTTGCAACCCCAACAGAGGGATTTATATTTAAGTCTCTCCACTTTGTCTTTGGTTAGAGATAGGGAGCAGCTTTTTACAACACTGGCAGGTGTCAATTATACGCCCTTTTAAGAATGACTTGGACCTTTTTCCAGCATGAAAAGAACACCCTCATCTCTGAGAGTCTAAGAGTACACACACATGCTTTTCTGTAAGTCCTTTCTCTCAGGCATTAGCGACCCTCTTTCATACTCCTGCATCTCTCCACTCAACGGGGTTATCACATCTGAGTTATTTGAGTCATCTTTATCCTGCGCAGTCACACATTCTGCCAGTAAGCTTGCCTTATCATCCTTGTCACAATCATGCACACTCTGCATTTTACACTTAACCTCGGTTTCAAAACCTACAGTGGGCTTAGTGCCTGCATCAGAACACCATATGTGACATGCTGACTGCCTGTACACATAATTTTGGGGGAATTAGCAATGGTAGGCAGGCATGCAGAGGATCTGGAGCATAAGAGACAGAGACACAACTTCTTCAAACAAAACACAGGTTTATTTAGGGCCAATTCTTCCCAAAATCAACATAAGACAGTTCATAAACAGTTCAGGGTTATGATTTGTCCCTTCTTCAGGGCTCTCACCTTCCAAGGGTACTTCCACACTCTGGAACCTTTGCGGGGTTTCTCACTGTCCCCAGTGACTCACACTCTGGAACACTCAGGCTTCATCTTAAGCCTTGCTGACTCCTCTCAGCTCTCATCCACCTGGTCATGACTCCCTCTGCTCCTTGCAGTGGCAGATGGCACCCCCAGCTCCTCTGGAAGCTCCTGACACAGGCAGGCAACCATTCTGCCCTGTGTCCTGCTCTGAGAGTGACCTTCTGAGTCAAGAATCAATCTCCAACTCCACCCCTGTGTAATCACACAGCCCTTTTATTTGCTGCTCACCTGCAGCCTAATCAGGCAGCTCCCTACAGCTGGCCAACTGAAAATATTAAGTGGAGTATGGAATGGGGGGTCTTTCTTGCTCTCCCTTTATTCACTCCAGGGACCTATTAATTTGGCTTTTCCTAAGCCAGTAACATAAACACAGCATCACCTGCAGCAAAACCAGGCATTTTACCTGGTGCTATTTGTATCCCACCTTTAACACAGGTGGAAATAACCAAATAATGATCTTTTCCCATTGCATCTTTCACAATATATATATATATATATATATATATATATATATATATATATATATATATATATATATATATATATATATATAAAATATATACCCTAAAATATAGACAAAACATTGTTTAAAAAACAGTTTAAATAGTAGACTTCATTATATAATACCTTATATAAATAGTAAACAGAAAAGACAAGGTGAAAGTAAAAGCAACTGTATCAGTGTATACTCTTGTTGTTGAAGAAATAAAGCAATGCTGTATACAATGTAGCCAGCGCAAGTAAATATATATTTCCATACGTTTATATGCTTTTGTAGTTGACCACATAAAGCAGTGCTCTTATATACAATATAGCAACTAAAAATAAATATATCCCTCTGCATATGGTATGCAGAAGGATACAAAATAAAGTATGCTTTTTAATATTAATACCCTGAGGTTTGGTTCCTATTGGAGGAAGGTATTTTGGGTACAAAGTAAATAGAAACAACTGACACTTTTCAGGTTCTGTGAATTCAGACAAGTTGATGTTTAACTGTAAACTCAGTCTTAGCTGTCAGACTGAATAAGTGAATGAAATGTGAGTTAATAAAATAAAAATTCTAATTATTTATGTCTCTTCTGAAAGTGCTAACTGTTGGCCTTGGGAATTCCCTCGTCCAGTTACTACAAATTGTTACAAATAATTAGAGACAAAAAGATAAACCGCAACAAATAAAAAATGATGGACACAAAAGTTAATTTGCTGGAGTAATGATATTGTTGGAATTTCAATCCACTTCATAAACTGTGACTGATTTGTTGATTACCTTGTAAAAGACAGGTTCTCCACATTGCTGAAATAATTCACTGATGGACTGTGTTACAATAAAAAGGGAAATAACGGATTTATACTTACATAAATTCCTTTTCCCTCAGTCCCGAAGGCAGCACTTACTAGAGAGATGACTTCCACCTGGTAGGAAAACACCACATCCCCCAATTAATTACTCCACCCCCTCATCTCCTATAAGTCCCTCTGCTTCCCTCTAGCCCTCAGTGATTTTCTTAAGCAATAAGACACATACACAATGCTGATAGAATATTTACTGTAAGGGAGGGATATTGTGCTGCCTTCGGGACTGAGGGAAAAGGAATTTACGTAAGTATAAATCCGTTATTTCCCTCACGTCCCTTGGCAGCACTTACTAGAGACAGTTGAGTAGCAGTACGTCAAGGGGGGGGGGTTTTTTACAATTTGAATAAAGTACCGTATTTGCGAACGCCACTTCCCCAGGGGTACCTACGTTCAGTCGGTAATGCTCTGCAAATGTTCTGAAACTTGCCCACGAAGCTGTTCTACATATCTGGTCCACTGACACGCCTCCAACTTCTGCCTGTGAGGCTGACACTGCTCTGGTAGAATGTGCCTTGAGGTTTGGAGGTATTGATTTCCCTGAAGCAGAATAGGCTAAGGAAATTGCCTGTTTTATCCATCTGGAAATGGAAGTTTTTGAGGCACGCTTCCCCTTGTTCTTTCCCCAAAAGGAAACGAAAAGGTTATGAGATATACGAAAAGGTTTTACCTTGTTTAAATAGAACAAAACACATCTTTTGGCATCCAGTAAGTGTAGCTTTTCCTCCACTTTATTTCTTGGTTCTGCAAAAAAAGCTGGAAGAATGACTTCAAAGTTTCTATGAAAATTAGATGAGACTTTAGGTCTGAACAAAGGATCTGCTTTGAGAATGATCCTGTCTGGAAAAACTTGTAGACATGAATTTTTACATGATAAAGCTTGCAGTTCTCCTACGCGTCTGGCTGAACAAACTGCCACTAAAAACACTGTTTTAATGGACAGATGATACAGGGAAACTTCTTCCAAGGGTTCAAAAGGAACATTTTGTAAGGCTCTTAACACAATGTCTAAGTCCCAATTTGGAGTTAGGTTATTTGTCTTAGGTCTAATATTTTGAACAGCCCTGACAAATCTTTTGATCAATGGATGCTCCGCCAAGGATATGTTCTTGAAAGCTGATAAGGCCGCAATGTGCACCTTAAGTGTATTTGGAGCTAATTTCTTCTTAAATCCATCATGTAGAAAATCTAATATGATTGACACTGGAACATCTTCTGGAGTTAGTTTCTTATTTGAGCACCACTTCCTGAAACAAGACCAAATTCTTTGATAAATTTTATTTGTAATTTCTTTCCTGCTCTGTAACAGAACTTCAATGACTGGTGAAGATATCCCTTGTGCTCTCATAACATCCCTTTCAGTCTCCATGCTGTGAGCTGAAGAGCTGCAGGGTTTGGATGCAAAATTGGTCCCTGGTGTAGGAGATTTTCCTTCACTGGAAGGAGCCAAGGAGGACTGACAGAAAGTTGGAGGAGACTGGAGTACCAACTCCTTCTGGGCCAGGCAGGAGCTATTAGAATCACTTCTGTTGAGCAAAGTGCAATTTTCTTGATCACTCTTGCTAACATAGGGATAGGCGGAAAGACATATGCTAGGCTGAAATCCCATGATTGGGCTAGAGCATCCACTGCTTCCTCGCCTTGGCCTGCTGTAAGGGAAAAATATCTTTGATGCTTTGCATTGTACTTTGAGGCCATGAGGTCTATTTCTGGAGAACCCCAGACCTTGCAAATCTGAAGAAATGTTTCTGGATCTAGACTCCACTCCCCGGGGAGTATCAACCTGCGACTTAAAAAGTCTGCTCTGATATTGCTGTGCCCAGAGATATGGCGGGCTAGAATACTTTTTAGATTTTTTTCTCCCCAGCCCATGATCTTTTTTACTCTCATTCCCAGATCTTTGCTTCTGGAACCTCCTTGGTGATTTATATAGTAGGCTGTTGCCACATTGTCTGTATGTATTAGAACATTTTGGTCTTTTACAATAGTTTTGAAGGCAAGCAGAGCTCTCCATACTGCTTCCAACTCTAAGGAGTTTGCTGCCTGATGACCAATACCTTTTTCCCAGATACCTTGCTCTACCAGGTTTCCTAAATGTGTTCCCCAACCTTTGCCACTTGCGTCTGTTGTGATGACTAAGGGAGGAATTGGAAATAGGGATGAACCTTTTGAAAGATTCCCTGGGTGTAACCACCAAGTAAGAGATTTCTTTATTTCCGGTGGAACATAGAGTTTCTTTCTGAGTGATGCCTTCTGATGATCCCAAACTGAGTTCATATATTTTTGCAGGTCCTTCATATGGGCACGACCCCATGGAACTGCTTCTAATACTGCTGAAAAAAGACCCAAAATTTCTAAACCCTGCTTTATTGAAGAAAATTTTTTGTTTTGAAACTTGCGCACTCTGTCTATGATTTTTTCCCTTTTTCCTGGAGGAAGGAAAATTCTTCCTTCTTCTGTGTTCCAGATCATTCCCAAAAACTTTATCTCTTTTGTAGGATTTAGATTGGATTTTTCCCAATTTATTAACCAGCCCAATGACTGGAAAACCTCTATTGCTTTGAATAGGTTCCTTTGTAACCCTAAATCGGTTTCTGCTTTTAGTAGACAATTGTCCAGATAAGGAATGATAGCAATACCTTTAGTTCTTAAGTACGCTGCGACTACTATTATTACCTTTGTAAATACTCTTGGTGCACTCGATATTCCAAACGGCAGGGCTGCGAATTGAAGGTGTTCTGTTCCTGCAGGTCCCCTTATGGCTACTCTTAAGAATTTTTGGTGACATTCCCTTATGGGAATATGAAGGTAGGCGTCTTTTAGATCTATAGTACACATCACATCCCCTTCGCGAAGCGCTAACAGGGTGGATCTTATTGATTCCATTTTGAACTTCTTCTTGAATATAAATTGATTTAAATATCTTAGATCTATGATGGTTCTGTATTTCCCGTTTGGTTTTGGTACAAGGAAGATTGGGGAGTAGACCCCCCTGAATTTTTCTTTTTGGGGTACCTGAATCAATACTTTCATTTCTTTGAATTCTTGGATTGCTAATTCCATGGCTTGTTTTGCAACCCTTTGTTTTGGTAAGCGTGTTTCTATAAATCTTGTTGGAGGAAGACCATAGAATTCTATTGAATATCCTAGGCTTATTGTTTGTAACACCCATTTGTCTGAGGTGATTTTTTCCCATTCCTGAACGAACCCCTTCAATCTTCCTCCAACTGGCAAGGCGTCATGCTGAGAAAGGTTTTTGATTGAAATTTGGACGGCCCCTTCCTCTTGAAGATCTTCCTCTAGATTGGGTATAATTTCTATCCCCTGATGTTTTACCACTCCTCCAGTCTTGTCTATACTTGTAAGAGGTTCTGAAACCCCGAAAGGAAGGTTGCTTGTATAATTCCTTGTCTTGAGGTAAGCTTCTCACTTTATCATCAGACTTCTTTTCCGCTAGAAGTTCCAGCTGGGATCCAAAAAGTTTTTCTCCCTCAAATGGAAGATTAAGCAGACGGTTTTTGGAGGCTATATCTGCCACCCAGGGTTTGAGCCATAGAGCTCTTCTGGCTGAGGTAGCAAATGCTGTAGTTTTAGCCAATATATCCACTGAAGATAAAGCAGCTTCAGTTAAAAAATCAGAGGCCGAGATCACCATAGGCAAATCTGCTAAAAGATTTTCTCTTGGTACTCCCTTCTTTAAGGCTTTCTCTAGTTGCAGGATCTTGCCACTGAAGCCGCCGCTATTGCTGGCTTGAAACCTGCTGATGCTGCCAGATAGGTTTTTCTTAGGGCCCCTTCTGCTTTCCTATCCATGGCGTCTCTGAGACCAGTACTGTCTTCTAACGGTAAAGTTGTTCTTTTGATAGTTTGGGCTACTGGAGGATCCAATTTTGGAGGTACATCCCAAAATTTTGTGTCCTCAACCTCAAAAGGAAAAAGAGAATAAAACTTCTTTTGCGGAGCCCATTTCTTATCTAAGACAGACCACTGACTTTTAATTTTGTTCTTAATAGCTTCATCCACTGGAAAAGATGGTTTACGCTTACTTATGTTTGCAAACAATTTACTTGATTTTTTAGGGGGCTCAGAAGACTCTTCTAACCCCATTGTATCTCTGACAGCCGCAATTAGGGCCCCTATATCATCAACAGGAAAAAAATCTTCAGATTCTGAAATTTCTCCTTCCTCTGACTCAGATTCATATTTAAACTTAGAGGTACCTTCCCCAATTGATGTATCAGATGAAAAATCCTCATAAAATGGACTGTCAGCTTGCAATACCTCTTTATTTGGCTTCTGCTTAAAAGATTCAAAAGCCTGCATCATAGATCCTTTCATCCAGGACACTAGTCCCTTCTGGGGAATTGACAGGATTTTTTAGTTTCCCTTTACATGTATTGCTTAACTTTTCACCTTCCACATAACATAAGCACAAAACGGCCCCGTGTCATAAGCAGAACAAAAAACAGCTTTAAGGAGAAAAAAAGCATCTATGGATGCTTACTTACTGGCAGAGTTGGAACGCTATGCACAGGACCAGCACGGGCCAGCAGCAGTACCCCTGGGAGCGGCAATGATCCGCCATGCTTGCTGGTTTAAAACGGCATTCCTTTCCCGGATATGACGTTTGCGTTCCAACGCCTGCATGCGTTCCACCGGCGCCGCTGATGACGTCATCACATCGCGCTCTCACCTGCCGAACACAGAGGAGTGCAGCGGCCGCCGGTTACAATACACAGGAGGCACAATCATTTGATAGGCGACCTGGTAACAGCCCTGATTTCCACAGGGAATGCGTAAGGGTAAGTCCACCACCACGCAGGGGGCACAAACATCTGTAAGGCGCCCTGGTCATACGCATTTCTGGAGGCCAGTCATCTGAAAGGCGCCCAGGTATATAAAAAAATACATGGTGTAATCCCTTGGGTAGGAAAAAAACACTGAGGGCTAGAGGGAAGCAGAGGGACTTATAGGAGATGAGGGGGTGGAGTAATTAATTGGGGGGTGTGGTGTTTTCCTACCAGGTGGAAGTCATCTCTCTAGTAAGTGCTGCCAAGGGACGTGAGGGAAAAGAACATTCTAGCAAGATTGTCCAGTTTGAGTGCTGATTTTATTATACCCTTCAGTAGGCAACATTTACAGTATCTTGTTGACTACGTGTATAGGCTTAAATGGGTGATTCAGCTTTTAGAAACTTTTTTTTCAATATATTCTACAAAAATATGTAAGCATTTATGCTGCATATTTATAATAAATGGCTTGAAGAGCACATCAGCTCCAACTATGCAGTTGTTGACACAGGATATGGTGCTTAAAGGGTAACATAAGATAAATGTGAACAAGGCACCCAGGCCAGATGGAATACACCCTCGGGTACTGAGAGAGCTAGGGCCAGATTTACAATGGCCTTTGTTTCTGATATTCTCAAACTCACTTTCATCAGGTATGGTACCTAGGGATTGGAAGAAGGCTAATGTCATTCCTATTTTTAAAAATGGAGTAAGATCTCAGCCTGGCAATTATAGGCCTGTAAGTTTGACATCACATACAAAATGATGTACTGGAGAATGGCATTATGAGCAGTAATCAGCATGGCTTTATGAAGGACAGGTCATGTCAGACCAATTTAATTGCTTTTTATGATGAGGTAAGTAAGAAGCTTGACAGTGGGGGATGCAGTAGATTTAATCTATTTGGATTTTGAAAAAGCATTTGATACCGTTCCCCACAAACGACTGCTTTCTAAACTAAGGTCTATTGGTCTTAAGGTCCCCATACACAGTATGCCGAGTCGGTCCAAGGGACCGATATCGGCAGCTTCTATCGGCCCGTGTATGGGGGCCTTTAGTGAAGTTGTTTGCACGTGGACAGAAAACTGGCTACAGCAGCACTGTCCAACTTCTGTGGTACCGAGGGACGGAATTTTTCTGGCCAACGCGGTAGAGGGACGATAATGGAAGCCAGTTTGACCACTCACCCGTTTTAAACCACACCCACTTAAAACCACACCCATGTTTTTAAGACTATACCCACATTAATGGTGATAGCACAGCAAAACCCCAAATGGTTGGTGCTCACTGTAGGGATATCACCCTTCATTCATATGTGAAAGAATTATATTATGCCATATTAAGACACAACCTTAAATCCCTATGCCTCCTCTTCCCCTATGGATAGCACAGCAACCCCCAGCAAATAATTACACATCTTCGGGCACACACAGGCAACATAGGGCAGACAGAGTATGGGACACACAGACAGCATGGTACTCTCTCTGCCCTACCCTGCCTGTGTGTGCCATACTCTGCCTGCCCTACGCTGCCTGTGTGTGCCATACACTCTCTGCCCTATGCTGCCTGTGTGTATGGCACACACAGACAGCATACACTGACATTATGCTGGCTCTGCTCCTACAGTCTGTCTGAGGTGTGAACAGGGGAACAATGTGGGTGATTAGAGCCTGAGCCTAAGGTGTGAACACTGCACGGGGTGAACAATGCAAGGATTAAAAGGTGTGAACAGTACAGGAGAATACAGGGGGATTACAGCCTGAATATGAGGGTGAACAATGCAGGGGGCCATTTAATCTCAGTACTGATACAATTTAAAGCTTCCACAAAGGTAAATCATCAAAGCAGCTAGACAGGTGGGGGGCCACACAGAGGGGGGCCGCGGGCCGCCAGTTGGACAGCCCTGGGCTACAGGATCGGGTACAGAGGGTGATTGTTAATGGTACATTCTCTACTTGGAGTAAGGTTCTCAGTGGGGTCACTCAGTGGGGTTCTGTACTGGGTCCACTTTTGTTTAACTTGTTCATAAATGACTTAGGGGAGGGTATACCGTATATACTCGAGTATAAGCCGAGTTTTTCAGCCCCAAAAATGGGCTGAAAAAGCCACCCTCATCTTATACTCGAGTATATGGAATTATATTTAGAAGAATTTGAAGATGTACCATAACTGTCCGGCATCCGTTGCGCTCGCCCATCCCCAACCCCCCTCGTGTCCGGCATCCATTGCGCTCGCCCTTCCCACAACCCCCCCGTTTCCGGCATCCGTTGCGCTCGCACATCCCCCAACCCCCCCGTGTCCGGCATCCGTTGCGCTAGCACATCCCCCAACCCCCCCTCGTGTCCGGCATCCGTTGCGCTCGCACATCCCCCAACCCACCCCCCTGTGTCCGGCATCCGTTGCGCTCGCACATCCCCCAACCCCCCCAGTGTCCGGCATCCGTTGCGCTCGCACATCCCCCCCCCCCATGTCCGGCATCCGTTGTGCTTGCAAGACTGGCCTGTGTTTTTGTGAGTACGCTGGCCCTCCTATTCCCTTGCCTTGGCCTGTCAGCAGGAGCCTGTAGCCTGAATGCTGGGCCGGACAGCGCCCCCGGGGAGCAGCGCCCAGTGAGGCCTCTCAGCCCAAACAGTACTAAGAGCAGGCCGGATCCAAAACGCCTCCCCTATCTCATGGCGTCCGACAGCGACACAGAGGAATTTTTTGATGCCCCGGAGGATGTCAACCGGTGTGAGTAGTGCCCTATTCTCATACCTTTCTCTCCCCTCTTTATCGACTGTCTCTTCTTTCTTATTCAACTTCTTCCAATCTTTCTGCCCCCATACTACAGCTCTTTTCTGTTAGCTTGTGTTTTCTGCCTTCCTCTGCCTTCTTTATACATGCAACTCTCCCCTCATTGCACGGAGACATTTGTTTCTCTGTAAAGTTTCAATTCCTTTTCACGCTCTCTTGCTCCGTGTATGTTTATCCTCCTGAAACCTTTATCCTCCGGTATTCTATGTTTTTCTGTACTCATTCGACTCTTGCATTTTATTATAATCGCGTTGCCCAGCTTAGTTTTTTTCGCTGCCCCCAGAACCTGCATCTCTCTGCCCCCAAAATCGTGCGTTACTTGTCTCACCCATGTGTGTTTTCCTTACTCTCTTCTCAGGCTCATTTCTCTAATTCTACCCACCCCTCAGGCTCACTTCCTTAACTCTACCCACCCCTCAGGCTCACTTCCCTAATTCTACCTAACCCTCAGGCTCACTTCTCTAACTCTGCCCACCCCCCTCAGGCTCACTTCCCTAACTCTACCCACCCCTCAGGCTCGCTTCCCTAACTCTACCCACCCCTCAGGCTCACTTCTCTAACTCTGCCCACCCCTCAGGCTCACTTCCCTAATTCTACCCACCCCTCAGGCTCATTTCCCTAACTCTACCCACCCCCCTCAGGCTCACTTCCCTAACGCTACCCACCCCTCAGGCTCACTTCCCTAACTCTACTCTAACTTATGAAAATGAACAAACTTAACTGAAAAGTAAACCCAGAACAATGTCACAAGACATGTGACACACAGGATGGTAACACACAGCAGGATGGGAGCGCACACAGGGGAGCGCACACAGCAGGATAGGAGCGCACACAGCAGGATGGCAAGTACTTGATACTTAGTATGGCAGCTTCCTTAGCATTCCCAAACTTGCCTGACAGTTAAAAAAAACACAAAAAAAACAACTTAGCAGTAGCAGCTGCATTTCCCACCATAGGCTTATACTCGAGTCAATACGTTTTTCCAGGTAAAATTAGGTACCTCAGCTTATATTCGGATCGGCTTATACTCGAGTATATACGGTAATAAGCAATGTATCAGTGTTTGCAGATGACACAAAACTCTGCAGACCAGTCAATTCTATCCAGGATGTGGCATCCTTGCAGCAGGATCTTGACCAACTGGTAATCTGGGTGGCTAAGTGGCAGATGAGATTTAATGTGGATAAATGAAAGGTCATGCACCTGGGATGTAAAAATATGCAAGCTACTTATACCCTTAATGGGACTGCACTAGGCAAATCCATAATGGAGAAGGACCTTGGAGTCCTTGTAGATATTAAACTTGGCAGTAGCAAGCAATGCTAGGCAGCAGCTGCAAGGGCAAACAAGGTTTTGAGCTGTATTAAAAGGGATTCACTGGAGGAGTGGGTTATTCTCCCCTTTACAGAGTGCTGGTAAGGCCCCATCTAGAATATGCTGTTCAGTTTTGGTCTCCAGTGCTCAAACGGGACATTATTGAGTTAGAGGGGGTCCAGAGAAGGGCAACCAAGCTGGTAAAGGGTATGGAAAGTCTCAGTTATGAAGAAAGACTGGCCAAGTTGGGTCTGTTTACACTGGAGAAGAGGCGCTTAAGAGGTGACATGATAACTATGTACAAATATATAAGGGGATCATATAATAACCTTTCTAATGTTTTATTTACCAGTAGGTCCTTCAAACGGACACGAGGGCACCCACTCTGTTTAGAAGAAGGGAGGTTCCATTTAAATATTTGGAAAGGATTTTTTACTGTGAGAGCTGTGAAGTTGTGGAATTCCCTCCCTGAATCAGTTGTGCTGGCTGATACATTATATAGCTTTAATAAGGGGTTGGATAGCTACTTAGCAAGTGAGGGAATACAGGGTTATGGGAGATAGCTCTTAGTACAAGTTGATCCAGGGACTGGTCCGATTGCCATCTTGGAGTCAGGAAGAAATTTTTTCCCCTCTTCTGCAAATTAGAAAGGCTTCAGATGGGTTTTTTTGCCTTCCTCTGGATCACCTAGATCAACTAGAAGTTAGGCATGTTAAATATAGGCATTGTGGTTGATTATGGTTGAACGTGATGGACGTACGTCTTTTTTCAACCTAACTTACTACTACTACTACCATGTGCACTGGTAAAAACATTCAGGCTGTTAGTGCAGTGTCCAGTTTTTTTTTTACATTTTATGCTTAAGCTCTTAGCAAAAAAAAAAAAAAATGAAGTGATATAAATGTATTTAATATGTCATTTGTTTTTAAAGAGCCTAACCTGATACATATGTATCAAGCCTAACCTGATACATTTGGGACCCATTCATTAAATCACGATTATTGGGTGGTTAAAATCACAATTGGAAAAAATTCGGAGTAACCACTATAATTTCTGATGTTCGAAAATGTATTAAAAATTATTTTCTCGGTCGTATGAAAATATTGTGGTTGCGTTCCAAAAGGTGCGAAATTTACAGATCTGAACTTTCGTAAACGGTGCAAAAACCTTTCTGGCTTTAAAACCTTCAATGTATGATTTTGGAAGCCTTCCATAGGACTCTATGGCACTCTACACATCCAATCTGGCCAAAAGATAGTCACAATACCAAACTTGAATGAATTGTGAAAAAGTCATATTCGTTGCGAAAAATTTTCTAACTTTTTTGTGGAAGTTAGTGAAAACCATGAAAAAAACATGGAATTTTAACAAAATTATTGTGAACATAACGAAAAGTTTTATAATAAAAAAAAAATACGATTTTTTCGCAAAAAAAAATTTGTGGTTTCATAAATAGACCCCATATGTATCACTTTGATCTTTCAAACTTTCAATAAAGAATTGTTTTGATTTCTCATTATCTAACACTTTCAGTACAGTAACAATACCTTTTTAGGCTTACAGAAAGGACTGCAGGTTCAGAGGCTATTACAGGCAGGACTGTGTACAGGAAACAAACTCACTAAACCTTCAGTTGCTCAGAAGAAATGTACTGGCATTTTATTCCATAATTCAGACCTTGAACTTGACATACTCTTAGGGGCACATATACTAATCCACAAATCTGAATCCGAAATGGAAAAAAATCGGATTGGAAACGAAAATTTTGCGACTTTTTCGTCGCCGCCGCGTTTTTCGTATTTTGCGCAATTTTTTCAGCACCGTCGCAACTTTATCGTATTTTGCACGACTTTTTCGTCACCGTCGCAATTTTTTCGTATTGAGCAATTGTAAACGGCGGAAAAACCAATCCAATTTTTTCGCGACGGCAACGAAAAAGTTGCGGAAAATAAACGTAAAGTCGTAACGGCGACGAAAAAATCGCGGGACATACGAAAAAGTCGCGACAGCGGCAACAAAGTCGCAAAAATACCGATCATTACGAAAAAACGTGTTCGGGCGCTTTCGGTCCGTTCGTGGATTTGTAATCTGCCCCTAAGGGGCAGTGTCATCAAAGTACGAGTTTGAATCCGGAAATGGGTAAAATTCGGATTAGATACAATAATTTCTGATGATCGTAAATGTTACGAATGCACGATAATATTGTATTGGCAATTCTAAAGTCACAAAATTTTAATATCCGAACGATCATAAATGGCGGGAAAACCTTTCTGACTTTGATCCTTCTTTGCATGTTTTTGAAAGCCTCCCATAGGACTCAATGGCACTCTGCAGCTCCAACCTGGCCCAAGGAAAGTCACGATAACGAAGCTTTAATGAATCCGAAACTTTCGCACTCGGCGCAACAAATACGTTTTTCGCATGGTATGAAAAATTTGTGCATATTAACAAAAAAGTCGCAAAAAATATGCACAGTACAAAAACTTTTTACAAACATTTTTTGTATTCGGAAACCATCGTACTTGATAAATGTGCCCCTTAGAGTCTTGTTTTTAAATTTCTCCTTTCTATTTGTTTTATATATATATATATATATAAAAAGTCAAAATGCAATACTGGCACTCACGTATAAATCGCAAATCTGCCTGGGTGCAGTCTTCAAAGTGAAAACAAGATAAGAAGAAAAAGAAGCTGCTCTCTCAGGACAAAAATAAAAAGTAATTTATTGAGTAGATGAACTGACGTTTCGGCTGAACACCTCAGCCTTCCTCAAAGTTAAAAACACATTGTGAATGCTAACATTAAATACAATGACTGGCGGGAAAATACAAACAGAAACTGGGTGTGACGTCACAGTTTCACGTAGTCGAATACACATCAAGCGTGAAATACTCATTAGCATAATAAAAATGTGTGTCTCATTCTTTATGTATAGACAAATGCTTTGTACAGCCGCAATAAACATAACACCTAAAGAAAGAACCGATCCCAGTGGACAGAAAGACTGAAACTAAAAGTATCACGTATAGACAAACAATGTATCAGATATCGAGTTGAAAGGAAATTATCCAACATGTAACAAGTAGTGAGAGACAAAGTGACACAGGGGTGAGGTTACAGTTAACACGACCAGGGGGAAGCAGTATATGTAAGGAACAGAGAGTATAAGTAGCCAAAAGAGTATATATGTCTAGTATTTATGGAGTGAAAGAATACTCCTAATCCAGAGCTTCTTGATGTAAAGGTTTCGATGTGGTAGAGATCAGTATACAGTGGAGGAAATAATTATTTGACCCCTCACTGATTTTGTAAGTTTGTCCAATGACAAAGAAATGAAAAGTCTCAGAACAGTATCATTTCAATGGTAGGTTTATTTTAACAGTGGCAGATAGCACATCAAAAGGAAAATCGAAAAAATAACTTTAAATAAAAGATAGCAACTGATTTGCATTTCATTGAGTGAAAAAAGTTTTTGAACCCCTACCAACCATTAAGAGTTCTGGCTCCCACAGAGTGGTTAGACACTTCTACTCAATTAGTCAACCTCATTAAGGACACCTGTCTTAACTAGTCACCTGTATAAAAGACACCTGTCCACAGAATCAATCAATCAAGCAGACTCCAAACTCTCCAACATGGGAAAGACCAAAGAGCTGTCCAAGGATGTCAGAGACAAAATTGTAGACCTGCACAAGGCTGGAATGGGCTACAAAACCATTAGCAAGAAGCTGGGAGAGAAGGTGACAACTGTTGGTGCGATTGTTCAAAAATGGAAGGAGCACAAAATGACCATCAATCGACCTCGCTCTGGGGCTCTACACAAGATCTCACCTCGTGGGGTGTCAATGATTCTGAGAAAGGTGAAAAAGCATCCTAGAACTACACGGGAGGAGTTAGTTAATGACCTCAAATTAGCAGGGACCACAGTCACCAAGAAAACCATTGGAAACACATTACACCGCAATGGATTAAAATCTGCAGGGCTCGCAAGGTCCCCCTGCTCAAGAAGGCACATGTGCAGGCCCGTCTGAAGTTTGCCAATGAACACCTGAATGATTCTGTGAGTGACTGGGAGAAGGTGCTGTGGTCTGATGAGACCAAAATAGAGCTCTTTGGCATTAACTCAACTCGCTGTGTTTGGAGGAAGAAAAATGCTGCCTATGACCCCCAAAACACCGTCCCCACCGTCAAGCATGGGGGTGGAAACATTTTGCTTTGGGTGTGTTTTTCTGCTAAGGGCACAGGACAACTTATTCGCATTAACGGGAAAATGGACGGAGCCATGTATCGTGAAATCCTGAACGACAACCTCCTTCCCTCTGCCAGGAAACTGAAAATGGGTCGTGGATGGGTGTTCCAGCACGACAATGACCCAAAACATACAGCAAAGGCAACAAAGGAGTGGCTCAAGAAGAAGCACATTAAGGTCATGGAGTGGCCTAGTCAGTCTCCGGACCTTAATCCAATAGAAAACCTATGGAGGGAGCTCAAGCTCAGAGTTGCACAGAGACAGCCTCGAAACCTTAGGGATTTAGAGATGATCTGCAAAGAGGAGTGGACCAACATTCCTCCTAAAATGTGCGCAAACTTGGTCATCAATTACAAGAAACGTTTGACCTCTGTGCTTGCAAACAAGGGTTTTTCCACTAAGTATTAAGTCTTTTTTTGTTAGAGGGTTCAAAAACTTATTTCACTCAATGAAATGCAAATCAGTTGCTATCTTTTATTTAAAGTTATTTTTTCGATTTTCCTTTTGATGTGCTATCTGCCACTGTTAAAATAAACCTACCATTGAAATGATACTGTTCTGAGACTTTTCATTTCTTTGTCATTGGACAAACTTACAAAATCAGTGAGGGGTCAAATAATTATTTCCTCCACTGTAAATGAAATGCTGCTTCCTTCTGATGTAAGCTCCCCTTTAGATGAGCCTCAAAGAATATGTGCAATGGCGTTGATAGAAGCGCATGAAATAAACATAGGAAAAATAGAAAAAATATAGTGCAAATCAATGTGGTAAAAAAGAACAATCAATTCAGTGTGGGTACTTAGTGATAACACCAATGCTATGTGAGGTGACCCCAACTCTGTATATATTATAATATTGATTCTATATCTGCTCACCAGAACGACTTATAAAGTTGCATATAAAACCAACACAACCGGGCGTTGATTGAAGTCAAGTGATCACAATGTATATAGAGTGGAGAATGGAGCAAGATATAGTGTAAAATCGTTTTTAATATAATAAAATCCTGCACAATACAGGCTACTTACAATGTAGTAGTAGATATAAGAACACAAAACAGTGGAGGAATCAATGGTAGCAGAACGCGTTTCGCGTGCTCACTGCACGCTTCCTCAGGAGCAAAAATGAAGTGTACCAACATAGGCCCTAGGAACCATATATATAGAGCAGTTAACTAAACCTAAATCAAAAACACCGGTGTAGAGCCGGAAGTGTCCATATAACACTCTATGGGCAGGAGCGCGTAGTGATGACACAGCACGTTCAGATCACGGGCGGCCGCCTGCCAGGAAATGTTGAAAAAGGACGACAAGCAATCCGGACTCAAAGGGATCTGTTAAAACTTGAACTTTATTCCAACATGTTTAAAAACAAATGCCTGACGCGTTTCGTGCGTATGGGGCACTTAGTCATAGGCTATGTGATAAAGGATGTAACTCTGAATAAATGGGTATAGCCAAAAAATAGGGAATAAATGTTGGTTGTCATGGCAATTTGTGAACATACATATGAGGTACTGTACATAGGGACAAATGTGAAAAAGTATTAAAAATGTAAAAAGTGGGTACTACTAAGTGGTAACCAGCCACTATATACATATGCTGTGCCTGAGACAAATGTGGGAGAGACTCCTAGGTGTCTAGAAGGATAACTTAAAATGCATAAATATGTAAAAAATAGGTACTACTGAGTGGTGACCAACCACTCTATACACAAATGTCCTATACATCAAAGGCACATGGAAATACACATATCAATACATGAAAAACAACAGCTAAAGGGACATGGAAATACACATATCAATACATAAAACAACAGCTCAATCAGAGTTAAAACAGAGCAATAACAATAGACAAACGGACTAAAATGAATAAAAGGGACATATGTAGAACTGTAAATATGAGTTGTATTGGAACGTATATAGTGTGTGGAGTGCCTTATTAAATTACTTCATATATAAAAATGTGTGTTTTATATATATTTTCAGAAAGCCGCCAAATCCAAATCAATATTAAGACCCAATGGTTGTAACGTATTCAATTTGAAAATCCAATATGTCTCACGTTGTCTGAGTCTGATGAAACGATCCCCCCCCCTGATATTACCCGGTATTTGTTCCAAACCAATAAAAGTTAAACCCTTTGGGTCACTATTGTGTTTTGATTTAAAATGCCGGGGAACACTATGGTTGGTTTTACCTGCCCTGATGTTACGTACATGTTCACCAATCCTAGTGCCTACTGACCTAATCGTTCTCCCGACATATAACATATTGCACGGACAAACTATTAAATATATTACATAAATAGAACGACAGTTAATAAACACTTTAATAGGGGATGTATCTACAATACTAAATGTCTTAGGGGCAACAAAGGCACAAGATGCGCAATTTATTCCCTATTTTTTGGCTATACCCATTTATTCAGAGTTACATCCTTTATCACTTCACATCAACAGTACTACATTACATGTATTGATCCGTTCCCTAATAGCTTGAGCCTAAGCGTCTCCTGGGTTACGAGTTTTTATTTGGCGAGCGGCTTTGTGCCTGCCGCGCGCCGTATCCGTTGCCATGGCTACGCGCCGCTTCTTTTGGTGAGGCTCTTGCGCATCCGGTCTCGGGTTCGACGCGTCCCCATGGCGACGTGCGTTTCCTGGCAGGCGGCCGCCCGTGATCTGAACGTGCTGTGTCATCACTACGCGCTCCTGCCCATAGAGTGTTATATGGACACTTCCGGCTCTACACCGGTGTTTTTGATTTAGGTTTAGTTTACTGCTCTATATATATGGTTCCTAGGGCCTATGTTGGTACACTTCATTTTTGCTCCTGAGGAAGCGTGCAGTGAGCACGCGAAACGCGTTGGGCTACCATTGATTCCTCCACTGTTTTGTGTTCTTATATCTACTACTACATTGTAAGTAGCCTGTATTGTGCAGGATTTTATTATATTAAAAACGATTTTACACTATATCTTGCTCCATTCTCCACTCTATATACATTGTGATCACTTGACTTCAATCAACGCCCGGTTGTGATGGTTCTATATGCAACTTTATAAGTCGTTCTGGTGAGCAGATATAGAATCAATATTATAATATATACAGAGTTGGGGTCACCTCACATAGCATTGGTGTTATCACTAAGTACCCACACTGAATTGATTGTTCTTTTTTACCACATTGATTTGCACTATATTTTTTCTATTTTTCCTATGTTTATTTCATGCGCTTCTATCAACGCCATTGCACATAAAAGAGTATATATACCTGCTTGTTAAGGTAACGGGAGCCGTTAGCTACGAGTGAGAGACAAAGTGAGAAAGGGGTGAGGTTACAGTTAGCACGACAAGGCCGAAAGGGTATATATATACCTGCTTGTTAAGGTAGTGGGAGCCGTTAGCAAAGAGGCAAAATGTCAGGGGCACCAATGGGACCACATACAGTGGTGTGAAAAACTATTTGCCCCCTTCCTGATTTCTTATTCTTTTGCATGTTTGTCACACTTAAATGTTTCTGCTCATCAAAAACCGTTAACTATTAGTCAAAGATAACATAATTGAACACAAAATGCAGTTTTTAAATGAAGGTTTACGTTATTAAGGGAGAAAAAAAACTCCAAATCTACATGGCCCTGTGTGAAAAAGTGATTGCCCCCCTTGTTAAAAAATAACTTAACTGTGGTTTATCAATTTCAATTTTCAATTTCAATATCAATTTCTGTAGTCACCCCCAGGCCTGATTACTGCCACACCTGTTTCAATCAAGAAATCACTTAAATAGGAGCTACCTGACACAGAGAAGTAGACCAAAAGCACCTCAAAAGCTAGACATCATGCAAAGATCCAAAGAAATTCAGGAACAAATGAGAACAAAAGTAATTGAGATCTATCAGTCTGGTAAAGGTTATAAAGCCATTTCTAAAGCTTTGGGACTCCAGCGAACCACAGTGAGAGCCATTATCCACAAATGGCAAAAACATGGAACAGTGGTGAACCTTCCCAGGAGTGGCCGGCCGACCAAAATTACCCCAAGAGCGTAGAGACAACTCATCCGAGGGGCCACAAAAGACCCCAGGACAACATCTAAAGAACTGCAGGCCTCACTTGCCTCAATTAAGGTCAGTGTTCACGACTCCACCATAAGAAAGAGACTGGGCAAAAACGGCCTGCATGGCAGATTTCCAAGGTGCAAACCACTTTTAAGCAAAAAGAACATTATGGCTCATCTCAATTTTGCTAAAAAACATCTCAATGATTGCCAAGACTTTTGAGAAAATACCTTGTGGACCGACGAGACAAAAGTTGAACTTTTTGGAAGGTGCGTGTCCCGTTACATCTGGCGTAAAAGTAACACAGCATTTCAGAAAAAGAACATCATACCAATAGTAAAATATGGTGGTGGTAGTGTGATGGTCTGGGGTTGTTTTGCTGCTTCAGGACCTGGAAGGCTTGCTGTGATAGATGGAACCATGAATTCTACTGTCTACCAAAAAATCCTGAAGGAGAATGTCCGGCCATCTGTTCGTCAACTCAAGCTGAAGCGATCTTGGGTGCTGCAGCAGGACAATGACCCAAAACACACCAGCAAATCCACCTCTGAATGGCTGAAGAAAAACAAAATGAAGACTTTGGAGTGGCCTAGTCAAAGTCCTGACCTGAATCCTATTGAGATGTTGTGGCATGACCTTAAAAAGGCGGTTCATGCTAGAAAACCCTCAAATAAAGCTGAATTACAACAATTCTGCAAAGATGAGTGGGCCAAAATTCCTCCAGAGCGCTGTAAAAGACTTGTTGCAAGTTATCGCAAACGCTTGATTGCAGTTATTGCTGCTAAGGGTGGCCCAACCAGTTATTAGGTTCAGGGGGCAATTACTTTTTCACACAGGGCCATGTAGGTTTGGATTTTTTTTCTCCCTAAATAATAAAAACCCTCATTTAAAAACTGCATTTTGTGTTTACTTGTGTTATCTTTGACTAATAGTTAAATGTGTTTGATGATCAGAAACATTTTGTGTGACAAACATGCAAAAGAATAAGAAATCAGGAAGGGGGCAAATAGTTTTTCACACCACTGTATTGCCCTGAGCAAATACTATCTTAGAGTGCAGCAGTCCTTGGGCCAACATTAGGTAGTAAATTGGGTTCAGGGTTACCACTCACTGTGCCAGTTGTAGGCGTAATCGTAGAAGGCTTATCTTTCAAAGTAGAACCATCCCAAATAATAGGCTGCACTGTTGCATGATCCCAGGCAGTATATGCATGCAATCAATTCAACAGGTATTGCCTAAAGGACAGGGTTTACACAGTTTAACGCTGTTTGCGTTGTGGGTATATAGCCCATAAATAAAGAGTTGGTATCCAAATTATGGCCGAAACGTCAGTTCATCTACTCAATAAATTACTTTTTATTTTTGCACCTAAGTCCTGAGAGAGCGGCTTCTTTTTCTTCTTATATATATATATATATATATATATATTGGGGATGCACCGAACCCACTTTTTTGGGTTCGGCCAAACCCCCCGAACTCACCCTGACGGATTCTGTCGAATCCCAAACCGAATCCAAATTAGCATATGTTAATTAGGATCGGGAAGGGTTAAAAAGTGGCACTCGCCCTACCATTTAACCCTTCCGAATGCTAATTAGCTCGGGAAGGGTTAAAAAGTGGCACACGTGCCCTACCATTTAACGAAGCTTTAATGAATCCGAAATTTTCACACTCGGCGCAACAAATACGTTTTTCGCATGGTACGAAAAATTTGTGCATATTAACGAAAAAGTCGCAAAAAATATGCACAGTACAAAAACTTCTAACAAAAAATTAATTTTTTGTATTCGGAAACAATCATACTTGATAAATGTGCCCCTTAGAGTCTTGTTTTTACATTTCTCCTTTCTATTTGTTTTATATACAGGTATAGGACCCGTTATCCAGAATGCTCGGGACCAAGGGTATTCCGGATAAGGGGTCTTTCCGTAATTTGGATCTCCATACCTTAAGTCTGCTAAAAAATCAATAAAACATTAATTAACCCCAATAGGATTGTTTTGCATCCAGTAAGGATTATTTATATCTTAGTTGGGATCATTTACAAGGTGCTGTCTTATTACTACAGAGAAAAAGGAAATCAGTTTTAAAATTCTGAATTATTTGATCAAAATGGAGGCTATGGGAGACGGGCTTTTCCGTAATTTGGAGCTTTCTGGATAACGGGTTTCCGGATAAGGGGTCCGATACCTGTGTATGTATAACTCACCCTGATGGATTCTGTCGAATCAAACCAAATCCAAATTAGGATCGGGAAGGGTTAAAAAGTGGCACTCGCCCTACCATTTAACCCTTCCAAATGCTAATTAGCATTCGAATCCTTCAAAAAAAGGCTGGATTCAGGTCGAATCCCTAATATATATATATATATATATATATATATATATATATATATATATATATATATATACATTTTTTTTTTTTTTTTAAATTATCTGCCATCTAATTCTGCAACTTTTCAGTTTCTAATTTGATGTCTGGTTGATAGGGGTTCACTGTCTACTGCAACCAAAAACTGATTGCCCTTTATAGACTACATTTTTATTGTAGTCTATAAATAATCTACCTTTAAAGCACTACCTGGTGGCTATATGAAATGGGTCCCTAGAAAACAGATAAAGGACAAAATTCCAAAGTGGAGAATTAAATAATTCAAAACCCACAAAAAGAGAGAAAGTATGCATATTTTCTTAGGCTACTGACAAATGGGGCTTGGCCTGTGCAGGCCATAAAACTGAGCTGCAGGCTGCAGCACACTGTGTTAGCCTAGGTGCAGAAGATATTACTGGCAAAAAGTATGCATTTTCACACCAATATCGGCTCCAGCTGTCTGCACCTAGGCTGACGCCGAATCTTTGGGCACAGACACACTATTCATAGACCCCTCTGCTCCAATCTGCTGAATAGTGTGTCTGTGCCCAAAGATTCTGCGTTTCTTGGCCTGCACTTATATGTTTGAATTCCTGTAGGGCATGCTTTCTCTGAAGGGTTTTATTTAGGGTTACATTTATCTGCCCAAGCCAAATTGAACACAGGTTCTACTTCCAAATGTAATAAAAGGCAGTAGCGTTTGACCGTGTACAGTAACCCATAGTAACAAAAACCTAACCTAAAAAACTAACATGGTTTTAGACAGGTATCCAGTAAATTCTACCAGCTGATTGATTTGCTCTGGGAGCAGTCAAAAATAGGCTGTACCTAATGTTGAAAGCGAAATGGTCATATATGTAAAACACGCAACAAAATTATACTGTATGTTTAGAAACTCTTTTTTTGACAAAAAGCTTTTGTTATAATTTCTTGATATAAATAGTTTATAGGTATGCTTTCTCAAGCTAACTTTTTCCCGAATTATACAATGTCTGTTGTGCATTGCAACTTGCTGTCTCATGATGGAATCATGATCAGAAGCTCAGAATGAAAGACTGTAGTTCAAAAATGATGTTGAAAAGTTTTATATATATATATATATATATATACATACATACATATATATATATACACACACACACAACTGAACACAGAAGGTTTTTTCAGTGCCTCAGCAGGTGACCCAAAACTGCTAGAAAAATAACAAGTTACCATGCCGAGTGCAAAATCACAGTTCACCTGTGCCCCCCATCATGGGCCCCTTTATATTGGAAGCAGACCGGTCGGTGCGGGGGGCTGCATCCTCTATACTTACCCTTCTGGACTCCAATAAAGTCAAATTCAATGTGTAAACAAGTTAGGGTGACCATTCATTCTGGAAACAAAGAAGCTGAAGAAGGGAGTGATCAACTTGTTGAGACAGTTTTATTGCAAACAGTTGCAGAATAAACTGGAGGGTTAGAGAGTCCTGTCTGCAAGACCTTAAAGAAAAATAATTAAAAGAACATGATATCATCACTATCTATTATTGATTTTAGTATTAAACCAGTGACCCACTGCTGCTGTTTTCTGCCAAAAGAGGCAACAAATTCTCTATGCACCATAAGCCTTAAACAAATGGCACACAGTGGGGCTCATTTGAACCTCTATAAGTTACTGACTGCACAGCGAGTGTGGGAGCTGCTGAGACAGTGTTGCATGTGATCTAAGTGTTTAGCAGGCATTAAAAACAAAAAGGCGTTTGGCGTTTACTGTGCATGCTGGGACTGCTGGGTGAAAGGAGAAAGTAAGTGCAATTAACTGTTGTGTGATTTCTAAGTGCTACTTGGCTGACTGAGCCTACTAATTAAGGGGGAGGAGTAAATCTGGTAAATTCTCACCAGGCACTTGGCTGTTTGTCTCTATGCACCATAAGCCTTAAGCAAATGGCACACAGTGGGGCTCATTTGAACCTCTATAAGTTACTGACTGCACAGCGAGTGTTGCATGTGAATTAAGTGTTTAGCAGGCGTTAAAAACAAAAAGGCGTTTAAATCTAAAAAGGCACAATACGAGGGATTGCACTTGGGAGACTGTAAGTACCCAGTGGCAATATAAGTTCCAGTATGATTGCCGGTGTTACTCAGTGTGTATTTTGTCGCATGTATGTGGTCCTGGAGCAGCAGTTCCATGCAGCATTTACTTGTGAGAGATGCAGGTGGGTTTTCCTCTTGGAATATGAGGTGCAGAATCTAAGGGGGGAACTGGCAGCACTGAGGGATGCTGCAAACATGGGGGAGAACAGGAGGCTCACTGGGCAACCACTGGCAGTGGGGGGTGGAGAAGGGACAGTGGAGGTTATAGAGGGAGACACATTTGTGACAGTTAAAATGGGCAGTAGGGGACGAAAGGGTAGGGGGGCTAGTTCACAGCTTGTACAAACCAACAGATTTGCCGTTTTAGGTGAAGATGCTGGGGAAGAGCTAGCATGTATGGAGCAGGCTGACTCTCAGAGCACACTGGGAGCCGGCACCTCTAATACAGGTGGGGGGAGTAGTGCTAGGAAGGGAAGGCAGGCTATAGTTGTAGGGGATTAAATTATAAGAAAGGTGGGGGTAATTTGTTGCAAAGACCCTACATGCCGAACTGTGTGTTGCTTGCCTGGTGCTAGGGTTCGGCATGTGGTGGAACGAGTGGACAAATTGTTGGGAGGGGCTGGGGAAGACCCGGCAGTCTTGGTACACATAGGTACCAATGACAAAGTTAGAACGATTTTAAAAAGCTAGGCGAGAGGTTGAGGGCGAGGACTTCCAAGGTAATTTTCACAGAGATATTACCTGTGCCACAAGCAACGTTAAGAAGGCAGCGGGAGCTTAGGGAGATTAATGCGTGGCTGAGAGATTGGTGCAGGGAGGAGGGCTTTGGGTTTCTCGAGAACTGGGCTGATTTCTCAATTGGCTACAGGCTCTTTGCCAGGGATGAGCTGCACCTCAATGATGATGGGGCAGCTGCTTTGGGGGAAAAGATGGCTAGAGGGTTGGAGGAGATTTTAAACTAGGAGTGGGGGGGGGGGGGAGGGTGCAGCGGGTAATTCTGTGGTATCAGGATAGATGAAGTAGTGGGCATAGTAAGGGAAAATGGGGGAGGAGACTTGCTTAGGGATACTGAAAATGGCAGGGAGGCCCATAAGTTGTTTACACATCATTCTCACGCTGGTACCATTAAATGTATGTTTACTAATGCAAGGAGTCTGACTGGTAAAATGGGAGAGCTGGAGGTACTGGCATTGGAGTGGAAATATGACGTGATAGGCATTGCTGAAACTTGGTTGAACGAGTCGCATGACTGGGCAGTTAATATTGGGGGTTATACATTGTTTTGGAGGGACAGGGGGAATAGAAAAGGAGGAGGAGTGTGTCTGTTCGTTAAGCAGGGATTAAAAGCAAATATAAAAGGCTGCTAATTTGGGGCAAGTGATAATAATGGGGGATTTTAATTACCCTGATATTGACTGGAGCCATAGTACTTCCAGGACAGTAAATGGGAACAAGTTTATAAACTTGCTGCATGACAACTTTGTCACAGGTTGTTGAGGAGCCAACCAGGAACCATTAGTGATCTCTAATGACCCAGAACGTATAGCAAATGTGCAAGTTTAATAGTGACCATAATGTTATTTCATTTGATGTTTGGTGCAGGAAAAAATTTACACTGGGGCAACAAAGACACTGAATTTTAGAAAAGCAAATTTTAGCTCCTTAAGGGCACTGCTTCAGGGCACAGATTGGGGCATTATGTTTTCTGATAAAAACACAGAGCAGAAATGGTTGTCATTTAAAATTATATTAAATCATTACTGTTCTCAATTCAATTAATAAGAAAAAGTAGAAGTGTTAAGAAGGAAAGCTTTTAAGAAATATAAGTCAGAGGGGACAGTAGCTGCGTTTAATGAATATAAACACTATAACAAGTGTTGTAAAACAGCAATCCGTAAGGCAAAGATAGAAAATGAGGAGCGCATTGCGGCACAGGCCAAGACTAACCCCAAAAAGTTTTTTAAGTATATTAATAGTAAAAACATGCAGGTTAAGGGTGTGGCCCCATTGAGTTATGGTAACAATATGGTTACAGCGGATACAGAAAAGGCAGATGTGCTTAACCAGTTCTTTTCTTCTGTGTATACAGTAGAGGAGCCAGTGGGCCAAGTCCCACCCAATAGCTGCACTGTTGCCTCAGCTCCAACTGCACAGTGGTTGACACAGGATATGGTGCTAAAAGGGGTTCACAAGATAAATGTAAACAAGGCACCTGGGCCAGATGGCATACACCCTCGGGTACTGAGAGAGCTAGGGTCAGAATTACAGTGGCCCTTGTTTCTGATATTCTCAGACTCGCTTTCATCAGGTATGGTACCTATGGATTGGAAGAAGGCAAATGTCATTTCTATATTTAAAAAGGGAGTAAGATCTCAACCTGGCAATTATAGACCAGTAAGTTTGACATCCGTGGTGGGCAAGTTATTTTAAGGCTTGTTAAGGGATCACATACAAAATTATGTACTGGAGAATTGCATTATCTTACTTGTCTTACTAACAGGCTGGTGGCTGGTTGAATCAACTTGCTTTCATTTCAACTAAAAAGGGATAAGTATTCTTTACTAACTTTATCAAAACCATTGTGTTTTTTTAACTGTTGGGTTTTATTTATTTTTTTCATAAGTAATTGTTGTTTTTGGAGCTAATTTACAAAGTTTGTGGGATCCATAGGCTTACAGCAGGTTACATTCCCTTGTAATTACCCTCAGCTTGAGGAGGGTGGGGTTTGATTAGTTCACCTTTACAGACTGCATAAATAGAACCACAGGCAGTCCAGTGAGCTGCTTACTAACAGGCTGGTGGCTGGTTGAATCAACTTGCTTTCATTTCAACTAAAAAGGGATAAGTATTCTTTACTAACTTTATCAAAACCATTGTGTTTTTTTAACTGTTGGGTTTTATTTATTTTTTTCATAAGTAATTGTTGTTTTTGGAGCTAATTTACAAAGTTTGTGGGATCCATAGGCTTACAGCAGGTTACATTCCCTTGTAATTACCCTCAGCTTGAGGAGGGTGGGGTTTGATTAGTTCACCTTTACAGACTGCATAAATAGAACCACAGGCACTCTAGTGGAGCTTGCTCTGGTGGTAGGTGCTCTGTAAGTGATTGCTCTTTAAGTGGGGGTTCTGTAAGTGGAGTTATAAACTCAGGGAGTTCGTGGGGGTTCTGTAAGTGGAGTTATAAACTCAGGGAGTTCGTGGGGGTTCTGTAAGTGGAGTTATAAACTCAGGGAGTTCGTGGGGGTTCTGTAAGTGGAGTTATAAACTCAGGGAGTTAAACACTAAGGGAGTTAAAAACAAGGTAAAACAAGGTATTTACTACAAGTCCTTACACCTTTTTTTTTTTTGTTTAACTGCTCTTGTAACTGGGAGAATGAGTTGTAGCAACATTGAAGGTCTGACACAGTGCACAGCCTGCCACATGTATGCAGTTGTGGAACAACAGTTCCAAAGTGCATACCTCTGTTGTGGATGTGAGCGAATTGCCACTTTAGAGGCTCGCATTAGAGTCCTAGAGGAACACGTCGCAACACTGCGTTCAATCAACAATCTTGAGAGGGGTCTCTTGTTAACTGAACAAGAACTAGTGGGGTCAGATAGTAGGGGGGGAGGGGAGCAGCAAAAGGATGATAGGGCAGTAAGCTGGGTGACAGTTAGAAAATCTAGTGTGGGGAAAAGGAAAAGGGAGGCTGCTCCAGGGTTTACGCATCCCAACAGATTTGCCAGATTGTGTGAAGAAGATGGGAGTGTGAACTCTGGATTGGCGGTTCTAGGTGAGGCTGATCTCTCTAACAGCCGGGAGACCAGTTTCACTAGTAGTGGTGGGGAGGAGAGCAGAGCTAGGCCTAAACAGATGGTGGTTATAGGGGATTCGATCATTAGGAAAGTGGACAGGGTAATCTGTCAAGCGGATCGCTTCAACCGGACAGTTTGCTGTCTTCCTGGTGCCAGGGTTCGGCATGTGGTTGATCGGGTTGACACATTATTGGGAGGGGCTGGGCATGACCCGGCTGTCTTGGTACATATCGGTACTAACGACAAAATGAACGGTAGGTGGGGGACTTTAAAGAGTGAGTTCAGGGATCTAGGCTCTAAGATTAGGCAAAGGTCCTCCAATGTCATTTTTTCGGAAATTTTGCCGGTGCCGCGTGCAAGTTTAGGGAGACAGCGGGAGCTTAGGGAGCTAAATGCGTGGCTAAAGTCTTGGTGTAGGAAGGAAGGGTTTGGGTTCCTAGAGCACTGGGCTGACTTTTCCTTGGGGTACAATCTATACAGCCCTGACGGATTGCACCTCAATGGAAGGGGGTCTGCTGTGCTAGGGGAGAGAATGGTTAAGAGGTTGGAGGAGTGTTTAAACTAGACAAGGGGGGGGTGGGTGATCTAGAATTCCATGGGAAAATTAGTGTAGACGGGGTAGGGGGACTAGCAAAGGGTTGTGGGGGAGGAGTGAGGGGGGCATATAGTTTATCAGATAAGGAGCTTCCGTTACAAGGAAAGCAGTCTCATAATTGCCTTAGCTCTAATTCTCCCTTAGCTAATGTAAACATCAGAGGGAGAAGTAAAAATCTCCGCTGCATGCTGGCTAATGCGCGTAGCTTGTCGGGTAAATTAGGGGAGCTGCAAGCTATTGCATGTATTGAAAACTATGATTTAATAGGTATCACTGAGACCTGGTGGGATGATAAATGCAACTGGGCTGCGAATTTAAATGGTTATACACTTTTTAGGAGGGACAGAGAGATTAAAAAGGGTGGAGGGGTTTGTCTTTACGTAAAGTCAGACTTAAAGCCATGTAATAAAGACATTACCAATGAAAACGTTGAATCTCTTTGGGTAGAAATTTCTGTAGGGCTGAAGGTCACAAAGAAAATGATCATTGGTGTATGCTATAAACCACCCCGTATAGATGAAGGGGATGAGGCCCAACTATTGTTGCAAATGGAGGAGGCTTCAAAACTAGGTCAAGTTGTTATTATGGGGGACTTTAATTATCCGGACATTGACTGGAGTAATGGGGTGGCTAAGTCAGAAAAAGCTAGTAGGTTTGTAAATATGCTAAATGACAACTTTTTATTTCAGGCAGTTCAAGAACCCACTAGGAATGACGCTATTTTGGACCTGGTAATATCTAATAATAATGAACTCATCTCTAACATTTGTGTGGGTGAGCATTTGGGGAACAGTGATCACAACATGGTCTCCTTTGAGATTATGCTGCAGAGACAGCTCTATAAGGGAGTAACTAATACGCTCAATTTTAGACGTGCAGACTTTGCCAGTATAAGGGCATCTCTGCAATGTGTCAACTGGGAAAGGCTTTTCATGGGGTTAGACACAGAAGGAAAATGGAACATCTTTAAAACATTGCTTTGTAGGTATACACAACAGTATATCCCCCTTGTAAGCAAGGAGAGGCATCGCAAAGCAAAACCTTTATGGCTGAATAAAAGTGTTAGGGTCGAGGTTGGTAAGAAAAAACGTGCTTTTAGGGCATTCAAGTTAGCTGGGACAGCAGAAACTTTCATCAGGTACAAGGAAGCAAATAAAGCATGCAAAAAAGCTATCAAGCAAGCTAAAATAGAAATGGAAAGGGATATTGCAGCTAGGAGTAAAAAGAATCCTAAATTATTTTTTAATTATGTGAATAGTAAAAAAATGAAGCAAGAAGGGGTGGGAACTTTATTATCACGGGGGGGTAAGTTGGTTGATGAGAACGGGGAAAAAGCTGAAATTTTGAACTCTTATTTTTCATCTGTCTATACATCTGAGGAGCCAGATAATGAAGGCTTCCCTTGTAATATGCCCAGTTCTAGTAATTTAGCTACTGGCGCATGGGTCACTCGGGAGGAAATTCAAAAGAGACTTGAACATGTAAAGGTAAACAAAGGTCCAGGGCCGGATGGGATTCATCCCAGAGTATTAAATGAGCTGAGCGCTGTGATTGCCAAACCTCTTCACTTAATTTTTCAGGATTCATTGAGGTCTGGCATGGTGCCAAGAGACTGGCGGATTGCTAATGTGGTGCCGTTATTTAAAAAGGGATCCCATTCTCAGCCTGAAAACTATAGGCCTGTTAGTCTGACATCAGTAGTAGGAAAACTTTTGGAAGGGGTAATAAGGGATAGGGTACTTGAATACATTGCAGTTCACAATACTATTAGTTTGTGCCAGCATGGTTTTATGCGTAACAGATCTTGCCAGACTAATTTAGTCGCCTTTTATGAGGAGGTGAGCAGGAACCTTGATGCTGGAATGGCAGTTGATGTCATCTACTTGGACTTTGCTAAAGCGTTTGATACAGTACCTCACAGAAGGTTAATTATCAAATTAAGGAATATTGGCCTAGAACATAATATTTGTAATTGGATAGAGAACTGGCTGAAGGATAGAGTACAAAGAGTGGTTGTAAATGGAACATTTTCTAATTGGACCAGTGTGGTTAGTGGAGTACCGCAGGGGTCAGTCCTTGGGCCTTTGCTTTTTAACTTGTTTATTAATGACCTGGAGGTGGGCATAGACAGTACTGTTTCTATTTTTGCTGATGACACTAAATTGTGCAAAACTATAAGTTCCATGCAGGATGCTGCCGCTTTGCAGAGCGATTTGACAAAATTAGATAACTGGGCAGCAAACTGGAAAATGAGGTTCAATGTTGATAAGTGCAAAGTTATGCACTTTGGTAGAAATAATATAAACGCAAACTATCTACTGAATGGCAGTGTGTTGGGGGTTTCCTTAATGGAGAAGGATCTAGGGGTTTTTGTTGATAACAAGTTGTCTAATGCCAGGCAGTGTCATTCTGTGGCTACTAAAGCAAATAAAGTGCTGTCTTGTATAAAAAGGGCATTGACTCAAGGGATGAGAACATAATTTTGCCCCTTTATAGGTCCCTGGTAAGGCCTCACCTTGAGTATGCAGTGCAGTTTTGGGCTCCAGTCCTTAAGAAGGATATTAATGAGCTGGAGAAAGTGCAGAGACGTGCAACTAAACTGGTTAAGGGGATGGAAGATTTAAACTATGAGGTGAGACTGTCGAGGTTGGGGTTGTTTTCTCTGGAAAAGAGACGCTTGCGAGGGGACATGATTACTCTGTACAAGTACATTAGAGGGGATTATAGGCAGTTGGGGGATGTTCTTTTTTCCCATAAAAACAATCAGCGCACCAGAGGTCACCCCTTTAGATTAGAGGAAAGGAGCTTCCATTTGAAGCAGCGTAGGTGGTTTTTCACGGTGAGGGCAGTGAGGTTATGGAATGCCCTTCCTAGTGATGTGGTAATGGCAGATTCTGTTAATGCCTTTAAGAGGGGCCTGGATGAGTTCTTGATCAATCAGAATATCCAAGGCTATTGTGATACTAATATCTACAGTTAGTACTAGTGGTTGTATGTATGTGAGTGTATAGATTGGTAGGTGTGGGTTAAGTGTGCTGGGTTTACTTGGATGGGTTGAACTTGATGGACACTGGTCTTTTTTCAACCCTATGTAACTATGTAACTATGTAACTATTATGAGCAGTAATCAGCATGTCTTTATGAAGGACATGTCATGTCAGACCAATTTAATTGCTTTTTATGATGAGGTAAGTAAGAAGCTGGACAGTGGGGATGCAGTAGATATAATCTAGTTGGATTTTGCCAAAGCATTTGATACCATTCCCCACAAACGACTGCTTTCTAAACTAAGGTCTATTGATCTTAGTGAAGTCTTTTGCACATGGATAGAAAACTGGCTCCAGGATCGGGTACAGAGGGTGGTTGTTAATGGTACATTCTCTTAGGGGTGGGTATTACAAGCAATGTCTCAGTGTTTGCAGATGACACAAAACTCTGCAGACCAGTCAATTCTATCCAGGATGTGGCATCCTTGCAGCAGGATCTTGACCAACTGGCAATCTGGGCGGCTAAGTGGCAGATGAGATTTAATGAGGATAAATGTAAGGTTATGCACCTGGGATGTATATAAAGTCTCAGTTATGAAGAAAGACTGGCCAAGTTGGGTCTGTTTACACTGGAGAAGGGGCGCTTAAGAGGTGACATGATAACTATGTATAAATATATAAGGGGATCATATAATAACCTGTTTTATTTACCTAATAACCTGTTTTATTTATGTTTTATTTACCAGTAGGTCCTTCCAATGGACAAAAGGCACCCACTCCATTTAGAAGAAGGGAGGTTCCATTTAAATATTTGTAAAGGATTTTTTACTGTGAGAACTGTGAAGTAAGAAGGTAAGCTTCTCTAAATAAATGCGTTTTTAGAGATCTTTTGAAGGCAGAGAGATTGGGAGAAAGTCTGACAGTTTGTGGGAGTGAATTCCAGAGAAGGGGGGCAGCCCTTGCAAAATCTTGAATGCGAGCGTGTGAGGAGGGAATGAGAGAGGAGTTGAGGAGCAGGTCAGTAGAGGAGCGTAACAAGCGGGTTGGATGGTAAGTTCAGAGATGATGGGTGGGGCAGAATTATGAACTGCTTTGAATGTGAGTCATTAGTTTGAATTTTATCCTGGATGGTAGGGGAAGCCAGTGCAGGGATTGGCAGAGTGGCATGGCAGAGGAGGAGCGGTTAGAGAGGTGTATGAGCCTGGCAGCAGTATTCATTATGGACTGGAGAGGGGACAGTCTTTGGAGGGGAAGGCCAATTAATAGCGAGTTACAGTATTCCAGGCGAGATATTATAAGAGAGTGAATAAGAATTTTGGCAGCATCTTGGGTGATAAATGATCGTATTTTGGAAATATTTCTTAGGTGAAAGTGACATGATTTGATAAGTGACTGGATATGAGGAGTGAAGGACAGGGCAGAGTCAAGGATAACCCCAAGGCCTGGGGTGATGGTGGAATTGTTAACCTTTATCGATACCTAGGGAACAATGTGGGCATTGGATGGGGGAAAGAGAACCAATTCAGTCTTAGAGAGGTTTAATTTAAGGTAACGTTGGGACATTCAAGTGGAGATGGCGGACAGGCAGGAAGAGACATGAGTTAGAAGCTCTGGGTTGAGATTAGGAGAGGAAAGATAGATCTGAGTATCATCAGCATAGAGGTGGTACTGAAAGCCAAAAGAATTGATTAATTTGCCAAGTGAGGAGGTATAGAGAGAAAATAGTAAGGGGCCTAGGACAGAGCCTTGAGGAACCCCGACAGAACTTTGATTGTTCATTTGAGGGTGGCTGGCAATTTCCAGTAACAGACTTATGCTAATTTAAGCAGACTTTAACTGCACCATGGACCATAAATGCAAGCTTCTAACTGTCCTGATTGTCCTATGTATGCCAAGCCATACAGGCATTTTATGCAATACACCATGCTGACCAAGTTACAGGTATAAAAGCCCCTCAGGGAATATTTAGTACCTTTTTGGGGATAAACCACTATACCCCCCCTAATTATACCAACAGCATCATATATATTTATTATCCATTTAAATGAATAGATCAAGGAGAAGCACAAACATTTCTACAGTCTTCACCTCATTGGGCACCGGATAAATTAGGCACAGGGTCTCTAAACTAAGGTGGCAGCTTCTTGAAAAAGTAAACGTAATAATTGGTCAAGATCGCAAACTGAAATGAACACAGCATGAATGATACTGAATCTGGCTACTAGCCCTCTTGTTATGAATTGTTCCCTGTAGTCTGAAGTATTTAATAAGGTTATTAATATACTTTTATTATTATTCTTATAATAATAATTGCAGTTCACTCTTTCCTGGGCACAGGTTTGACATGCCTGCCCTATATGACAAGTAAGGATTACTTTAAATACAGCATCTGTGTTCAAAAATACCTGTTCTAATAAGTTTTTCTTATTGTCTCAAAATATTATTATGTAAATATCAGCAACGCCCTGTGAGAGTATTTATATTGATCTCATTGATCAAAAGCGGATGTGCCAAGATTATTGGGTTGGACCAAAACTATGAATAAGGGGCACAGCCTGATGGCTAAGGATGACAAGATTTTGTATGCGGGCACATTTTTACTCAAAGGAATGGCTTTTGTTTAGAAAGGGGTGTTCTCACTGGTTTGTATATTAGCGCTACCGTTTATGCTTGCCTGCTTGTTCGTGTGCGCTTTTGTCTTGTCCTGCGCATTTCTGTCTTCCTTCCGTATCTGTAGATGGGGGCCTGATTGGCCAATTTGCGAAGTGACGTCTACTGTGCCGAAGGACCTCCTAAGCTGGCTGCTTGATTGCCTGACGATCTAGGGAATTCACGGGGTTTTTTTTTTCGCCACACGGGGATAGCTGTGTGAAACTGGGTAGACCCCCGTCGTACGGGGATGAATGGTAACCCTAATTTGTAAGTTGACCCCATGCATAAGTTTTTTTTTTATACTGTTTGTTGAACAGGTATTTTGGTAAAATTCAGTGTGTTTGTAATATTCAAATAATTTTTCTGTAAAAAGTACATGCTTTTATATTGACATTCTATACATGATGGATAATTTATCCCTTGTTTAATTTACAGAGACAGATATAGAAATCAATTCAGGCATACTTATCAGCCTTAAGTAAATGTGCCCTTTATCAGTAACCGTATTAATAAAAGGCTTACACACTGCATTGTGCACATATTCCTAATATTTATAGGGAGTTCTCCCCTCACATTAGAGCCGGAATACAACATAAAAGAAGAGGCACTGACAGAGGAATGGCAGACAAGTATGACAATGGCACCTTTAACATTTCTCTTTGATGTCAGATGTATTGTGGATTGTGACTATTCCCTATAACAGAAATTTTCCCACTTTTGTATAACATGTTTTGGATCATATCATAATTTCAATGTCTAAAACTAAATGACCCTACATTCACATACAATTGCCATAAGCCTAGATTTTACAAAATGTCATTTTCAATAACATTTCTGGGCTAGATTATGTTACCTGTAATATACTAGTCCAGTTTGGATGCAAAGAAGAGACGGCAAAGCTGTGTGTTTGGTTCTTACATTCTTACACCAAGGCTAAAAAATACTGCAGGGTGGCAAGTTTCACCTGTGGAGATACAGGTCCACCAGGCCTGGATATGTGGTGAGGCCACAAAGACCAGGGCCTAGGGCAGCTGGGGGGGGGGGGGGGGGGGGGGGGGGGGGGGGGTCCACTTGGAGTAATGTAACAGCAAAAACAGCTAGCAGGGGAGTTGTCAAGATCCAGGCCTGAGATCTGAGCATGGAGCAAATGTCAGAATTGTAAATATTCACTTATCAAATATCTAATTTGTGTGCCCCACAACTGTAGACTGCTGATAATTGGAGATGCAGTAGCTGTATGGTTTTTCAGTAACTAAGATATGGTTAATTTTTTAACCTTGTAGAAATGACAAACACGCTGTTTTCTTAGGAATTTGTTTTTCTATTAAAAAATACTACGTTTACAATGAGGAGGTTAGCAAGTGTCCATCCATTTCTACAAAGTTGCAAGTAGAGTACTGTGTGCCAGCCCACATATATTGCTGCCTTTAGGGGTAGAGAGGATCCCCTCTAAAATCCTCTTAGAGTCTATAACACCCAATACAGTGGCTTGCAAAAATATTCGGCCCCCTTGAACTTTTCCACATTTTGTCACATTACAGCCACAAACATGAATCAATTTTATTGGAATTCCACGTGAAAGACCAATACAAAGTGGTGTACACGTGAGAAGAGGAACGAAATCATACATGATTCCAAACATTTTTTTACAAATAAATAACTGCAAAGTGGGGTGTGTGTAATTATTCAGCCCCCTGAGTCAATACTTTGTAGAACCACCTTTTGCTGCAATTACAGCTGCCAGTCTTTTAGGGTATGTCTCTACCAGCTTTGCACATCTAGAGACTGAAATCCTTGCCCATTCTTCTTTGCAAAACAGCTCCAGCTCAGTCAGATTAGATGGACAGCGTTTGTGAACAGCAGTTTTCAGATCTTGCCACAGATTCTCGATTGGATTTAGATCTGGACTTTGACTGGGCCATTCTAACACATGGATGTGTTTTGTTTTAAACCATTCCATTGTTGCCCTGGTTTTATGTTTAGGGTCGTTGTCCTGCTGGAAGGTGAACATCTGCCTCAGTCTCAAGTCTTTTGCAGACTCCAAGAGGTTTTCTTCCAAGATTGCCCTGTATTTGGATCCATCCATCTTCCCATCAACTCTTACCAGCTTCCCTGTCCCTGCTGAAGAGAAGCACCCCCAGAGCATGATGCTGCCACCACCATATTTGACAGTGGGGATGGTGTGTTCAGAGTGATGTGCAGTGTTAGTTTACCGCCGCACATAGCGTTTTGCATTTTGGCCAAAAAGTTCCATTTTGGTCTCATCTGACCAGAGCACCTTCTTCCACATGTTTGCTGTGTCCCCCACATGGCTTGTGGCAAACTGCAAACGGGACTTCTTATGGTTTTCTGTTAACAATGGCTTTCTTCTTGCCACTCTTCCATAAAGGCCAACTTAGTGCAGTGCACGACTAATAGTTGTCCTATGGACAGATTCCCCCACCTGAGCTGTAGATCTCTGCAGCTCGTCCAGAGTCACCATGGGCCTCTTGGCTGCATTTCTGATCAGCGCTCTCCTTGTTGGGCCTGTGAGTTTAGGTGGACGGCCTTGTCTTGGTAGGTTTACAGTTGTGCCATACTCCTTCCATTTCTGAATGATCGCTTTAACAGTGCTCCGTGGGATGTTCAAGGCTTTGGAAATCTTTTTGTAGCCTAAGCCTGCTTTAAATTTCTCAGTAACTTTATCCCTGACCTGTCTGGTGTGTTCTTTGGACTTCATGGTGTTGTTGCTCCCAATATTCTCTTAGACAACCTCTGAGGCCGTCACAGAGCAGCTGTATTTGTACTGACATTAGATTACACACAGGTGCACTCTATTTAGTCATTAGCACTCATCAGGCAATGTCTATGGGCAACTGACTGCACTCAGACCAAAGGGGGCTGAACAGCGTTTTTACTAAACAATAGGAGGACTATCAGGCAGTATGCTTTTTAAATTTTGACATTCTCCTTTAACCAGCCTAGTGGATACAACAGTACATAATGGGGTAATATGAACTTGAACAGGTCTGTTTCTCATAACTCAAAATCCAATCAAACCAACTCTGTTTTACCAAAATACATAAAAATGCCATTTTATTTTATAATTTTTTTTGTGTGTTTTTGTTTTTAGATATCTAGCTTTTTGTTTAGCACTCTCCATTTTGGAATTTCAGCAGCTATCTGGTTGCTAGAGTATTATTTTTTGCAAATAATAACAGTGAAGACCAGCTGCAGCGTTGTTAGGAACAAGACATTCTGTGACATACTTAAAGTTAATAGAAAGGTGAACCACCCCTTTAACCAAAAGCCAATTTGAAAAGGGGTAAAATAACCACAGGGGCAGGTAAAAATGAAGAGGATTCCATCTCTGTGCTGGCTGTTCCTTCTGTAGCTGCTTTAGGAGCACTTAGAAAATTAAGGATAGCAATATGTTTAACTTTATAACATTCAAAGTTATCGAAACTGGAAGAGCACTAACTGCATATATGTAATTACGTGTCCTTGCCCACATTTGCATGTAGCTACAATCACAGACTATCCAGTCATCTCTCCAATATTTACAATGCCAAGAAGATTGTCTGGTCACAGTACTCAGACCACAGAAGCATCTCATTTTTTAGATGTCCATAATGGGACCTCAGGCATTTTAAACTGTGTAGAGATAACTATACAGAGACAAAATCCTCTAGATTTTGTTGCCCCCCACCTTGTGTCGCCCCCATCTGTGACTGCTTACCTTTGTGTAAGCTTTCAGTGATATCAGTACTGAGATTCAGGTTGTAAACCCTTGTATGATCCTGTATTGTTCACACCTACAATGTCCTGCATTGTTCACACCTGTAAGGTGCTTTTTAATAAGGCATAGACAGGACTTCTACAGCTGTGGACATGAGGGAGGGTGGATGGTATATTGTCTAAGCTGATTTGGGTGGAATTTGGCTAATCTACTGTGAGAGAAATGCTGCATTAGAGGTGGAAGGTGTTTATATTTCTCCCAGATTTCTCTCTTATATATACTAAGCTCCAGGGAAAGTATGTCAGCAGTAAAAGAGTGTTCTTTCACTGCATTCGGCTTTTGGAAAAGCCAGTAAAAAGGGCCCTGGAGTGAATGGAAGTGAGCGGGTGGGACTTCCATTCACCAGGCTATCCAGGTTTTGGTGAAGCCTGGCTAATTAGTGGCCTTGTTAGGCTTCAGGGGAAACCCCTTTAAACATGTTGTCTCCAGAGTTACTCACTCTCTCCCTTCCTGGGGAACTGCCTGCATGCAGTAAGGAGAGAGCCGGACACAGTGAGTAACCAAACAAACTACTGTTTTTTTTTTGTAGAGTTGGATGCTAGATCCTCTCTATTGCATAGAGAGGGAGCTGCTGTATGTTAGTTAGAGCCGGACAGGCTAGGATTTATTTTTATGTTTTGTTTTCCAATATACTCCTGTGTGCCGGTTATATATGAATAAAGCTGATTGAGGTCAGCTTAAAACTAAATGCTGGGTGTGAACTGTTGTTTTCTGAGACCAATCTGATCCCTGCAATCTTCCTAAAACCCCAGAGACTGCACTGTTTGGACGAGTTGCCTTACACTACACATTGGTTGACAGCACCAGTAGGATAGTCCTGCTGTTGGTTATATTTTCTTTTTTTGTTATGGCTAGTTAAGCACTTTTGTTTTTATGGTGATACAATAAAGGTTATTTTTTAGGTTAAATGGGAGATTCTAGGTACTAAGGAAGGGATGGTGCAACTGAATTGTTTTTTTGTTTTTTATTCACACCTGTAAGGCCTGCCTTGTTCACCTGTTAACACCTCAGAAATTCCAGAATTCTGTCATTGTATATAGAACAGTACAAACTGTTCATGTTAGAGTTGTCCCTGTCTCCTTCTCTATTGTGCCTGCCCTGACCTATGCTGTCTATGTGTGCCTCACTCTGCGTGCCCTATGCTGGCTGTGTGTCATATACTCTGCCTGCCCAGTGCTGCCTGTGTGTGCTATACTGCCTGCCCTATGCTACTTGCGTGTGCCATACTCTGCTTGTCCAGTGCTGCCTGTGGAAAGCGAGCCTGACAGGGGATTTCTCTGGGAGTTTGTTAGTATTTGCAAAATAGTTGTAAGGTCTCTAAGGTGTGTGTTGGTGTTACTATCCACAGGGGAGGAGAAGGCATATGGATTTAAAGATGTGTCTTAATATGACATAATAAACTTTGAGTGAAGGGTGATATCCCTGCAGTGAGCACCAATTATTATTTTTTTTTTTTTTTTGGTGTGCTACTTCCATTAATGTGGGCATGGTCTTAAAAGCTCTTGTGATAACATAGGTCGTGTTTAAAGTGGGTGTGGTTTTAAAAAGGGAGTGGTCAAAACTGGCTTCCATTATCGGCCATCAGTACCACAGAAGATGGACAGTACTGCCCTACGAATATTAGGGAAGGTGACTTGACAGCTCCCTGCCACAAAGAGAGTAGGTGAATTTAGCTGCAGCAAAGCCAGTTCCCTAAAGTCACAAAGCCTTTAGAAAATGCCTCAAATGCATCTTCCTTGAACCCTATTGGATGTTTAAAGGCACAGTTGCATGTGGCAAAGGGCCCACTTTCAGAATAAGGTGGATTCGCTCCTATATGCTCTTGTGTGTAGCTCCACTGATAGGCATAGCCAATAAAAAGAGCCCCCCCCCCCCACACACTTCATGCTTTTTCTTCCTGTCCTCACTAAGGATGGTGCTCCGGTGAGGATCTGGTCTCTCAGCCCCACTGAAGCTGCCAGTTCATCATGTAGCCGGTGGAAGCTTTGTAGCCAGACAAATTGAGCACAGTCAGGCAGTAAGTCTCCTCGGGTGCAGTAATTAGATTTACGCTATAAGGCACCATCACAGACAACCAGTTCTGCGCATGTGCCTGCAGGTTATGTCATCGGTCATGTGGGCCATGTTTTAAAAGCCAAACTGATGAGCGGATCTTGCCTCTTGCCGCATTTTGTTTTCTCAAACAGCCATAGCTGCCGGCAAGTTGGGGGAGCCTTTATGTAAATAAAGGTGGCTATAAACGGTTAGATTTTAGTCCACAAATGTGGTATTGACCCATGGTTTAATGCAACAGTCTAAAACTAACATTCAGACTGAAATTGTAGGATTAAAGCCCTAAAAAACACCAAACTGGGTGATGTTTGGACCATTAATAATATCCAGACAAAAAGTGTAAAAAAATGTTCCTGATATAAATTGTAGGATAGGCAATACATGCACAGATATTATCTTTATCAGACAAATTTTCTAACCTTGTCTGGCTAAACAGCTGATCACCATAGTACGAAAATTGTTGGAACGATAATTCATACAAAATTTTGTTACGTATGATTATTATTGGGTGTATTGCAAGGCTCCAGAATCACCAGTGTGGTTTTATGGCTACTTATACTGTATTTTTGTTACAGTGACTATGAGTTCGAGGAGCCACAGGCCATGCTCATCCTCTAGGGGGTAAGAGAGAGAGAGAGAGAGAGAGAGAGAGAGGGTTGATTTCACCTACGAGACCCAGGGATAGTCACCACCCCAGGTAGGCCTTTTTTGGACATTTAGTCCTTTCTTCAGTTGTGTGTTCATAATAAATTTATAACCCCACCCTAATGTCTGATTACTGCTAGGGTATGTCCTGTTGGTAACCACAGTCATTCAGAGAACAGAAAAAGGGGAAAATTCTTTTGTAATTACTGTAATTTTCCTGGACTGTGACATGGAAGTGGGCACGACCCCTCCCTAATATTTACCTTAGCTTAGACAGTGTACCGTAATAGATTTTTTTTATTTGGTCTTCTTGTTGTTTTGCTTTGGAAGTGGTTAACCTATTAGTGCCCACTGCCATGGTACAGTCCAGGAAAGGAAAATTATAGCGAGTATATAAGAATTTCCCCCTTATTTTGATTCATGCAACCTGTGATGTGTTTTGTTGATCTGGCACTATCCAACAAATGTTTCAGTGGAGTTTAGCCCTTATACACATTGATTTCTTATGCCAGCGATGAGACAAACATACTAATGATTCATCATGGATAACCTATGTTACTTTTTGTGGACTGGACATGATCAAACTTGTGTCAGTGTTCTTTTGGGTCTATTTTCTGTCAAGGATAAAACATTTCTTAACCTCTATTAGAGAGATTCCTTTTGGATTTTTGCATTACTTCTTATATTTCACCACCCATTGCAACCAAATAATTTATGCTTCTATGAGAGATAGACTCCAAGGGGCACATTTACTAATCCACGAACGTCCGAAAAGCGTCCGAATGCGTTTTTTTCGTAATGATCGGTACTTTGCGACTTTTTCGCGAATTGTCGCGACTTTTTCGAGCTCTCAATACGAAAGTTGCGATAATTCGCGAAAGTCGTAATGGCTATGAAAAAGTCGCGACAATTCTCCAAAGGCATAATGGCAATGAAAAAGTCGCGACAATTCTCCAAAGGCATAATGGCAATGAAAAAGTCGCGACAATTCTCCAAAGGCATAATGGCAATGAAAAAGTTGTGAAAATTCTCCAAAGGCATAATGGCAATGAAAAAGTCACGACAATTCTCCAAAGGCATAATGGCAATGAAAAAGTCGCGACAATTCACGAAATTTGTTATGGCTATGAAAAAGCCGCGACAATTCGCACAAGTCGTACCGGTTAGGAAAAAGTTGCGACAATTTACGGGAAAGTCATAACGGCGACGAAAAAGTCGCAAAATGTTCGTTTCCAATCCGAATTTTTCTCATTCGGATTCGTGGATTAGTAAATCAGCCCCCAAGTCTGTAAGGATTTATGCTGTGTAAGTTGGCTGCATAAGTTATGCAAAAACATTAAACCATACTAATAAAATAAGAATTGCTATTACTAGTAGTATTTGTCTGTTATATTTTCTGTACTCTTCACTCTGACTTCTAAAACAATATTGAAAGCCAACTAATTAAATAACTGGAAGAGACCTGACTCCAGTTACATTGTTTGAAGAGACTGCGTTTTTGACTGCAATTACATTTAGGGTGAACACACACAGAGCTACTAGTAGCAGCTACTTGTCGTGGCTACTAAAATAGACAATGCTGATCATTTACTGATAATTGTCTCTACGTGTGTTTTAGTAGAGGCAATTTTCAGTATTGTCTACTGCAGGATATTTTCTGGAGTTTAGTAGCTGTAAAAAAGTAGCTGCTACTAGTAGCATAGTGTGTCTTCACCCTTACAAATATCTTTAAAAACCATTCAAAATAATTAATGTATATTGAAATCATCTTACAATTACTTTTTTTTTTTTTTATAAAGGAAAAACAGGTTTTATTTGGTTGAGGGCTCCTTAAATTTGTGAACAGTGTTTATTTTAATGATCCTGTGCATGGTCAACTGATGTTTTTTTTCCCTTCAAGGGGCACATGATGAAAAAATAAACAAATATAAAGTGGAAAATGTGCAGTTAAAACATTATGCGAAACACACTGTATTATAGAGCATTCTATCAACCTAATAAATATTTCTATATTAACAGCACTGTGTATGGTAGTTTCTTACATGACATATATGTATTGTGAATTAGATTTCTCCCTAAATCCTGCTTACTGCATTACAGCTATATCTTCATATGTTTATGTACTGTATATACTCGAGTATAAGCCTAGTTTTTCAGCACCCAAAATGTGCTGAAAAAGTCACCCTCGGCTTATACTCGAGTCGGGTGCCATGGGTCCCTCCAAACTAGCACCCTCTGTCCTTTGTGTGCAAATTAGGCCACCTGCAACCAGACCCTCCAGTGCCCTGGCCTGCTCCCAAATTCATCTTCATTTACCATCCTCACCTGTCCCATCCTGCACTAGATATTGCACTTTATATTCTATATAAACTATATATAGTTTTGAAGGATTTTAACTTTGTGTTTTAGCTGGGTTGCAGATTGAGCTAAGGGGGTAGTACTCTTAAGGTATCATTGTTGATACCATATTGTTTTTGTTGACCCCTTTCTCCACTTACAGAGCTAGTTTACTGTTTTTCTTAAAAACATATACCCCACTGATGCATCATTTAATGTAATTTCATTGGTATTTATTTTGATTATTGAAACTTAGCAGTAGCTGCTGCAATTCCCACCCTAGGCTTATACTCGAGTCAATAAGTTTTTCAAGTTTTCTTATGTAAAATTAGGTACCTCGGCTTATATTCGGATCGGCTTAAACTCGAGTATATACGGTATATTATTCTTTACACCTAGCAACTGAGGAACTGTTGCCTTCTAACCAGGCAGTACAGTGTTCTGAATTAATGCTTCACACAAATAAAAGATTTTAGCTCTTAAACTGCATTTTTTTTTATTTTCCATAGACTAAAACAAATTAAATTCACTCAACAGATTTAAATGTATTTTATAAACTTTATTAATCTGTTAGTGGCGTTTCATTTTTGCTGCATTTGCAGGGACCAGTCTGAATTTATCTGTACTTGGAGGTAAGAACAGTAGAGATAGCGGCAAGAAACTTGTCCCAAGCAGCCTGGGCTGTTGCATCAAAATCAGCCTGGAAGTGGGCAGCCAGAGTAACTTGGATAGTGTGAGACAGCAACTGCAGGAAAAAAGAAATAGTCATCAATAATACAATTACAATAAAGATTGTAATTAGATTTCTAAATATGTAGTTGAATGCTGTCTCTCATACCACCTGCATTAAAAACATTTAAGCCTCTCAAAGTAAACTAAATCTAGTCATTTGGATAGGTATTGGACATGTAAACATTTGAGAACAACAGTAAGCATACAGGCATGTGTCAAACTGGTTTGGGTTCCTCTTGATGGTTGCTATTGAGATATCTAATTTGCCAAGATACATCCTAGTTTACTAAAGGCCCTACATACATCTCATGAGTACAAAGACATTTGAATTATCCATTGGCCCAATAATAATTGAGCTGCATAACCTTAAAACTGCCAGCACAGAAAAATCAAATTACTTTTTAAAATATACTAAGGGTTAATGTAAAAAACAGTCTAAAGTTTGCTACTTGTCTAGTAACCCCTAGAAACCAATCTGAAGTTACCATTTACTAATCATCTGCGTTGCTACAGGTTGCTGGACAAGTAGCACACGTACATTACCCTGTAACTGCCTTATTATAGATTTTATTTTACTGAATAACAACCTACCCTAAAATTTCCTGGATCTACTCTCAGGTTATAAGCATGCAGGTCACTCAGCTTGGACAGAGCTTCATCCAGGTTGTCCAAATGTTTGGTGGCCTCTCCAATGGCACCAAGGACCTTTCCTCCATGAACTTGAAGATCATGAGATCCGGAACCCAAGTCAAAGTGGCTGAAGTATGTCTTGGTCTGAGGGTAGCTCAGAAATAGCCTGGAAATATCAAGAACAAATACTGCAAAAACATCTGAATTTTCTTATAGATATGGGCAACATATTACATTTAATGGAACAGTACTGATTACAACAGTTTTATGGGACAAAAACAAATGTGCAACAGAAAAACCAATAATTAATTTAAAAAAAAAAAGTCTGACATTAAACAATTCATCAGAGAAAAGCATCTTGCTTGTGTTTTGATTATTGGTTTCAGATGAAAACCTAAAAAAATGCTTGTGCTGCCCCTTGTACGCCCGAGGTTTTATAGAGGAAGGGTCAGCAGAATCTGGCAACCATCCAATATCATTTGTCAGTTTCAAACACCACCCAGATGCTGGAAAAAATATCTCCATTGATTATCTCTTTAGTTGAAGTAAACTGCTGTGTATATATAAAACTCAGTGAAAATGCATTTTAATCATTGGGCTATGAAGTTCTCTGCAAATCACTCTTTTATTTTATTAGGAGATCTGTTTGAAAATATAATTTTCATAAGGTTTGATTTAGGTTTGTTATATGACAGAAAATCAGCGCATACGCTGCAAGAATAAAAAAATGAGGTAAAAAAATACAAAAATGCAAAGAAATCTGCACACTTCATATTTAAATTCAAAGATGTTATAATGTTATTACATTATCAGTGTCCACTATGCACTAGCATGTTAATATGAATTTAGTAAGTAATAAGGAGCAATAGGGAAATATCAGCAGATTTATAAAATAGCAAATACAATGAAACAATAACATTATATTAAAAAAACACAGGTCCATAGTAATACAATAGGACTTATTTATGAGCAGTGTTTGTTTGCCCTCTTGTTTATTGTCTTGGTTTTCAGTCAAAAAATATTGTTGTGTTTAAAGAAAGTAATGGTAAATATGGTCATTGTGGCTTATTTACTAACATATATGCTAACTTGCACAAGTGCAATTGGCACTAACAACCCATCAGCAATTAGTTTTGAAAGTAAAAAAACAAAAATATAGACCTGGTTGCTACTCACAACTGAACTTGTGCAAGTTAGTACCTATGTTAGTAAATTAACCCTAATGTAATTTTTACCATTGTTGTTGCATTGCAGCAAATGAAAGTCCTGTGAAATTCTGGCAGATTGTAATGCTTTTGCACTTTTTATTAATGAGGCCCAAAGTGTCTTGCTTACTGTAATTCACACATGAAAACTGTTTTCCTAGAGGAGGTGAAAGCAGTTTGTAAGACAATGCAGACAAAAGCATCCTTGATATGCCTGAGTGGCAGCTGGAGAGTTCACATAAGTGAGTTGTTCCAGTATTCTACTAACTTTGGTTCCTGTCAGTGGATGATATTTGTAAAGGCCTAGCAAGAAGTCCTACCTGATTTTGCATGCCAGCTATTGTTCCAGGTGAACTTTGCACACAAAACACAGATCTATACAATTCTTTTTAACTTAAACAATGTATCTGTTTCCCCACCCTACTAATCAGCTACATTTATATAAGCAAATAAAATTAGGTCTGTATAAAAACCCCGTTCTGTCTCAGTATTCAGGTGGCCATACACGTTCAGATTTTAGTCTTCTTCCAACGAACATTTAGATATCGGTCGTATGTTTAAATGCAATGTTCGGAAACTAACATTCAGACTGAAATTGTAGGATAAAGCCCTTAAATTACAAATCAGAAGATTTTATAATTATTCGACCAAAATACGATAATTCGGAGCCCACACACTGTCCAAAAATCATACAGTTTTATCGGTATGTGTTTGGCAAGCTTTAGGCTCTTGCAACAGGAGACAGAAAGGGTTTTTTATACAGACCTAATTTTATTTACTTATATAAATATTTTTATCTGCAGGCTGAGAATCCACCACATGTGGCAGGGCCCTTACTCACTTTTAAGTCTGAATAGGTATGGAGTAGTTCATTATACAGAAAGAAGGCGGGGTACCGTATATACTCGAATATAAGCCGAGGTACCTAATTTTACCTAAGAAAACTGGAAAAACTTATTGACTCGAGTATAAGCCTAGGGTGGGAAATGCAGCCGCTACTGCTAAGTTTCAATAATCAAATAACAGATAAATAAATAATAGATAACTTTAGAGAAAGAAATATGCTACAGCAGCAGACAAAAGCAAGTTTGGGAAGGCTAAGGAAGCTGCCATACTAATTATCAAGTACTTGCTGTACACAATGTGTGCCCCATGTGCTTTTGTCAGTGAATGTGTGCCCCATGTGCTTTTGTCAGTGAATGTGTGCCCCATGTGCCCTTTTTAGTGAATGTGTGCCCCATGTGCCCTTTTTAGTGAATGTGTGCCCCATGTGCCCTTTTTAGTGAATGTGTGCCCCATGTGCCTTTGTCAGTGAACGTGTGCCATTGTGGGGCGCCACGGCTTGATGCACTTCCCATCGGTTCGGAACTTAGCAGCACTAAAAGAGCGCATAGGTCCCATAATGGTACATGCAGAGCTGCCCAAAGCTGCCCCCCCTCCCCTACCCTACACAGGAGCGCAACATGGCAGCACCATCAGGCACACAGGATCCCTGCTCAGGATACGCAGAGCTACCCTAGGAGCAGCGCAGGCACTCACGCCTGGGAGACATTGCGGATCTGCCTACCATACATCGGAGATAAGGGGCCATCGCACACTCCCCGGGCGTCTCCGGTTGCTAGGCAACGCGCGCCTAGAGACTCGTGCCGAAAAGAATGGCGCAATGACGTCATCGAGGCGCCTCTGCACCGCGGACACAGGTATTACAGGAGCGCTCGTACCCAGCAGCGCGTCTACACAGAAGCGCTCGTACCCAGCAGCGCGTCTACATAGAAGCGCTCGTACACAGCAGCGCGTCTACATAGGAGCGCTCGTACCCAGCAGCGCGTCTACACAGAAAGGGCAGCAGTTCTCTCCTGCCGGGCACGTCTCCACCAACTTAAGGTCCTCCATTGCATTGCAGCTGCGAGAATCCATATATATACTCGAGTATAAGCCGAGGGTTACTTTTTCAGCACATTATTTGTGCTGAAAAACTCTGCTTATACTTGAGTATATACGGTAATTGAAATACTTTTTCTACTCACACAAGTGGTGTGAAAAATCAAGGAGGTGGTAATAAATGAAACCATTCTTTAATTGCACTGTTAGGGTACTGGTACACAAGACAAGACATTTTGGCACCTCCAATAAATCTGCCCCCCAGGCAATAAAATGTCCAAAGTTTCCTTCCAACCAGCATTAATGAAAATTGTCAATGGGAAAGATACACAGTGGCGTACATGATATACATGAATGCCGGAGGGAAGAAAATTTCAGGCGTTTCAGATTTACCACAGGTGACAGCCAGTACCCTTATACAATATTTAGTATAACAAACTGACAACATTATAGCATTTGATTGTCTTTTTATAGACATGAAAGAAGATACTGGGACCCAGAACAAACTTTTAATTAAACACAGCAAAGAGGCAATTTTGCAGGTAAAGAAAATCATTAGAAAATTTGCTCAACTTTTTTCCATGTGATTGTGTTTATATATTTTTGAAAGCTAGCAAGTTTCAATTAAAACTCTAACTGAATAATCAGGTTTTTTCATTAGAATTAGAGTTTAAAAAAAATACATTTGTGATCACGTATTTTGACCACATTTTCTTTTGAATCATGGAAAAAATATGTTCTGAAATTTTTATAAATTTGCCCCACAGTTGCCCGGCATTGAAAGTAGTTCTCCATGACCCCTGCAAAAGTAGCTGCATATCTATGCCCCCTAGCAAAAATAAGCATCAGACCCAAGGTAGTGTCTCAATGAATATAACTAAGTTTAGACTGGGGACACAAAAGAAAGTATTACCCACAAGCCATATATAAGCCTAAAGGTCCCCATACACGGGCCGATTATAGCTGCCGATGTTGGTCCCTTGGACCGATTCGGCAGCTATTCGGCCCGTGTATGGGCAGAACCGAGCGGCCTGGCCGACCGATATCTGGCCTGAAATTGGCCAGATCTCGATCGGCCAGGTTAGAAAATCCAGTCGGATCGGGGCGGCCCCCGAACCGACTGCCCCATGGCCGCAAATGTAATCCGATCGTTTGGCCCCAGGTACCCGTAGGTGGGGATATCGGGTGAAGATCCGCTCGCTTGGCGACATCGCAGGCCCAGAAATCAACCATGTCTTGGGCTAATGCCAGAGAGAAGTTATTCTTGGCCTGCGGATCAACACAGCCTGAAAATCAGCCCTTACGTTGGCATCATCCTTTCCCTGTGCCTGCACCCAGAGACATTGCGCCAGCCCATGTGCAGGCACATGGTGTGGATTTTGGCTCCAAAATACACGGGTATATATTCCGGCACCAAAATCTGCTTCATATGCCTGCATCTGGACCAACACCATGTATCTGGGTGCATGCATGGGCAAAGGTTTATCCGTAGGCTGAGAATCAGTCTCATCTGGCATTAGCCTTAAAGTGCCCATACACAAACGATCATTAATCACAGGAATGATCAAAATTGTAACATGTATGGCCACTATTAGCTTTTTCCAGTTGTCCTTTTTTATGTAAATTACCAACTGCCCCTCTTCCCTCTATGATTGCAGCTGCTATAAAATAATTATAGGAAGTCATGCAAATTCTGAATTACTGTTTTTTTATTACTGCCCATGGTCCCTGGTCTATTTCCACAGATAAATTTGGGTACTCCGGGTTGTTCCAAGGGTAATGAAATTTTTGCAGATCACCAACCCATATTTACAATTATGAGGTAGCACAAGGTAAATGTTTGTCTTACTAATGTTTTTCACAAAATAAACATCCCTGGAACACCCCAACCATAAGCAATAATTTTACAAACAAGGTTATCATGGTTAAGTGCTATCTGTAGCACAAAATGAACAATAATATGAATGCATTTTTCTTGTCAGACATGTTGGGTCCTTTTATCCACTCCCCATACTAAAAGCTCAAGTGAGGCACATGAGTCCCCCTTTTACTATTGTTAGTTTATACTCGGCACTCTCAAACGAGTGTATTATTTTTACACACTTCTAGTAAGTTGCCTGCAAAGCTAAAAAAAAAAAAAAAAAAAAAAAAAGCCTTATCAGTTGTACTAAGTAATGGGTGTGCATTTTAGAAGGGCAGATAAAAGAAAACTCTGGTATCTGTTGGCTCCTGCTTGACATTGGAGTGCTGTTTGGAATACCTACTCAAAATCTAACAGCTACTACTAGGGGCTGATTTACTAATCCACAAATCCGAATGGGAAAAATTCGGATTGGAAAACGAACATTTTGCGACTTTGTCGTATTTTTTGCGACTTTTTCGTATCCGTTACGACTTGCGTGAATTGTCGCGACTTTTTCATAGCCATTACATATTCCGTGAATTGTCGCGACTTTTTCATAGCATTATGACTTTCGTGAATTGTCGCGACTTTTTCATAGCCATTATGACTTTCGTGAATTGTCGCGACTTTTTCATAGCCATTACGACTTTCGCGAATTGTCACGACTTTTTCGTATTGAGCGCTCGAAAAAGTCGCAAAATACGGATCATTACGAAAAAAATGCATTCGGACGCTTTTCGGACGTTCGTGGATTAGTAAATGTACTGAGCTTGCTGCACACAGATACCTGGCAGAGCTGGTACTTGTGGCAAGCATCATTTTAAGGTAGAACAGCCAAGCATTCTAGTTGATGTCCCTAGAAGGTATAAACACACACCGTTTGATACGAACTCTCACAACAAACAGTACAGAATTTTTTTAGGGACCACACATGATACAATGTTTGTCAGTAGTCTAATTAGTCTTTTTTCCCCATTTCATTAAATATGTGTACTAACCAAATATTAAGGTATCTGTGATGCAGTTGAAAGTCAATTCTGTGAAAGATTGTACAGGACAAAGACAGGGCAAATCAAATGAATATATCTCATTTGTAATGTACAAATGTACAGTTATTGAACTGGGCTTTGGTGAAGAAAAAAAAACATACAACATTAATATGGGAAAACAGTATTTGTTTTGTCCCTTTCTGAACTAATTGTCTTAAATTCTATAAATTAAACATTTAGCATTTTTGTATACTGGAAACTTCCCTGCAATTAACAGGGTTCCAGGGGGTCTCCAAGATCTTCTATTATATATAAATGTTCTTACATTTCTTTCACTGAAAAAGGCATTTATGCATTTTTTAATATGCTCTTTGCTAAAATACCAGTAGCTATTGCTATGTAAATCAAGAAAAGATTTTGAAGAGTTTGCCACAGTTCATTAGAAAAAAATGTCACAGTTCTCATTATACAGGTTTGGGATCTCTTATCCAGAAAGTTCTAAATTACAGAAAGGCCATCTCCCATAGACTCAATTATAAGGAAATATAATTAATCCTTATTGGAGGCAAAACAAGCCTATTGGGTTTATTCAATATTTAGATAAATTTTATCAGACTTAAGTTATGGAGATCCAAACTATGGAAATATCCCTTATCCCCAGGCCCCAAGCATTCTGGATAACAGGTCCCATAACTGTACTAGTATAGTAATTTTAGGGGTATATTTATCAAAGAATGATCTCTCATTTTAACACATTGCTGCTTCACCGCTCTCTTCACTTGTATGATATTTTAGGAACATATTTAGATATGCTACTAAAACATCATATAAGTGAACAAGAGAGCTGTGAAGTTTTTAAAAAGGATGGTTCAGCATCTGTCAAGACTTTAGGCTACACAGTAAACAAGGTAATAGGTGTTTTGTGGTATGTACTTATTAATAGTAGCACTGGTTTGCCACCAGTATGGATTAATGCAGCTTAGTTACCATTAAGTACAAAATTTGTTTTCTATTTCTATTTTCTTTTTTCGATTACAGAGATGAGTTATTTAATATGGTTCATTGTTACAATTCCATGCTTTGCTCTTAGCGGAGCATTAATGTACCATATATACTCGAGTATTAGCCGATCCGAATATAAGCCAAGGTACCTAATTTTACCTAAAAAAACTGGAAAAACATATTGACTCGAGTATAAGCCTAGGGTTTTCGCTCACAACGGATGCCAGACACTTACATCTTCAAATCCATATACTCGGGTATATGGCAAGTCCTAATTACTGAACTCACAAAGGAATTTAGAAAAATTGGTATATGACACATTACATAAGAAAGTTGATCTGTGGCAAGTTTATCCATTTGCATCGTGTGCCAAATTGGTGAGATTTTAGTGGCTGTCAGTGGCCCTGACAGCCACATGACACAGGGTCCTAGGTTAGCTGAACTGACAGACTGCACACAGAGTGCAGAATTAATATGTTTCACACACTGAAATACAAACTAAAAAATACAAAATACAGTCAACTACCAAAATGAATGAATGTTGGGTAAACTTTGTATAGTGTATAACAGAATGATAGACAGTACTATAGAACTGCTGATACACTAAAGCAATTACCATGATGACCAATTAACAAACTCTAATATGTATACTACCCAACACCTTACAATAGCTTACCCCATTTAATACCTGCTTAGATTTGCTCTGTAATACTCGGAAGCAGCGCAACAAAACGTTGACAGCACTTCCCTTGGTGCCCTTACTGATCAGCAGCTGCTCTGCAGGCGTCAACGTGGGTTGCAGCTAGTTCCTAGTTTTGAATTGATAAGTGTAAGTAAAGATAAGGGCAAAAAATCTGACACACTATGATCATTGCATTACACTGGCCCACACTACTCATATTGACTAATGTAATTTGGAATTCTGCAAATGAAGGATTTACACGTAACGAATCTAAGTGACAGAGCGCTCCAAAACATTTTGTATTGCCAAACCTACAGGGCTGGACTTTCCCTACCCAATCAAATGTCAGCTTTCCAATAATCAAAAAGAGGTGAAATTGTCCCTATCTCCTTGTTTCCTAATGTACGTGCCAAACTCAATGTGAGCAGAAATGATCCTTTATGAGGGGGCAACTCAGGATTTACCTTGCCTCCCCAAATGTTGATGGACTATGGCTCCCAGAACCCTGAAACATATTACCAAGGAAAAGGGGGGGCGGTTGAGCTGCAGGCATCCGTCCACGGGAGGGGGCAGGGTGGTGCGAGAGGGACTAGACTCGAGTATATACAGTAATCCGAAAAGTATTTAAAATGAAATAAGAGGTCAAATATTAATACTACCCATAAATATGACCCAGACCGTATAGCAAATGTGCAAGTGGTTGAACCCCTGGGTAATAGTGACCATAATGTTATTTCATTTGATGTTTGGTGCAGGAATCAAATTTAAACTGGGGCAACGAAGACACTGAATTTTAGAAAAACATTTTAGATCCTTAAGGGCAGTGCTTCAGGGCATAGATTGGGGCATTATGTTTTCTGATAAAAACACAGAGCAGAAATGGTTGTCATTTAAAATGATATTAAATCATTACTGTTCTCAATTTATTCCATTAATAAGAAAAAGTAGAAGTGTTAAGAATCACCCTATGTGGCTTAACTCTGAGGTAAAGAAGCTAATAGGGAAAAAAAGGAAAGCTTTTAAGAAATTTTACTCAGAGGGGACAGTAGCTGCGTTTCAAGGAGAAAGAAAGGTAAAAACTAAGTAAGCTTTATCAGAAAGGTCTATGTAAATACAGCCATAAGCACTCGCAGAAACGCTGCACTGAGTTCTCTGTCAAAAGATTTGCTGTGTCTGTTTTCATGTGCCAAAGACACGCAGCTCTCTCCTCTCTCCCCTCTCCTGCTCCCCCCTCTCTCAAGAAGGCTAAGAACTCCCTCCCCCCCCCCCTTAGGAATGTGGATCTGACTCAATCGGCAGGAAGCTTCCTTATAGTTATAGCTTCCTGAGCATGTACACTGGTCTCAGTCTCTGTGCCGGAGCGAGGCATTATGGGAACTTTCTTTACACAGCTCATTGTTTTTTCTTCTTGTTTGGCTTCTGATCATCTGAACAGGAGAAATACGGGGAGACTTAAGGGCACTACTGAGAGAACGGAAGGTATGCCTGCAGCTTGATGAACTCTTTATTAGCCTTTCCTTCTCCTATAATGAATATAAACACTATAACAAGTGTTGTAAAACAGCAATCTGGAAGGCTAAGATAGAAAACTAGGAGCGCATTGCGGCAGAGGCCAAAACTAACCCCAAAAAGTTTTTTAAGTATATTAATACTAAAAAGATGCAGGTTGAGGGTGTGGCCCCAATGAGTTATAGTAACAATATGGTTACAGCGGATACAGAAAAGGCAGATGTGCTTAACCAGTTTTTTTCTTCTGTGTATACAGTAGAGGAGCCAGAGTGCCAAGTCCCACCCAATAGCTGCACTGTTGCCTCAGCTCCAACTACGCAGTGGTTGACACAGGATATAGTGCTTAAAGGGTTACACAAGATAAATGTAAACAAGGCACCTGGGCCAGATGGAATACACCCTCGGGTATTGAGAAAGCTAGGGTCAGATGTACAGTGGCCTTTGTTTCTGATATTCTCAGACTCGCTTTCATCAGGTATGGTACCTAGGGATTGGAAGGCTAATGTTATTCCTATATTTAAATAGGGAGTAAGATCTCAGCCTGACAATTATTGACCTTTAAGTTTGACATCCGTGGTGGGCAAGTTATTTGAAGGCTTGTTAAGGGATCACATACAAAATTATGTACTGGGGAATGGCATTATGAGCAGTAATCAGCATGGCTTTCTGAAGGACAGGTCATGTCAGACCAATTTAATTGCTTTTTATGATAAGATAAGTAAGAAGCTGGACAGTGGGGATGCAGTAGATGTAATCTATTTGGATTTTACCAAAGCATTTGATACTGTTCCCCACAAACGACTGCTTTCTAAACTATGGTCTGTTGGTCTTAGTGAAGTCGTTAGCACATGGATAGAAAACTGGCTACAGGATCGGGTACAGAGGGTGGTTGTTAATGGTACATTCTCTACTTGGAGTAAGGTTCTCAGTGGGGTCCCTCAGGGTTCTGTACTGGGTCCACTTTTGTTTAACTTGTTCATAAATGACAGAGTTTGCAGATGACACAAAACTCTGCAGACCAGTCAATTCTATCCAGAATGTGGCATCCTTGCAGCAGGATCTTGACCAACTGGCAATCTGGGCGGCTAAGTGGCAGATGAGATTTAATGTGGATAAATGTAAGGTCATGCACCTGGGATATAAAAATATGCAAGCCACTTATACCCTTAATGGGACTGCAGTAGGCAAATCCATAATGGAGAAGGACCTTGAAGTCCTTGTAGATAATAAACTTAGCTGTAGCAAGCAATGCCAGGCAGCAGCTGCAAGGGCAAATAAGGTTTTAAGCTGTATTAAAAGGGATTCACAGGAGGAGGGGGTTACTCTTCCCCTTTACAGAGCGCTGGTAAGGCCCCATCTAGAATATGCTGTTCAGTTTTGGTCTCCAGTGCTCAAACAGGACATTTTTGAATTAGAGAGGGTCCAGAGAAGGGCAACTAAGCTGGTAAAGGTAATGGAAAGTCTGGAGAAGAGGCACTTAAGAGGTGACATGATATATGTATATGTATGTATATGTATAAATATATAAGGGGATCATATAATAACCTCTCTAATGCTTTAGTTACCAGTAGGTCCTTCCAACGGACATGAGGGCACCCACTTTTTTTTACTGTGAGAGTTGTGGAATTCCCTCCCCGACTCGGTCGTACTGGCTGATTTAGTAAATAGCTTTAAGAAGGGGCTGGATGGCTTCTTAGCAAGTGAAGGGATACAGGGTTATGGGAGATAGCTCTTAGTACAAGTTGATCCAGGGACTGGTCCAATTGCCATCTTGGAGTCAGGAAGGAATTTTTTCCCCTCTGCGGCAAATTAGGAGGCTTCAGATGGGGGTTTTTGCCTTCCTCTGGATCAACTAGAAGTTAGGCAGGTTATATATAGGTATTAGGTTTAAAAAAGACATACGTCCATCATGTTCAACCATAACTTACTATGTTACTATGGTACATTGTCAGACAAGTGACTGGGCTACTATCCCAGTCACTTTCCTAGTCTCTGATCCTGGGCCTGAACCTGCTACTGGTAGGACTGAGGAAACAAAAGGTTAATGAACAGAAATCACTGCCTATAAATTACACTCTGTGTGTTGACCTACCTACAGTAGGATGGTAGAGTAAGTCATGTTATTTTTTGCAGTCCCCTAGTGTCTATATGCTGCCCATTCTGTTCCCGAGTGCCTATATACCGCCCCCACTGTCTCCTAGTGCCTAAATGCCTTCCCCCCTATACTGCCAACCCCCCATGCTGCCCCCCAGTGCCTTCCACCCTGCTGCCCCTGTGTCTATGTGCAACCCCCCTCCTTTGCAGTCCTGTGGTTCATATATAACACCAACCCCACGTAAAGTCCCCTAGTGCCAATATGCTGCCCCCAGCTTTTCCTTTGTGCCTATATGCGCCCCCTCTTCTGTTCCCTAATGTCTATATGCCATCCCCCGGCTGTTCCCTACTGTCACCTTGCTGGTCTAAGCACCTATATGCACCCCCTGTGCATTCCTAAGGGCCATATATAGTGCTAACCCCCGTAAAGTCCCCTTGTGGTTATATGCTGTTCCCACCCCAACTTTTCCCTAGTGTTAATATGCATTCCCTCTGCTGTTTCCTAGTGCCTAAATTCCATCTCCCCTACTGTCCCCTAGTGCCTATATGTATTCCACCCCATGTAGTCCTGTGGTCAAGATATGCTGCCCCCCCCCCTCGTGCCTGTACACATCCCCCTGTGCAGTCCATACATGCCGTCCTCTCCGTGCTGTTTCCTGCTGCATATTTGCTGCCCATCCAGTGCCTATATACATCTCCCATTTAGTCCTGTGATCCATATACTGTATGCTGCCTCTCTTCTTAGCCACTATGAAAATATGCTGCCCCACTGCTGTCCTGTAGTTTATATATTCTGTCCCCCCATTTTGCCCCACAGTAATTGTGTATCCCATGTCCTGTCCTACAATAATTGTTACCCCATGCTGTCACCACAGTAATTATGTAACCCCTGTTCAGCCCCACAGTAATCATGTTACCCCTATGCTGTCACCACATTATTTAAGTAATTAAGAGTAATTACTTTACACTGTGATGCCCCACAGTGATAATATAACCCCTGTCTGTCCACAGTAATTATTTTACCCCAACAGATGTGTACAATCCCTGAGTGAAGACACAGGAAACAGAAACCGAAAACGCCTCCTTTCTTCCTGGCACAATGCTTACTCTCAATGAACAGAAGAAAGTGGGCCTCCAGGCACACTGAAAATCCTCAGGGCCACAAAATAAAATAAAAATCTTCTTTATTAAAACTGAATTAAAAACAAACATTGTGCCCTTGGGCACGAAATGCATAGGGCCATTGGAAATTAATTCAACTTTATAACAAAGAAGATGTTTACTTCTATTTTGTGGCCCTGTGGATTTTCAGTGTGCCTGGATTCCACCTTTCTTTTGTTCACTCATGGTTTTTCCGCTCCCTAAGCTGAGGGTCTGGGGCTTGTGCACCTGGACCACAAACTGATTTGGTGAGTTAATTTACAAAAGGTACTAATGGCACTTTAATGCCAGTGCTCATGCCCGACATTTCAGATGTGCACAGCGCTAGGGCATACAAAAAGGATGATTTTTTAAAATGGCATTTTCCCGGCTTGCTTCTTTTTGGAATGAAAAAAAATGGCTTATGCTACAAATATTAAACATATATGTAAACTTCAAGTTTGTTTAACACTATTGCAAAGAGTATATGGCATTTTTTTAAAAAAGTGGCTCTGGTGACTGTTGCAGCGAGCATAGCAGACAATCATCACGAAAAAGTTTTATTTTGCTCCTGACAAAAAAAGCTACAAGCAGGAAAAAAACACACTGCGAGCGGACCAGAACCCCGCTTATGATAAAGTCCAGTACAAAAGTAGTCAGTTCTCTCTTATCACCCCATCAAATGTGGCTGCATGCAGCTTTACTGCACTTATACAGTATGCATGTGAACAGGATGTCATAGGGGCACATTTACTAACCCACGAACGGGCCGAATGCGTCCGATTGCGTTATTTTCGTAATGATCGGTATTTTGCGATTTTTTTTCGGAAAATTGTCGCACCTTTTTCGGAGCCATTCCGAAAGTTGCGCAAAATGTTGCGCGAAAAGTCGCGCCTTTTAAGTTTTAACACTACGAAAAAAATCGCCAGATTTTGCACAACTTTCGGAATGGCAACGAAAAAGTCGCGTTTTTTCGCACAAGTCGTAATGGCTACGAAAAACTCGCGTTTTTTCGCGCAAATCGTATTGGTAACGAAAAAGTCGCGACAATTTCCAAAAAGTCGTAAAGGCGCCGAAAAAAACGCAAAAAATACGAAAAAGTCGCAAAATGTTCGTTTTCCAATCAGAATTTTTCCAATTCGGATTCGTGGGTTAGTAAATGTGCCCCATAGTGTCGCAACATGTGATTTGTGGCAACAGTATTCAAGGAGCTGGACCTTTACTGGCGTTGCAGGCTGCTTAAAGGAGAACAAAAGGTAAAAACTAAGCTTTATAAGAAAGGTCCTATGTAAATTCAGCATAAGCACTTACAGTAATGTCCTCTATCAAAAGAAACACAGGATTTCTTGTCTCTTTGTTTGTAAACATGATGTTCCAGTGTCTGACTTCCTCTCTCAGAAACATCCTTAATTCCCCTGGCCAGAGTCTGCGCAGCTCTCTCCTCTCTCCCCACTCCTGCTCCCCCCTCCCACCAGAATGCTAAGAACTCCCTCCCCCCTCTTTAAGGAATGTGTGATCTGAGCACTTAAAATGGCAGCAAACAAAGAAAGCTTCTAAAGCTGTTTACTCTGGTATGGTAATAGTTTCTGCAGAATAAATATATTTTTCTAGGTGGCACTAATGTGGCAAATTTATTGGCAGTAAAATGCCAAAATTGCTTTCCTTCTCCTTTAAGCAGTGATCCAGGACTGCAGTCTGGCTGGCTTCAAGAAATTATACAATAACATGAAACGTCACTTATAATAACTTAAGTATAACATTTAGGGCTGTGACAGACGGGGAGATTAGTCGCTGTGATTTGCCGAAGTCGTGGAAGTTTCCTCTCAAGGCAACTTCCGCGACTTCGGCAAATCGCAGTGCTGCGTATGCCAGCAACTAATCTCCCCGTCTGTCTCAGCCCTTAAAATGCGGTGAGGCACACCAGATTTTGCCTTTAAACATTCTACATATGCTTTATAATTGTCCTCCTGTGTATGGCAGAAAAACATAGAAATGTTATAGATCTCTTGTATAAATTCATGGACTCCTATTCTTCTTTTTAGCCCAAAGTATTGTCTTGCATCCAACGTATTGTCGCATGTGACAATTTTTTTTTGACGTGCAACATTTTCCCCTTTTGCAAACAAATTTTTTGGCGAAGCAAAACGGGACAGATTTGCAATTGCAGATTACAATAATAGTGGTTTAAAACAAATGTACCAATGCCAACATAACCTATCAGGAGTTCCACTGATATTGGTCTTTTTATTGGTCTTTTCTTTTTCTCTCTTTAAAGCTTAGACTTTTGAAAATCCATGTCAGTGTTTTCTGCAAGAGTGACTCCAGAAACCAAAAAGAAGATTGATTGTAAGGCTAGTTTTGAGCTTGTCTACAGGTCAATGACTTGTAGAAACATCTGGTCCACAACTTATGTAAATTATATTTTTCTTATGTATATGATTGTGCTAACATTTAACGTTCTTTATCCCGAATTAGTATTTGCATTTATGTTTCAACCCACAATAATGCCTTCTATTTAATGTTATTAAATGTTTTGCAGCAATTTTAATTATCCCTAAATATGGGTGAAAACACCAGTCCTATCAGTGTAATTCTAGTGAGTTCAGGAAGCAGAGGAAATAAACTACTGTTCAGATACCCGTTTCAGAGAAACCATGAGCCTCAGTTATCAAAGACAAGTAAGTGTCAGCAAATGTCTGAACATTTTAATAAAAAATATAAATTTCACAGGCTTGCAAAAGTCATGTCCAGTATTTCTTAAGGGCTAGGAGCATAAAAAAATGTCTCTTTTTATGATGATACCTTTTGTGGTTGTTTTGGTTGATGAAATTATTATTTAGAATATATATTTGCAATCATGGCAAACACCATTTGATATAAAACAATGTGCCCATTTAGATGAGTGTTAAGAAATTATAAGGATCATTTATAGAGATACAAGAACACTAAGGGTGAAGACACACAAAACTACTAGTAGCAGCTACTTGTCATGGCTATGAAATTAGACAATGCTGATCATTTACTGATAATTGTCTCTACGTGTTTTAAAAGAAGCAATTCTCAGTATAGTCTATGGCAGGGTATATTCTGGAGTTTAATAGCCATGAAAAAGTAGCTGCTACTAGTAGCTTAGTGTGTCTCCACCCTAAGTGGTACAAAAGCACACACCTTGGTGCTCATCAGAGAGCACTTATGTCTAGGGTCTGGCTTAGTTATGTACCTCACACTGATGGGTACAAGGCATTCCTGTCTTATTACAGACTGTAAATACAGGACCCCATTGCAGTCTGCGCCCGGTGGAGTTCCCTGACTTGCAGGTCTGCCTCTGTGTCCCCTCCACTGTATCCACTGTACTGAATTAATTGGGGGATCGCAGCCCACCCCTTTTTTTTGCATTTTCCACCCTGACCTTGTAACCTGCTCTTGATAACACAAGTTTTGTCTTTTTGGCATGTTAGTGTGGCCCTTTTCCATTTCAATTAAAATGAAGGATATTACATTTGAAAGTAAAAAATTATTTTTTCCATACTTTTGTTACAGTTAATCCAAGGAGCTGTTATGCCTTGCCTAACACAGGGGACAATAGTGATGATCCAGATGGAGACTCCAAGTAAGATATCTTTATTTTACATTAGTTTTTCTTAGTAGCAAACAGGAGTAATATTAGGCCTTTAGTAGTTAAAATTAAAGCAAACACAAAAACATGGAAAGGACAGTCTATCCTAAGTTGCATATTCTTTTAATATTCAACTCAAAAATACTGTTATTACAGCGTAATACACTATCACTATACACTATAATTTTCAGGGTGTTACTCATTTGAATAATGCTTTTGCTAAATATTTTTGAAATTCTAACGTATCAGTAACTTACAAGTCTAATATCTGCTTAAAATGAACTATATCTGGGACAATATTAGTGTAGCAGTAGTGCAAAGCTGTGCATTTTTAAAAGTGATATTTTACTGGTTCAATTCGAATGCTGGGAGGATCCTATTTCTTTTGAATAATATATTGCCATGGGGGCAAAAGCCTACAAATCTTCCCATGTTTTAGTATCTATAATGGTATTAAATACAATAGAAACCCTGCAGGTAATGATAAGGTACTGTAGTTTGTGTTGAAAAAAATGTGAAAGATGGCATTTACAAGCCATTAATACCTTCACAGAAGTATATAAATCAACAAGAAAATAAATATTGAGTTGCATTATGTGATTAATGATGTGAACACTTTGCAAAAGTAAAAAGGTAGTTGTTGAAAGGAGAACGACCCCCACAGACAAAAACCCTCATAGACTGCACTTAATTGCCCCCCCCACTTCCTCCTGCCAGTCTGTTAGAGGCAAAAGTGTCCCTGTTTAAAAAGCTGACGTATAAATGCCAAGTAGCAGAGTTCATAGATGCCATATTCTGGATCTTTGGATCCTCTTCTTTCCTTTGCAGACAAACTGATCTTTTAGGCGCATGCTTAGTTGGAGCTAATCCTGGACTAGCTCCAACTGCGCATGTGCCAGAAAGCTCAAACTTTTGTCACCAAACTTTTCAAACAAAATAGAAGAAGAAAAGATCAAGAAGATTAAGCCTTCTAAAAAAAGAACACTTCTGCATCTAATAGACTCTTTTTTGGCGGGTGCAATGAAGGGCAGTCTATGGGGGGTGGGTGCAATGAAGGGCAGTCTATGGGGGGGTTAATTCTACTTAATTGACCCTTTAAATAGAAAAAAAAAGTTGCAAATTTATGTTCAAGGCTTCTTAATTTAGTATGTTCTTTTAAAGGAAATAATTGTAACTTAGTGTAACTAAATTGTTTGTATAGAACATTGCTATGCAGCTAGTTTGCATTTAGCCCAAGAATGCCTAATAAGCATTCTTCACACTGTTGTTAAATAACAACTGCTACAGTTTCCAGAATTTTCTGCAGATTGAAGTGATAAGGGTGTGGTGGCAGATTTAGCCCAACAAAAGCTTCTGGAGACACAGGTTCAATATTTAATAATTTATACCCAATGAAGGGATCCTTCATATTGTTTACTTCTCTCATTATGAGACAAGGCACGACCCTCCCTATTTAAGGTTATTTGTTTTGTTGTTGTTGTTAGTATTGTCTGTATAGATTTTTCAGGTTAACCTCTGCTAACACAAGCAGTAAGACAGTTCACCATTAGTGTTTTGATGAACAGAATCCAAAGTGTACCTTTAATGCAAAAAGTTTTGTTTGCAGATGATGCCGTTTTTTAAACTTAGTATAGCTGCTTTTAGATATGGTTTTTCATTTTACATGCACAGAATAACCCTGGAAGCACGAGCATTTTAGGATTATAGACCCCATATTTGTGTATGTATTTCTTATCTCTAGTGACAGACATTAGAAACAAAATGTTAGGTTGTATATTGTGTGAGTGTTATTATGTGTTACTTGTTTTTCTTTGTTGATGCCCCCCATTCCTATTCCAGAGAGCCATGTCCTCTAACAGATGAGCAATTGGTTGAAGGGTAAGACTGGACATTCTAAACAATAATGCTTTGTTTAGAATGTATCTACCTCTTTCTAATGAGCCTTCATTTCTTCCTATTCATTCTATTTACTTTGAAAATAAGACTAACTCAAGTTGCAATTAGTTTGTTTTAATGAATGGTAAAAAAATTGCATACTAATGAAGAGTGTGTTAGGCACAAATATCCGCTGCTCTGAATAATTTATTTTTATATTGCAGAATAATGGTAAGTATAAATAATCATGAAATACAATCTTGTGGTTATTGAGGGGAAAAAATCCTGATGAGTTTTACAGTATTAGAAATGTTTATGGAGAGGCAATTCAAACTTACATTATCTGCACTAAGGGCTTGAGTGGACAGATGTCTAACATTATAGCCAGAACTTTATACCTGCTTTCAGCTCTCCAACCCTTTTAGTTAGTCAGTGACTTTAGGGGGGCCCCACATGGGACATAACTGTTCAGTTAGTTTGTGAGCAAGCAGGTCAGATTCAAATGCAAACTAACTAAAGAGTTATGTCCCATATGGCCCCCCTCAAGTCACTGATTGGTTACTGACTGCTAGCAGCTTAGAGAGCTATAAAGGAAGAAGTAAAGTATTAAAAGTAATAAGTATTTAGGCTACAGCCACACGGGGCTGATTCTGGGCTTGTATTTATTTACAGGCCAAGGATCAGCACCATGTGGCTGTAGCCTTAGAGCAATGACAGACAGAGGGGCGTGTTTTGTCTGCTGTTGTTCTCTGCTTGAAGACAGTGGCCCTTAGATACTTCACACTTGTTGAAAATAACACCTTATGCAGCACACAGCAAAAATCAAAAGTTTGTTGGCAGGGTTCTTGTTATGCTCTGAAGGAGTCCTGTCCAAATGTTGAGTCTAAAATCCTCTGCCATAAGCTGATAACCCACTGGTCTGCGCCTTTGCTTTTCTCCACTTTTGGAGCCACAGCGCTCCCCTCCACAGCTTCTTGTCTCTGCACCAACAGCCAGGGTGTCAATCTGTGTGCAGACACACAGAGAAAATATCAGCAAGAAAATGTATAGTTTTGAGAAAATGTACAGTTTTGCATTTTCTTGGCAATATGCACTGTGTCTTTGCACCCAGGTGACCCTCTGAATGTCAGCTCAGAGATGCAGTGAGGAGCGCATTGTCGCCTTCTTTTTTTTCCCCAGGCAGAGAGAAGCTGAGGTGCAGCCCAATGTGTTGTTGACCTTAAAAAATATAACTGGTGGGTTTCTGGATATTAGCCTTCTGCGACAGCTGGAGCACTGAATGTTTACTGTGCCTCATTGTGCAGTTTAAATCATTCTTGTATAAATGCCACAAGAATTAACCTTTGTATTAGTATCAACATAAAAATCAGTCCATCTATGTTTTCAAGTAACACTTGAAGCAAATCTTCCTGTCCACAATGAAAATATAAATTTGAGACAACTGCATGTGTTTTGTCTCTTGGTATGACTTATCGAGTATATGAAATGCTAAAACATTTGTATAGGAGTTTTGCATTTTTTTAAATTAAAGTACAGAAAGTGGTGGTTATTAGGGTACTGGATTAGTAGACTGTTTTCTGGAATACTTTATATGTTGTTATAATGTTACACAAACCAAAAGCAGTGTGAATGTTTGATAGAGGTGGCAGCAGTAAATATTACAAAGCACTTGGCAGCACATCCAAAAATGGTATATGCATGTTTTGCGCAGGTAGAACAATTTTTTGATTGATTACCTGCTCAATTTCCTGGGGTACACTGCTTTCTCCTAAGTCTCATGTTAATTAATGGGTGAAATTATAATTTCCCACAAAATTATGTCAAAGAAGTACCGACTATGTATACAGTATTTGTGTGTTTTTAGAGCACTTTTGTGCAACCTTTCACCCTGTGGTACATTTTCCCTACCTGCAGAAACCTTCTGCTTTAACTTAAATAGTAGAGTTGTTTTCCCAAGTTTTAAGGTGAGTGTGCCATTTTCCCTTTAATAGAAATATATTCTTGAGCTTTTTTCATAGTCATTGTAACAACTGCCTAAAATATATTCAAGATCTACATTAATGATTTCATTTGTATCATAATTTAGTGGTTTTAAGTAAACCATATACCTATTAATACGTATACAGTTCTTTATTCCATTACAAAAAGCAATACTTAATACTCGTACTGCCAGGATATTAAGAAAAAAAGTGCCAAAATACCAATACAAGTAATGTTACACGTTTGTTGTATTGCATTGGTGACTCTGTTCTGAAAACTTGGATGTCATTTAAGTGGTTTTCAAATATTCTTATGAAGATAGTTCATTCACATTGGATTTGCTTCATAATAGTACACAAGATGATTCTCTTTATTTTGCCTGTACAACCTTTATGTGGTTGTTTATATTATATTTCAGTCATAAGAAGCCTTGTGAGTATGTCACACAGTGCCTAATAAATGCACCATCTACAGTTTATGTGCTGCATTTGGACCCTACAATTGACTTCAATGATATGCACTTCTCTATGATTTTTCCTATGGAAAAATCCATGATGGTGAGATCATTGCCTTACATAGGTCGAATGACACTGTAAAATGCAAACAGCATGTTGTTTGTCTAATTAGACGATTACATGTACTGTAACCCTTTGAGACAAAAGCCGGTTTATTGTCAGATCAACTTTTATATTATGTGGCAACATTGTTGTTGCAGCGATTTTTGCACCAAATATGTGGTGGTGGGGCTCTTTACCATTGTCAAAGACCCAGGCCCAGGCCTGCCCACGCACCACAGGCTATCTTTTGTTACAGTTGTTTAAGACCTCCAAAGTCAGTGACCAACATTCTTAACTTATGTAAATCATTACGTAAACAAGAGCTTATTTGTTCACAATCTATTTAAACTCTCACCTAGCATGGAATTAATAAGCATGCCACAATCTTTAATTTAAGGCACTTTCACTTTCCTTAATAGAGCTTTAATCGATTATGTTATAAATACTTTTAAAATTATGAACTTGTTTGAACAATAATTCATCTTTCATTTTCAAAATGTAGGTTTTGTAACTATTTTAACACTTTAAAAGGTTTTCAGATGTCATTCTTGCAACAATTTTGGCTACAAAGTCAGATATGTGTGGCAAAAAGTTTGAGCTGAAGATTGACAATGTGCGATTTGTTGGCCACCCGACCTTGCTTCAACATGCACAGGTATCTTTAGCAAATATAATAAACTTTCTTTCTTTCTATAGATCAGTAATAGCCATATCATAGTTTTCTTCCTATCCTCATTATATTTTTTCTCAGCATCATGGTGTGCTATGGATTGTAAAATTGAAACTTTGTTAATTCTGTACATACCTCCAGTGACATTTGTTTGAAGTCCGTAGAGATTGTGTTTTTTTCATACTGTATTGGTGACTAACAAAAATATACACATCTTTTTTATGGTAGAATATCTAATAGAATATAGGAAATATGTAGTCTAGAATAACACCTAAAGTCACTGCTTAAAATGTTGTGTGTGTCATAAGCCTTTATTACTTAATGTTTGAGAGGTACTATTACCATTATTATAGTAATCTTGTCTATCCTTTGGCGGTAGCAACTACTCTCCTCTAAATGCTTTCCTACCTGTAATGCATATAACTCCCCTTTTCAGTAATAACTAAATTAATTAATTAAAAAAAAGTATTTAAACACTTGGTATCTATGCTATTCTAAGTTATGTACTCCAGCCCCATGAAACATATATCTATATCTATATCTCCCTCTTGTGGTTTAATTAGGTTATAACAGTTTCTTTGCAGTATGCTGTTTATTTGCATAAGCCATATTTAAATGTATACAGTGTAAGCAGTGAAAAGATTATTAATTAGAATAACAGTACTAAGCAAACTGCAGGCCCATGTTATTTGCCAACTCTACTTTATCTTGAAGTAAAGCATTGATATATATAATAAGTGTTAAATATTTAATTTCTCTTGTAGTAAAGTATAAGTAATAATCCAAAAATGTATGTCCTTAGATATGTCATAAATATAAGCCAATGTTTTATTAGAAATAAAGTATTTCATTGTACTTTTAAAGTATACTATGAAAAATATCAATGGGCTTAGAAATTCCTGTTTTGTGTGGTCAATGCAGGTGGTCGTTGATGGCCTATAGTTTCATAAAAGGTTAATCCACACTTCTCACTAAACGCTTATTAGCCTTGTATACTCTAATACTGTATTGAAAGGTAATCCTATGGAACAGTTTGTTAGGAATTCAGTGTGTTTCCTTAATTGTATACTAACTAGCACTCTGAACTCTGTTATATGGATGGATATGAATAAAATAAGAAAAAAATTAATGGAATTTTTGCAATTTTTAAACATTTATTTTAGGTTTCAAAAACAGACCCTTCCCCAAAGAGAGAAGCACCTACAATGATTCTTTTCAATGTTGTGTTTGCCCTAAGGGTAAGACAAACTTTTAAACCTTTTGTTATTGTTAACTCTGCAGTTGTATCACTTTATAAGGTGTGGTGCAGTAAAACCAAGTGATGACATCCTCTCTTTGTATAATTCAGTATGAATGGGTTTGTTTGGAGAAGGGAGAAATGTGTATTCAGCAAATAAGGGCAAACAGTGCTATTTGCAGTTGCCTTTCTAGATGAGGCTGATCTCTCTAACAGCCGGGAGACCAGTTTCTCTAGTAGTGGTGGGGAGGAGAGCAGAGCTAGGCCTAAACAGATGGCGATTATAGGGGGGAAAGGGATATTGCAGCTAGGAGTAAAAAGAATCCAAAATTATTTTTTAATTATGTGAATAGTAAAAAAATGAAGCAAGAAGGGGTGGGAACATTATTATCCCCGGGGGGGGGGGGGGGGGAAGGAAATAATTTATCTGTCTATACATCTGAGGAGCCAGCTAATGAAGACTTCCCTTTTAATATGCCCAGTTAATGCCTAGTAATTTAGCTACTGACGAATGGGTCACTCGGGAGGATATTCAAAAGAGACTTGAACATGTAAAGGTAAACAAAGGTCCAGGACCGGATGGGATTCATCCCAGGGTATTAAATGAGCTTAGCGCTATGATTGCCAAGCCTCTTTACTTAATTTTTCAGGATTCGTTGAGGTCTGGCATGGTGCCGAGAGACTGGCGAATTGCTAATGTGGTGCCATTTAAAGGGGGATCTCGTTCTCAGCCTGAAAACTATAGGCCAGTTAGTCTGACATCAGTAGTAGGAAAGATTTTGGAAGGGGTAATAAGGGATAGGGTACTTGAATACATTGCAGTTCACAATACTATAGGTTTCTGCCAGCATGGTTTTATGTGTAACAGATCTTGCCAGACTAATTCAGTCGCCTTTTATGAGGAGGTGAGCAGGAACCTCGATGCTGGAATGGCAGTTGATGTCATCTGCTTGGACTTTGCTAAAGCGTTTGATACAGTACCTCTAAGAAGGTTAATGATCAAATTGAGGAATAGCCAAAACAAAAAAAATAATTTTTTGTGCTTAATCTAAAGTTTATTAATACTTAACTTTTAATTCATTATACTTTAAAACATGATTCCTAATAAAAATAAGTTTATAAGCCGAAAGAATGAGATCTCAGTTCATTACTCCATATTTACTTGTGATATGGTAAGAAAGTTTAAAAACATATATACACACTCCGAGTAAATCTGTTCAATTCATAAATCAGTCAAGTTTCAGAGCATGATTGATTAGGGCAAAAGCAAGACACCCTTTTCTTTGTTTTGGCTATTGAATACGGGTGGCAGACACCTTGTGTTTTCTGCCTTGAACAAACTCCAAGTGTTGGACTTTTTCCAATTTTCCAAATTGAGGAATATTGGCCTAGGCATAATATTTGTAATTGGAGAGAACGGGCTAAAGGATAGACTACAAAGAGTGGTGGTAAATGGAACATTTTCTAATTGGACCAGTGTTGTTAGTGGAGTACCGCAGGGGTCAGTCCTTGGTCCTTTGCTTTTTAACTTGTTTATTAATGACCTGGAGGTGGGCATAGAGAGTACTGTTTCTATTTTTGTTGATGACACTAAATTGTGCAAAACTATAAGTTTTACAGAGCGATTTGACAAAATTGGAAAACTGGGCAGCAAACTGGAAAATGAGATTCAATGTTGACAAGTGCAAAGTTATGCACTTTGGTAGAAATAATATAAACGCGAACTATCTCCTGAATGGTAGTTTGTTAGGGGTAACCTTAATGGAGAAGGATCTAGGGGTTTTTGTAGATAACAAGTTGTCTAATTCCTGGCAGTGTCTTTCTGTGGCTACTAAAGCAAATAAAGTGCTGTTTTGTATAAAAAAGGGCATTGACTTAAGGGATGAAAACATAATTTTGCGTCTTTATAGGTCCCTGGTAAGGCCTCACCTTGAGTATGCAGTGCAGTTTTGGGCTCCAGTCCTTAAGAAGGATATTAATGAGCTGGAGAGAGTGCAGAGACATGCAACAAAACTGGTAAAGGAGATGGAAGATTTAAGTTATGAGGTTAGACTGTCGAAGTTGGGGTTGTTTTCTCTGGAAAAGAGGCGCTTGCGAGGGGACATGATTACTCTTTACAAGTACATTAGAGGGGATTATAGGCAGATAGGGGGGGTTGTGTTTTCCCATAAAACACACCAGAGGCCACCCCTTTAGCTTAGAGGAATGGAGCTTCCATTTGAAGCAGCGTAGGTGGTTTTTCACGGTGAGGGCAGTGAGGTTGTGGAATGCCCTTCCTAGTGATGTTGTGATGGCAGATTCTGTTAATGCCTTTAACCCTTTCACTGCCAGCCATTTTGGACCAAAGTGGAACTTCTACTGCCAGACAGTTTTTGAACATTTTGCACTGTTTCACTTTAGGGGCCTTTCTTCGAGGGGACTTTTAGTTTACCCAGGAAAACAACATATCATTTTTTTCAGGACAAACTAAGCTTTCAAAATTTGGTAGAATTTTGGTGTAATTCCAATTCTGTAACAAGATATAGGCTTCTAAATGTCTACAAAATTTTAAAAAATCATATTTTTCATAATATAAACACACATACCAGAAACAAAAATTATTTTATGCACAAAAATACAACTGATTTGGAAAGTCCCATGTCTCCTGAACACGCCAATACCAAATATATATAGTTTTATGGAGATTTCTCTCTTGTATAGGTCAAAAACTCCCAGCAGTACACTACCAAATTTCCAAAGCACTGCTTCAGAAAGCTGAATACTTTAGATTTCAAGGCCAAAAATTCCACTAACAGAAGGTTTATCCCAAATTACACATTTCTGGAAGGAACAGATTCTGGGGAATCCAGAGTAGGCACAAGGTTTTTATCAAAATTTGTGAAGTTTTTAAAAAATCGCTTCAAAACTTCCAATCTATAGTATCTTGTCTCCTACAGGTCATGAAGTAACCAAATAAAACACCCTAAATATGAATGCCAGGGGTCCACTGAACAGTTTGATGCCCAATATGTATAGGTGTACCTAAGTATGTGGCATGTATCATTTCTGTCATTTCAGCTCCTGCAAAATCAACACATTTACATCATTATATGTGGTATAAAGCTAGTAAAAAGTACGCTCACCCCAGAAAGTCATATATTTTTGGAAAGTACACATTCTCCTGAATCTAAAATGGGTACCCATGTCTTTCTACTCCAAAGTACCAAGCCGCAAAGCATTTCTAAAGTTAGCAATTTTGATGACATTTCCAAAAATCCACTCAAAGCTTCCAGTTTGCAGCATCTTATCTCCCACATAGCATTAGGTACTAAGATAAAACACACTGAATTTGAATGCCTGGGGTCCACTGAGCAGTTTGATGCCCAATATGTATAGGTTTACCTAAATATGTGGCATGTAGGGGCCCCAATGGGAACATATCCCCATATGATGTGTCATTTCAGAAAATCAACACATTTACATCCTTTATGTGGGATAATGCTACAAAAAAGTACACTCACCCCAGAAAGCCATATATTTTTGGAAAGTACACATTCCCCCGAATCTATAATGGGTGCACATTTCCTTTTACTCCAAAGTACCAAGCTGCAAAGCGTTCTTAAGTTTGCAGATTTTTATGATATTTCAGAAAATCGCCTAAAAATGTTGCAGTTTGCCGCATTTATCTCACACAATTTCTTGCGTACAAAGGCAAATCACCTCAAATAGGAACACCAGAGGTCTACTGAACAGTTTGATGCCCAATATGCATAGATATACCAAAGTCTGTGGTATGTACTGACCCCAAAATTAAAATAGCGCATAAGGATTTCTCGCCTGCAAACTCAGCTTTTGCACACAGAGCCCCCTGACAGTTTATTATGTGCTGTAACGCCCCCAAACTATACAGCAAATCCCAGAAAACTATATATTTTTAGAAAGTACATATTCTGACAAATCCAACATGGGTAAAGAGTAATTTCTACACCAAAGTACTAATCTGCAAAGCTTTCCTAAAGTTAGTGGTTTTTATGACATTTCAGAAAATCGCCTAAAAATGTTGCAGTTCGCTGCATTTATCTCACACAATTTCTTGCGTCCAAAGGCAAATCACCCCAAATAGGAACACCAGAGGTCTACTGAACAGTTTGATGCCCAATATGCATAGATATACCAAAGTCTGTGGTAAGTACTGACCCCAAAATGAAAATAGCGCATATGGATTTCTCGCCTGCCAACTCTTTTGCACAGAGCCCCCTGTCAGTGTATTATGTGCCGTAACCCCCCCCCCTAACTATACAGAGACCCCCAGAAAACCATATATTTTTGGAAAGTACACATTCTGATGAATTCAAAATAGGTAAAGTTATTTTTGTACATCAAAGTTACACCTGGCAAAGCTATGCTAAAAACAGATCAGGAACACTTATACAGGGATAAAAATGCAATAAAACCACAAAAATTGTGCAAATCAGCGAAACAACAAAATAAGTCACACGACAGTGTAATTAGTGGTCAGAATATCTGATCCAATAGTCACGCTGTCAAAATAAATAGTTTTTAGGGAAAATAAACTAAAAATGAGTGGTAAAAATGAAAAAAAAAGTTTGTGTATACACGTGTGTACATATGTAAAAGTAGTGTGACAGTATGTAAGTGTGTATATGAGTGTATATAAGTGTATATGAGTGTGCAAAATGAAAAAAAAAAAGTGCTTGATTGTGTGCTGTATATGTAGGTATAAATGTATGTCCAGAAGATCCAGAATGCATGGCACTCCGTTCTGCTGCAGTCCTGGTGAGTGGGGGGGGGGGGGAACCGGAAGCAGGGAGGAAGCAGACGCAATGCGATCGCGTCTGCTGCTTGGGGGGGCGGCCCTGCGACGATCGCGTCGCAGGGCACACATGACAGCCCCCCTGGCTTGCTGTCCAGGGGGCTGTCATTGCTTAAAACTCTCTGCAGAAGCGGCGCATGTGTGTGCTGGGTTTACTTGGAAGGGTTGAACTTGATGGACTCTGGTTTTTTTCTCAACCCTATGTAACTGTGTAACTATGTAAAGTATAAAGGTGGCCATACACGTTGTGATCTGCTACTTTTTCTTTTACTAATTATAACAAGTCAATAGATTTAGTTGTCAGTCTAATGTGGCCATTTTTTTGGAAGTGAGCTTCAGTTAGGAACTAGCAAGCTAGTTAAGCAGTAAGTTACAGCATTCAGTGCTGGCAGTCCTGGTAAGGCTTTGCAGGGTCGGACTGGGGGGTGCAGGGCCCACTGGGGCCCTGTGATAGTACTGCTAGGGCAAGAATTGCAGTGTGTCCTAGAAAGTGTCTCTTGTGGCACAAAATCAGCTTGTATTTCTGTAGGTGGCCCCCATAGGTTGTACTAAATGGCATGTAGGAGCAACAGCAACATGGAACAGCTAGGACATTTTGTCTTGGGCAGTAGAATGACACCCCTATCAAAAACATGCGATGGACTTTTTAATAGTTTTTATTGGGGTACAAGTGTTTAAATTGTAACTTCCTGATATGTTATGCTCAGTAAAGTACTATTCACAATGCAAAAATGTATGCTTTTGCATGAACAAAACATTGCTTCTTAACAATCTGTTTAGTAATAAAACTTTTTACTGAATTAGCTATGTTTGCTCCAAAAGATTACACCACCTTCACACATGCCTAAAACATGCACTTTGCACAATTAAAATTCACAGTGCAATAACAGTCAAATGGAAAACATTACATTGCAATGTAAATTTTTGTCCGTATTTGTTGGAATTTTCTTCTGTTTACTGGGCTCCAGTTAGGCTCAGAGGGCTGCAGTTATACTGTCACGAACCATGTATTGTATTTGGAGTGTCACTTGCTAAAGCAATACAAATAAATAGATGGCCACTAAAAGATTTAATTGCATAGTAAGTAGCTGTTCTCTGCACTTATATAGATACAATAATTGGTTAGACTACATAAGTGAGTGCATCACTGGAATATTTTGAATTGTTTCCATGACACATAGGACAAAGTAAAAAAAGTAGTGTTTGCAGTATGTGTATCAAATAACCCAATATAAATACAGGTATGGGACCTGTTATCCAGAATGCTCGGTACCTTGGGATTTCCAGATAAGGGATCTTTACGTAATTTGGATCTCCATACCATAAGTCTGCTAAAAATCATTTAAATCTAAAAAAAAAAAAAATGAATAGGATTGTTTTGCCTCCAATAAGGATTAATTATATATCAGTTGGGATCAAGTACAAGGTACTGTTTTATTATTACAGAGAAAAAGGAAATTATCTTTAAAAATTATAATTATTTGCTTATAATGGAGTCTATGGGAGATAGTTTTTCCGTAATTTGGATAAGGGATCCTAAACCTGTATATACCTACAGATTTATCAAGATGTGAGTTTAGAGCTTAATACATAAAAACTCACCCTCGTTCTATTAATTCCTATGGGGGTTTTAGAAGTGTATTTATCAAAAAGTGAGTTCTAACTTTCACCCATTGATAAATACACTTCTTAAAATCCCATAGGAATGAATAGAGTGTCAGTTTTGGTAACCAATATAAATACATAATAGAATAAAATGACGCTAGAAATGATACCTTAACAAATGCATCATTTATTCATATTTTGAAAAAGCACAGTAAATATAAGGCTTAATATTAGAACACTTTGTTTAAACAGCTTATTTTTGTGCCAATACATTTTGATAAAGTTAAAACATTTTTAAATTACTATTTCAGCCTACCTAATGCTAGAAATAAGCAACTTAAGTTAATACGAGGACCCTAGAATAGTAAAAGGAAATGCCACTAGTTTATATTTTTTGGTTAAAATGTATAAAGAAAGAAAGCTGGATAACTGCATCAGTGCTTTTACTAAACTGACGCAGAGAATAAAAGCACTGCACATTTATGCAGCTTCATTTTTTTTAATACATTTTAACCATTTGTAAGTAACAGAATGGAACACAGTAAGGAAGAATAAGGACAGCCTGGTTTTTTGGTTGTGGAACCCATTAAGGTAGTCGAAATTTTTATTTGCCTATATAGTATGATAGGAGGATGTGTTGAGCCCAAGTAAGTATTAAACTATATTTTATTTTGAATTATGTACTTCAATTTTCAAATTTAAAAAAACACATGCAGGAATATCTGGCAAGCAAAACTAATGTGTAGGTGGTTCCATTTTAGGCACGCAAATATATGTCTAATCTATACTGTCCCTCTGGTATACTCAGATAAACAGGGTGTTAGCATTATAAGGGACTAAAGACAGTATGGCGATAAGGCAGAATTAGTCTTGTGCATATCTTATCAGCCAACGCGTGCTTTCTGGCCATCAGGAACCCTCCTTTAGATTCAGTGCCTACAGGATCATGACACATCAGAAACACCCACTTCATGTAATGCCTAGTCATGTTTTCTAGTTAGCAAAATGTATGTCCCTTTCTATTAACCCTATTAAAACGAAGTGTCTTATAATGTATAATGTGAGATTCGGCATTATTAGTATTTTAAATGGCTTTTAATGCAGCTCTGAGCAAAGAATGGATTTCTTCAATGCAGATTCATTCATGTGTGTAGTGTCTTAATGCACTTTTAATAAAAAATACAGTGAAATCTGATTGTATATACTCTGATATTAAGTTTTCCTGCATTTTACAATGTTTTTTGTGGTTCCACTAATATATATTTTCGTATAATGCTTTTCCCTGATTTTACACCATTTTTTTCTGGTCCCCTGAAAATAGTAAAATAGAGTTCTACTGTAGTCGCAAAATGTAGAGTATGTTTAAAAGCACCTACCTTATGCTACAATTTTATTTCATAGAGCAAAGCTTTGCTTTGGAGGTTTGTAATTTTGTAAAGTGTTTTTGCTTACACCATTTACTATTCACCATTTACACCAAGTTATGAATATAGGTATAAGACCTGTTTACTTTGGATCACCATACTTTGAGTTTCCTAAGAAATTATTTAAACATTAAATAAACTCAGTTGGATTGTTTACCTCCAATAAGGATTACTTATATCTTAGTTAGGATCAAATACAAGGTACTGTTTTACTATTACAGAGAAAAAGAAAACTTTTTTTTTCATTACATTTTTAAAAATGTAAATTTATGGAGTCTTTGGAAGATGGCTTTCTGTATAACGGGTATAATAGTGATTTTATGTATTCATGTGTGAGAAGACTGACTTTAGACAGTCAAATGGGATTTCTTATTTTAGACTTTATATCAAGGGGTATTTAAAGTAGAGTCTGACACTCTCCTAATTGGCTTGGTGCTTCTGGGGCTACATCTCCCTATGACCGCCAGTACTGCCAGCAACATATACATTGACTTTTCATTTGATTTGCATGTGTAATTATTATGCATGATGTTCTGTACCTAAATAAATATTGGGACATAGTACCTTGTATGTAACTCCTCTTTGCTTAATATCTTATATTATCCCCACTGTTGTTTTGAACTAAGTAAGTGTTATAATAGTAATAGTTATAATTATGTTATATATATTATTATTTTATATATATGATTATGTTATAACAATGTTACAGTGTCGTAATAGTTATACAGCTATGGGATCCCTTATCCGGAAACCCATTATCCAGAAAGCTACGGAATGCCCATCTCCCATAGACTCCATTTTAATCAAATAATTCAGAATTTTAAAACTGATTTCCCTTTTCTCTGTAGTAATAAAACAGTACCTTGTAATTTATCCCAATTAAGATATAAATAATCCTTATTGGATGCAAAACAATCCCATAGGGTTTAATTAATGTTTTATTGATTCTTTAGTAAACTTAAGGTATGGAGATCCAAATTACGGAAAGACCCCTTATCTGGAATACCCTTGGTCCCGAGCATTCTGGATAACAGGTCCTATACCTGTATAAGCTTGTCCAATTCTAGTCACTAACTTAAACAGAGTCCATAGTGGATTAATAATTACATTGCATTTATCTTATGTAAGTAGTCAAGCAGCAATTGCAGCTAAAAGAATACTTTGTGGTGTAGGAAGAGTTAAAGAGTTATTATTAGCAGCAAAAAGGAATTGGAAATTAGAATTTAGATCTGTTAAAACTTCACCCTGAATGCTAAATACAGTGTCGGAGGTCCTATCATACTTACCTACATAAACAAACTCAGTTCAGCATAAATCTACTTATGGTATATGGGTATAGGATAGAGGCAATACCAATTGATGTAGCTGTCTGTTAATGAACATTTGTTTGTAAATCTGGTATAACATTCCTGAAGCGTTATCCTCTGTCCTACTGCAATTTATACTTTGCAGAGAGGTTTTGAGTCCGGAGGCATCAAGTTTAATTTTTATAGCTCCTACTGTAGTATTCCAAGGTGCTGGTTATTTTGGGATTGTTTGTACTTTACAAACCAGGAGTATGCAATCATTTTTCTAACTTGAATTTTTATATATTCTGCAGGCTAATGCTGATCCCTCCGTAATAAACTGCTTGCACAATTTGTCTCGCCGAATTGCCATTGTTTTGCAGCATGAAGAGAGACGCTGCCAGTACTTAACAAGAGAAGCCAAACTCATTTTGGCAATTCAAGATGAAGTCACTGCTATGTCTGAAAGTAAGTTTGAAAAAGGTTTGCTTTTGTTTGCAGGTAACACTAAACACATCTTAGCATTAATAAATAAATAAAAAAAGGTAGTGCATTGATATAAGGAAAGGGTATTCAGCTGAAGGGGAGAAGGTCAGCAGTTACTATATAGCAAAAGGGGGTTCTTTCTTGTCTGTCACTGTGTCCTTTTCTGCTTTACATGCAGTATGGTACAGCTTTTTAATTAATAAAATATTGCCATATAAATCTACAAACGTATGATTCTGCACAGTTCAGTATGATATGATGATATTTGGACAAGTCACCTACATGTCTACAGTATTTGACTGCTGTAACAACCCCACAGAACCTTCAATCCCATTACTGTTAACACCATGCAGATAAATATGAGAGATAGATTTGAAAAAGTGTATTAATATTTTTTAATAAGCATAACCAATCATCGATGCATTATTCCAGTAGAACTATATACCTTTACCTAAGTTTGAACACATTTGTGTCCTATACAGCCAATGGGGGGCCACAGTCACCTTTTCACCATATTTTACCGAAATGCAAACTGGCAAGAGATCTAAAGGAAGCTTATGACAGGTAATTTATATGACTTGACAAATAAGTACAAATGTATGACTAATGCTATATCCCATAAACTGTAACTGTTAATTGACCTAATGAGCTATGGATTTAGAAAAAAAATTACATACTATGTATGGCCTTTCTTCCTCAGTAAAACAAGGGTATTGCCATGTCTAAAAGATACTTTATGACTATATAGTAAAGCCAAGTAAAATTTAGCAATTTTCCTGATAATTTGGTTACTGTGTGGCACTTTTCATTTTTATACCAGTTTTACTGAAAAGAGATTACAAGCACTAGGCAGGGTTGTTACTTTTGTAAGAGTAACCTTTTTGTAATGTAAATTTAGTAACCATATTGAAGCAATATTTTTCAGACAAAATTCATTACAAAATTCATACCAAATGGCTACAGTATTTGCTTTTAGCAATTTGCACATTGCTTTCATCTGGCCCTTAATTGCCGTAGGTTTCTGTGTCAGAGCACTCTACTTTCTGTGGGTGAGAAGGAGAAAGCACATAAGCGTCCCCCTTCTACCCCCTGCTCATCCCCTAAAAGTGCTGCCTGAATGAGCACTGAGAGGTGTGCCCTTTCGCCCCTTAGTCCTCTTGTACTTCTTCTCCTAGTCTTTGTAAATTACCCTTATTATCTTGTAGCAAATAGTACAAGTAACATAAAACACATTCCATTAAAGGGAAATATTGCTTGCTTATTTGCAGGGTTTCAATCTACTTTTTATAATGTTCACTAAAAAGTACAGTATAGGTATTGGACCCCTTATCCGGAAACCCATTATCCAGAAAGTTCCACATTACAGAGAGGCCATCTCCCATAGACTCAATTTTTATCAAATAATTCACATTTTTTAAAATTATTTCCTTTTTTTCTGTAATAGTAAAACAGTACCTTGTACTTGATCCCAGCTAAGATATAATTAATCCTTATTGAAGCCAAAACAATCCTATTGGATTTAATTACTGTTTACATTTTTTTTAGCAGACTAAAGGTAGGAGATCTGAATTATGGAAAGACCCCTTATCCAGAAAACCCCAGGTCCCAAGCATTCTGGATAATGGGTCCCATACCTGTATATTTTTTTTCTTAACTGGGAACTTTATTTCTTTGCTGTCAGATGCAGCAACAATTTGACTTTATCCAAAGATTTTAATGAAACAGTGTCCTCCTGTACCCAACTTATCATGAACGTAGAAAAGAGTATTAGGCTTTTATATGAACAGTTTGTTGCGTTAAAGAAGAGAGAAATGTTCTCATCAAATGCAATCAATGCAGTGTTGTTTTACACAGAATAAAAAAAATCTGTGTACAGTAGTTCATGTATCAGTGTGTTTATAATTCTATAATGTTCCTTTATGTTTTGAGTCCTTTTTTTCATGTTACAATATCAATCTGGATTGACTTGCCTTATATTGTAAAGTTAATGGCCTTAAAGCACCAGTAGGCGAGAGAAGAATTCTTACAAGGCAAAGTGCAAAGCCAATGCGATTTTTATGTATGTTTCTAAAACTGAATCTAATATGCAGGGGAAATATCACAGGCCTGTTTACATATGTTACATATAAATTTGATTGAAGTGGTGTACATCAAATTAGTTGCAAGTTCTTTATTCTGACTAAAATTTACTTTTGCTCAAAAGGCAATTTTTATCCTATCTGCTATGCTATCTGTTGTTAACAACCATGAAAAGATTTGGTGCGTACAGTATATATGCATTTATAGTTACAGCATCACAGATCATTAGTGCTTTACAAAGCAGTGGTAACAAAGAAAAATTAGATCTAGAGTAGTCATTTCTGGCAATAGAAAATAAGTTCTGCTGGTCTGCTATGTAGCATTTATTTACTAACTTTTAAAAATACACCTTTGCAGTATATACAGTACAGTGTAACAAAGCAAAAACTATGTGTATGGTATGAAATATATATAAAATATAATGTTAAATGGATCATCCTGCCAATAATAAACTGGTTATTGGCTCCACACTGCCACCTAGTGATCAGATTAGGTCAGTAGGTAGAATATGAAAGTGCATTGATGGGGGCTTTATTCCAATCAAACTGTATTTCGTGCTGTGTCTTTTAGGTAAATAAAGCTTAATACCACAATCTAATATTATATGATAAAGCCAAGAAAGTTAACAATAATACCAACTTGCAGTGATTCACCAAGACATTTGAGCCGTCAGTACTTTGATTATGCTTCTGCATTAAAATTACATTTTACAGTTAACCATACTGTTCTGTCCTTAAAACAACATGGCATGATCATGCCATTTAATTTTGTATTGAGTTGTGGAGGCAGAAAAGCATATAGGTGGCCATATACAGGCAGATTTAACCTGCGATTAAGCCCCTTCACAATGAGTCCTGTGTATGGGGCCCACTGGCAGCTTACCCAACCAATATCTGGTGGAAAATCAGCCAGATGTCGAGTGGGCAGGTTTGATTTTCCCATCGAAACAAGGATCACATGGGCTTATTGATATGTTCCTTGCTCTTATGGCTCATATTCCCATCATTGTAATGTGATCATTTGGCTCTCGGTGGGCATAAGAGGGGAGAGACCTGCTTATTTATCTTATACTGTATGACCAGCTTAGGGTGGAAGAAAAAGGAGGAAGGATGAACTAAAAAGAATGAAACGCAAGACAAAAAATTATGCAAAACATATTTTTACAAAGTCCTCATAAGGGATAAGCCTAGCATATTACAAACTTGCCTACCACATTGTAGGCACATGCAGGTCTACATTTAATATTATGTCATTCTGTTTTTGTACCTATGTTTTATTGCAGCCTTTGTACTACTGGTGTAGTTCGTCTGCACATCAATAATTGGCTGGAAGTCAGCTTTTGTCTGCCACATAAGATCCATTGTGTTGGAACAAATTTCATCCCACCAGATGCAATAGAAAAAAGTTTGAAATCAATAAGGTAAACAATATGTCAATCTTGATCTGCTTGTATTTTATCTGCTCCCTAGAAAGTAATTGTTGTATGTGTGCTTTTTTCTTCCTGTATTGTTTTTTCACTTGCACATTCTTGCCTAAACACACAACCTTTCCCCCTGAATCTGTCTCTGTACACAGGCTGCTTTAAATGCTGTCTTTCCATCCTGAGTTATTTTTTCCCCAGTAGAAGCTATACCTAGACAAGCATTGTGTCTCCATAGCTATTTATCTTTCCAGCATACTTTCTACTATTACCACATTGTTTAATGTAAGCATCAGGGATGTCTACTCTCTTGCCCTAACTTTATTTTTATACTACAACTTTAAGGGGTTGCTTGGAGTTATAATTAAAAAACAGCTTGAGGGCACTTGTTTATTATAAAAGTACTGTATTAATGTGAAATATACATTGTATATTTTAACTTTATAAATTTAAATTTATTTTGTTGTCACAAAACTCCCCCTTGTTTGCATTCTTGGGGTTGATTATTATTATAATTAACATATATTTATACAGCGCCAACATATTTCACAGTGCTGTATAATAAGAGGGTTTATACATACAGAATTACATAAAGATTAACATACAAAGCAACCAATACTTGATACAAGAGGTGAAGAGGGCCCTGCCCAAAAGAGCTTACAATCTGTAATATTATATTTTATAGAAGAAATCTATATTGCCTTTCAGACCATACCATGCTCTGTTACTTTTAAAGGATGAGAAAAACTTACTTAATGACCTCCCTCTGGATTGTTCTCCGGCTTTAGTAAGAATCATTAAGTCAGCATCTGCTGTAAAGAATCTTCAACAACTGGCTCAAGATGCTGATTTGGCCTTGTTACAGGTACCATGGAAAGTACTTCATTAATCATTTAGCCCAGGTGTGCAAAGATTTTCCAGCATGTTGTGCAGTTTGCTTGGTACTCTTGGGAATTGTCCTGGCTGTATCTTACATTTCTAGGCATCAAGATACAAATTGGCAATATGGTAGTGCTACAGTCAGTCCTTCCATGGACTTTAAGCTTGTTTGCTGCATTACCTATAATAAATTAATTTTTGTATTTGAGTAAGGATGTTTTAGAATTCAGCATCATATTTTGGTGTTAAGTTCTGGGAATTATTCATTGTTTATTCAGTAAATATGTATCTAGCTAATTTGTTGGTTACAATAGTAACTCATGTTTGTAGATAACAGTAACTATTTGAGGTTTCAGGCAACTGTACAATAATGACACCTTGTGGCTGTGTTAGAGTATTGCACTTATCAATGCGCTGCTTATTATGCAGGTTTTAAGAGATTATTATATGCACAGAAAATCCTACCTGTACATCACCAACCTGTCACCGCCCACCACCAATCTTTTACTTGCTAAAGGAATTTCCACCCAAAAACAGTGTTTTTGGTTTATAATGGAAGAAGATGAAACTTTCCAGTATGCATTTATTAAACATGTTTAGTGGTTTTAAAGTTAGATGAACATATAATTGCTATTAATTGTGTGGATGTTTATATTCCCTGTACTTCTGTTTCTGTTCTGAAACAATGGGGGTGAGTTATAAACACTTGGCAGATTTGCACCTGGGCAGTAACTCATGGCAACCAACCAGATGATTGCTTTTAGTGTTCAACCCACAGCTGGCTGGAAAAATCAAACCACTGATTGGTTACAATGGGTTACTGCCCGGAGGCAAATTTGCCCAGTGTTTATAAATGAGCCCGATTCATACCATGTCCACTTTGCATCTGTGGCAGTGGTTTTTTGGTTGAAACCCCGCTTGGAAAACCAGTCTTTGTTCAGGGCTCAACTTTGTTCATAACATGGCTACAGATATAGAAAATCATTGACGTATCAACTAGCAATCAGTGAAAATCTAGGACAGCTCAAATGGTCATCCCAAATAGTGCCCTAACTTACCTAGCTGGGCTTTCTGGGAAAACAAATAGGCATTATTCACAAAGTTTCCTTCAGAGGGGCTGCCCGTAATGGGAGGGGCCCCTGTTCTGTAGTTCTGTGGTCAGCTTAAACAAATGTTTTTTTTTTCAAGTTTGCATATATTAACAAAAAGGTGCTATTAAAGGAACAGTAACACCAAAAAATGAAAGTGTATAAAAGTAATAACAATATAATGTACTGTTTATTTACATTTGTCCCAAACAGGGTTATATTTTTGTTTGGATACAATGCCTTTACTTTAACCTGCTTACCTTACTACTGTATCTGTCTTGCTTGTTTAGGTATTCCAGCTTGCAGCTCACTTAGTTTATTGGGGCAAAGCTATTATAATCTATCCACTTTGTGAGAACAATGTCTATATGCTGTCCCCAAATGCAAATGTTGGTCTGTAAGTATGAGCTTTTAATACTTTTTTTTACTGTTCCATACAAGCTGTATATGCTGTATATTATTGTTCTTTGTATATTAAAGAAGCCTTCCTTGTTTGTACCATTTGGAGGTACTTGAATTTACTTGAATTTAAAAGTTGTATTTTTCTGTCCACTTCTGCACTACAAGTTCTGACAGTGTAGCAGAATTCAGCTTTCCTTCTGCAAAGATGCTATTTCCCATAATGCTTTTTTTTTTTTTACAGGTTTGTTACTCAGCTGGCTTGTGATATATTGTTGTCAAAACCAGCAGTGCAGATACTGCTTTCAATAATAATTAGCTTTATAGATAACATTAAAACCATTGAAAATTTGTAATGAATGTATATTTTTAATTTTAATTCAAATTTAAATTAATTTTAGAATTAGCTTTTATTCCACAAAATTTTGCTATAGGGTTTACAGCCCCTTTAAAGAAGAAGGAAAGGTACAAATACTGAGGGGTGCGAGCGATCCTCTTGCTTCTTATGTCTTTGCGCTGCTTGGACATGGGCAGTAGAGTGAAAAGCGAACTTGTTTGCTTGCAGCTACCCTGGGCTGGTGTGGTTTTATCTTAACAGGATCACCAACCTGGGTTATAAGGTAAGCAAATACAATCACTGAGGGGTGCCTAACATTTTGGCACCCTCCAGTGATTGTACCTATCCTTCTCCTTTAAGTGCTAAAAGTGTTATCATTCAGAGACCTTCAGCAATTCAGGGACAGAGAGGCTGTGAGCAAAGAATAACTGGGAGAACGAGTGGCAGCAACAGCCTGCCACATGTATGCAGTTGTGGAACAACAGTTCCAAAGTGCATACCTCTGTTGTGGTTGTGAGCGAATTGCCACTTTAGAGGCTCGTGTTAGAGCCCTAGAGGAACAAGTTGCAACACTGCGTTTGATTGACAATCTTGAGAGAAGTCTCTTGCTTACTGAGCAAGAGCTAGCAGGGTCAGATAGTTTGGGGGGAGGGGAGCAGCGAAAGGATGATAAGGCAGTAAGCTGGGTGACAGTTAGACAATCTAGTGTGGGGAAAAGGAAGAGGGAGGCTGCGCCAGGGTTTGCGCATCCCAACAGATTTGCCAGATTGTGTGAAGAAGATGGAAGTGTGAACTCTGGTCTGGCAGTTCTAGATGAGGCTGATCTCTCTAACAGCCAGGAGACCAGTTTCTCTAGTAGTGGTGGGGAGGAGAGCAGAGATAGGCCTAAACAGATGGTGGTTATAAAGGATTCGATCATTAGGAAAGTGGACAGGGTAATCTGTCAAGCGGATCGCTTAAACCGAACAGTTTGCTGTCTTCCTGGTGCCAGGGTTCGGCATGTGGATGATCTGGTTGACAAATTATTGGGAGGGGCTGGGCATGACCCGGCTGTCTTGGTACATATCAGTACTAACGACAGGACCTTAAAGAGTGAGTTCAGGGATCTAGGCTCTAAGATTAAGGAAAGGTCCTCCAATGTCGTTTTTTTTTTTCTGCCGGTGCCACGTGCAAGTTTAGGGACACAGCGGGAGCTTAGGGAGCTAAATGCGTGGCTAAAGTCTTGGTGTAGGAAGGAAGGGTTTGGGTTCCTAGAGCACTGGGCTGACTTTTCTTTGGGGTACAATCTATACAGCCGTGACGGGTTGCACCTCAATGAAGTAATTATGTGAATAGTAAAAAAATGAAGCAAGAAGGGGTGGGAACCTTATTATCACGGGGGGGTAAGTTGGTTGATGAGAACGGGGAAAAAGCTGAAATTTTGAACTCTTATTTTTGATCTGTCTATACATCTGAGGAGCCAGCTAATGAAGGCTTCCCTTTTAATATGCCCAGTTCTAGTAATTTAGCTACGGATGCATGGGTCACTCAGGAGGAAATTCAAAAGAGACTTGAACATGTAAAGGTAAAAAAAAGTTCCAGGACCGGATGGGATTCATCCTAGGGTATTAAATGAGCTGAGCGCTGTTATTTCCAAGCCTCTTCACTTAATTTTTCAGGATTCGTTGAGGTCTGGCATGGTGCCGAGAGACTGGCGAATGGCTAATGTGGTGCCATTATTTAAAAAGGGATCCCGCTCTCAGCCTGAAAACTATAGGCCTGTTAGTCTGACGTCAGTAGTAGGAAAGATTTTGGAAGGGGTAATAAGGGATTGGGTACTTGAATACATTGCAGTTCACAATACTAAGTTTGTGCCAGCATGGTTTTATGCGTAACAGATCTTGCCAGACTAATTTAGTCGCCTTTTATGAGGAGGTGAGCAGGAACCTTGATACTGAAATGGCAGTTGATGTCATCTACTTGGACTTTGCTAAAGCATTTGATACTGTACCTCACAGAAGGTTAATGATCAAATTGAGGAATATTGGCCTAGAACATAATATTTGTAATTGGATAGAGAACTGGCTGAAGGATAGAGTACAAAGAGTGGTGGTAAATGGAACATTTTCTAATTGGCCCAGTGTGGTTAGTGGAGTACCGCAGGGGTCAGTCCTTGGTCCTTTGCTTTTTAACTTGTTTATTAATGACCTGGAGGTGGGCATAGAGATTACTGTTTCTATTTTTGCTGATGACACTAAATTGTGCAAAGCTATAAGTTCCATGCAGGATGCTGCCACTTTGCAGAGCGATTTGACAAAATTGGAAAACTGGGCAGCAAACTGGAAAATGAGGTTCAATGTTGACAAGTGCAAAGTTATGCACTTTGGTAGAAATAATATTAATGCGAACTACCTACTGAATGGATAGTGTGTTGCGGGTATCCTTAATGGAGAAAGATCTAGGGGTTTTTGTAGATAACAAGTTGTCTAATTCAAGGCAGTGTCATTCTGTGGCTACTAAAGCAAATAAAGTGCTGTCTTGTATAAAAAAAAGGGCATTGACTCAAGGGATGAAAACATAATTTTGCCACTTTATTGGTCCCTGGTAAGGCCTCACCTTGAGTATGCAGTGCAGTTTTGGGCTCCAGTCCTTAAGAAGGATATTAATGAGCTGGAGAGAGTGCAGAGACGTGCAACTAAACTGGTATGGGGATGGAAGATTTAAACTATGAGGTTAGACTGTCGAGGCTGTGGTTGTTTTCTCTGGAAAAGAGGCGCTTGCGAGGGGACATGATTACTCTGTAAAAGTACATTAGAGGGGATTATAGGCAGATGGGGGGATGTTCTTTTTTCCCATAAAAACAATCAACGCACCAGAGGTCACCCCTTTAGATTAAAGGGGACGGAGCTTCCATTTGAAGCAGCGTAGGTGGTTTTTCACGGTGAGGGCAGTGAGGTTGTGGAATGCCCTTCCTAGAGATGTGGTACTGGCAGATTCTGTTAATGCCTTTAAGAGGGGCCTGGATAAGTTTTTGAACAATCAGAATATCCAAGGCTATTGTGATACTAATATCTACAGTTAGTATTAGTGGTTGTATATATATAGTTTATGTATGTGAGTGTATAGATTGGTAAGTATAGGTTGTGTGTGCTGGGTTTACTTAGATGGGTTGAACTTGATGGACTCTTTTCAACCCTATGTAACTATGTAAAGTGCAAAAAATGGCCATTGCAGCCATTTTTGTTGCCTTTTGCACACTGTCTTTATGTAGGTAAATTATTAATACCCCAGGTAACAGAATGTAGTGACCTGAATTAGTGCAATTAATGTAGGGGGGCATTTTCACACAAGATTGACTTATTCCAATGACCCTAAAGGCCCTAAATCTTTTCTTACAAAGGTCCAAGTCTCCACCCCAAATTGTTATTCACAGTTTTTTTTATACTGTAAATTGTGCTATATTAAAAGGCTCAATGGCCAACCCTGCCTAGTACCCTGAAATTTAATTTTGGGAGATAGTATTGTTTACTTGGAATCAAACAATACTATCACTATCTATTAAAATAGAGCCTGTAGGGAGTGCATAGCCAAAGTCAGAGTTACCCGTTGACAGTGCCTTTTAATTGGATTAAAGACTTTTTCAGCATCTAATAACAGGAGTACCTGGATTAAAGAATGACCACCATTAGATACCTAATAATGGAAAAGTAAAAATAAGCAGTAGCAACTGTATATTTTAAAAAGTAGTCTTTAATTTGAGGAACATTAATTGTTATTGTTTTTTGCTTCTTAAGTGTTTGGTTTTAGATTAGTAATGGATCAAACATGGGCCCATATTTTTATTAAAATTTACACTAATCAAATGTTACCCCACTTTTTGCTATTTATATTAAGGTGATTCCCAAGCTCACTAACAGTAACCCACGTTGGACAGATCATGTGCTTTACCTCAGCTGAAAGAATGATTTTAAGGTACCGAGGATATGTTCCGAGTTTAGGATTAGGATTAATCAGTTTTGATACTAATATCTTGGTGTATGAGTATGGAACAAGCACAATTCTCTCGTCAAGCAGCCAGCTCTAATCTTCTCTTTTTTTCCAGCTATTCATCTTTGGCGGAACAGTTTTCACATCAGTTTCCTGCACACGATCTCCCATCAGTTCTTTCAAAGTTTTCTCTGCCTGTTTCATTATCAGAGCTTAAAAACCCTTTGTCCCCACCAGGACAGGAGGTAAGAAAATCTACATTATTTCCTCTGGTGACTTGGATATCACTATCTAATTCCAGAAAGGGAAAGAACAAGTCAACATTGTTGTTTCTAAAATAAAGATGTCCCACTGTATACTGATGCCCTGAGAGAAAAATACTAGTTGAAGCTATTTAGTTCTGCCTGCATTACAGTGTTTGATACAGAAGCAGATTTTAAAATGCCATTTTGCATGTAAATCTGGTATACCAGCAAACCATTTTTGTGTGACCACACAATGTGATAACTAATAAGCAGACCTTAATATATTTTAAGTCCTGACTTTTCAAATGCAATTGCATATGTGAATATCTTTATGTTCTACTTTGTTTTTAAATATGCAAACTTGATCTTTTTGCAGCCGCACCTCATACAGATGGTCATCTGGATGCTGCAGCATCGGCTCCTGATCCAGATCCACACATATGTTTGCCTTCTGGTGCCTCCAAATGAAGACGTGGCTTCAACCAAAGATGAAGATACACCTTTTGCTGCTAGAGTTGGAGGAAGAAGCCTTAGTACCCCAAATGCTTTAAGCTTTGGCTCACCAAGTAATATACTTTTCAAAAAAAAGCTTTTTCTGCACAAGCAAGGCCTTGACTACAAGGAAATAATATTTTTTTTAACAACATACCATAGTAGCATTTTATAAATAGTGTAATACAGGGATTGTAAGTGCATCAAAGTACTGTGACTTTTGTACAAAGGAATACATATTTGTCCAATGATGAAGTTGAAGTGTGAAAGTAGAAAAGCACAATAACGTCATTGTTTTAGGGATATGGGGTGGATTTTGGACATGGGCTAAGACAGCTTTTGATTAAGGGGAGGGTCCCAGGCCAGACCATACATCAGGATTCAGATAGGCACATTCTGTAGTTCCCTAGCTTTTGGGAAGCCATAAATGAGGTCAGTTTTTACAGCCACATTACAAAGCATATATACAAAATTGCAAAATTGCACCTCGTCTAGCTGTGCAAATGTTTGTGTCAATTTACAAGGCAAAATTCAGTGGCAACATTGTGTATTTACTAAATATCATAATTGGGCTGTTACGAGCATAGTATTGCTTGCAAACATGTTACATTATTACACTAATCTATTGGTCAAAAACACTACTGAATCAGTGATTGAGCAGTATAGTTAAAACTTGTTCAGGTAGCATTTGTAACCCAAAAATGTAATGTGTCAGGAACACGCCACTCTCAGACGCTGGGGCGGGGCAACCAGGGGTTACACTCAGTCACCTTTCACACAGGTTAGACTAACATCAGGCACCCATCAAACACACGACCGCCTCAAATAACTATTCGCTGCCACCATCTATCATTAACAGGCGATAGGAACCTAATACTACACGGTAGTTAGGGTTAGTTTCCAAACACACTCTCCTGCTAGCAGTCAACTAGTTAATTAGAATTTACACAGAACTTGCCCCCCTACTCAATACACAGCCAAACAGTTAATATATTCACATGTAAACAAGGTACGTGAGTCTTAGAGCCAAAGGACAGAACTTATTGAATTTTATATTTAATATTACAAAGGTAAACAGTGCATTTAAAAAGATGTTACAAAAAGAGACATATACATACAAACAGTAAATAAAATAAAAGGAAATAAAACACAAAGAGACCCTACGTACTTTACAGAGTTATCTTTTGTGTCCTCCTGAGGTAAGAGTTTGGAAATCTGAGCCCACCCCCCAACAGATTGGGACCTCAAGAATGAGCTAATGAGTATCTGGGTCTGTGGCCCTTTTATTACCAGCTGGGACCCGTCCTCATTACCGTATGCATGAGGAGGGAGTGTCCAGGAACTTGTCCCTTGGGACCCCCTATAGAGAGCTTGCAATTCTCAGGCCAGTTGCTGTCATATAATATTAGCACTTGCCAGTACCCAATATTATGAAAATATGGGCTTGCTTTAACCCATATGTGGGTGATCAGAATGATACCAAACATGAGGGGTGTCTCATGTCTCAGTCCCCCAGAAACTATCCCTCGTAACTGGTGGGTATAGGCAGTCCCTGTTTGGTATCATTGGGAAGCATGGGACCTCCTCATAACCAATATATGATTTATGAGGATGTGAACCTTAAAGCATAGGAGATATGGATCCCTTTCTATAATCCATATTTTCTCATAGCTGTTCCCTCCTGCTGTTCTTAGGTCCACAATGGCCTTTCTTTGATCAACAGATCAAAGAAGCTAATGGCCCCAGTTCCTGCCCCAAATGGCCTGGCTCCGAATTGTCTGATAAGTTTGATGAACTTGTCACCTTCCACAGTCCCTTGTTGTGTATTGAATTAATTAAGGGTGTCTTGTGGACACAAAGCCAAATGCTGCCAAGTTTAACCCTTTACAATGCCAGGGCAATACTGCTGGCATGACATAATGGTATATGTATATAATGGGTAATAATGATTGTGAGTGAATGCCAGAAAGCAATGACGTATGAATAATGTGTTGCCAACATGGGTGCCACACATTTATAATAGTACTTAGCCTGTACCTTAAGAAATTACTTTTGCTGAAAAATAATGGTGAAACCGAATATGTGCTCTTGATAAATTGGTGTCATTTCAAAGATTTTACATGTGGTGAAAAGACACATAGGTTCCTCATTGCAAAGTTACTACACCAAAATTTGTCACTTTTGGAGCCCTAGGAAATTGGGCATATATTGGCTAACACAAGAACCCTGGTCCACAATATAATAACAGGTACATTTTTATATAATACCTCACAGGATAGTTTTTAATATATATTATGGTGACTTTAATCACCCTTGTCCAACAGTGTTACTAAAAACAGCTCAGAGGAGGAAATGTAACATTCCCTCAGCTTTTTAGAGCAGTCTTAAATATCTTATTTCTGCTGAGATTGCATTCATCAGGTAGGAGCAAATTACTTTCGAGCTTAAGTGTCGAGCAATATTTTCAGGGAATTTTTAACCCAGTAGCTGTAGTCTCTATGACCAAAACTAATGGCATATTACTTTGTTTTGTGTTGTCTGGTAGCTAGCAGCGACGACATGACTCTGACCAGTCCAAGTATGGATAATTCCAGTGCTGAACTTCTACCAGGGGCAGATTCCCCAGTCAACAAAAGAGCAACAGAGAATCTACTTGCAAGTCTTTCCCAACATGAGAGGGAAGCAATTCTCAGTATACCAGCAGCTCAGAATCAAGAGGACCTCAAAATGTTTGCAAGGTAATGAAACTGATTACAGAGCAACAGATTACTAGGGATGCATTAAATCTAATGTCTAATGATTGCATAATATTTACTAAATTGTATGGAAAGCTCTTTTAATTGAAATGTCTATCTTATTCATGTCTGGAGAATGTGTATTCCTTTGTATATTTTTACATTTTAATGTAACTTGGTGTACATGGTTTGATTTACATCAAAACCAAGCCTTAGCTGAGATAACGTAGATGTACATTTAGACCACATACATGCAGGGGTCTGCCTAACATCATTTCTGACACTGTTATTATTAAGCAATAGTGGAAATCTATTGTCTGTGTAACAAATGAGAAAAAACAGATTTATAGTGGAACATGAGTTTAAAAATATCATCTTACGTAGTAGTATTACTATTCTTCTTAGTTTTTATTTATAACTGTCAAATGTTTACAGGCTCATATAAAATAAATTGAAAAATGCAATTTCAGTTGCCCTTTAAGGACAGGGCCACCCAGGTGACCAGGAGGACCAGTGATTCCTACTAAGAGGCAATAAACACAATAGCACACAACTATGAAAGAGGAAACATTGACCACTTTACTTGTACTTTCCTCAGCAGGGCTTATCTGTTATTGCTCTTAAAAACTGCCCAGCATTTTAAAAAATTTGTAGAGATGGCAATGGGATGTTCATTGTACCTGACTACCAAAAAAATAAAAAAAAAACAATAAAAGAATGTTAGCACCAACTCAAAAGCGGCCAGTGATGCATTGTAAGAATTGCATTATTTTTTTTTTACTTTAAATGAGACATAAACTCCAAAATAAATTAACATAAATTTGCAGTCTGAGCACTATTTATGAGCTTTTTATGCGCTTTGCCAGCAACCCAGGGGTTAAATATTAGACAGCATCTCCAGTGAGACAATACAAAATACGTGTTTGCATTTCATAGCTGATATCTGCCGCATGTGCCTGCAATCTGGACTGGCACAGGTGCTTGCAAGGAAGAAGGCTGATGCCAGCGTAGGGGCTGATTCTTGGTCTGCATTTTTCCTCTTGCCAAGATTAGCCCCTTGTGGCATCAGCTTTATGGTTTCCTTGTAGTTCCACCCCTCCGTTGTAAAGTGATAGATTATGGGACCTGAAGTCCGTCTGCTTTCCAGAGAGAATATGTGCAGCCATCCCAAAATTTTTCATCCCACTGCATTACACTCTCAGCATAAGGGATCTTGGGTAATAGCTCATGGTGTCCTTTAATCTGTGGGGGGAAAAAATATATATATGTGGGAAGAACCATGAAGGAGTACTCCCTAAACTAATATAGTGACTTGCCTGGGTGCTGGTAAATATGTTAAATAGAAAAGCATAGTACCTCACTCCATGGGAATACTTGTGAAAAATCTAAATTTATTGAAAAAAACAGATTTTTTACAAGTATTCCCACTGATTGTGGTACTATTCTTTTCTATATACAGGTATAGGACCCGTTATCCAGAATGCTCAAGACCAAGGGTATTCTGGATAAGGGGTCTTTCCATAATTTGAATCTCCATACCTTAAGTCTACTAAAAAATCAATAAAACATTAAGCACTGTTTTGCATCCAATAGGGATTATTTCTATCTTAGTTGAGATCAATTACAAGGTACTGTTTTATTACTACAGAGAACAAGGAAATCAGTTTTAAAATTCTGAATTATTTGATTAAAATTGAATCTATGGGAGACGGGCTTTCCGTAATTCGGAGGGTTTCCGGATAAGGGGTCCGATACCCATATAAAAGGGTTATATATTCTCTTTTAGTCACACAACAACACACTATTTCTGCTTTGTCAGCACCCACATGTGTGTATGAATATGCTTGTGTAAAACACAGTCTGTATGTGGGATGGGAAACATGGATCATTATGGATCATTTCTAAGTTGTATTTTCCTGCACATAAAAGATACATTTTTCCATGTATAAAATATATGTGATGTTTTACATTTTTAGATATTTAGAGCCCTATATGTTGTTACAGAATTACACACAAATTCAGGCAAATCTAAAGTACGTTTAGGTTGTCCAGAAAAAAACCCAACATAGTTTTTAAAATAGTTAAAAAAAAACTATTTGCCATTTAATACAGATGAAGTGTGAACAACACCTGGTACCGGGTTAAGCCTTTGAAACAGCACTGCAGAAACATTTGATTTTTAACATAAAAAAGAAAAATTCTATCCTAGTAAACTAGAAAACTAAAAATGATTTGCTTCATTGTTTTAATTTCCCCAAACATTCAATCTAGTACATTATGCAGAACAGCAGGATGATGTGAGGATGATATCATACCCACATGCTTTATTGCACCTGTCCCACCAGACGTGGCCATCTTTAGCACAGACCCTGGGAACTACATTTCAGCTTGCAACTGGGATGCCATATAGTCACTTTACAGTAACACTGGTTAGTTATAGCAGTTTTTTAACCCTAGGGCATATATTATTTGCTAACGGTAGTACCTGGAACAGTTTCTATGTAAGAAGTGAAAAAAAAAAAAAATCTTCCAAGTTTCCAGAAATTCTAACCATATAATGTTAGCTGTACAATGCCTTTTGTGACCATCTGTTATAACTTACGGCTATGGAAAATCCCATGTGCTAAAGCTCTGATCAAGTTATTTTTTGAACAAGTTTATCCCCTAAGGACATATTCTGGCACATCATTTGACTTAAGACCAAACTAAACAGCACTTATCTCAAAACAGTGCTTCCACCCCAACAGTTATAAAAATACGATCCCTACGGCTGTTAATACAGTATCTCCTCATTTGCAAAAAACTAATATTTTCAAAAGGACCAGTTCAACTTCTCTTTTTTTCTCATTCCTTTAGAATTTATGTGAATGTGCCTAGGTTTTAGCAGAAAGAAATGTACTTAAAGAAACATGTTATTTACATTTTATCCTTCCTTTACCTATAAGAATATTAAAAGTCACCAAGGGGTTCCATGAGCATATAAAGGCACAAGGCCTGGTGCTTTTATACAGGTCATTGGACTCATTTTTCATAATACACATGATACAAGTTTAATACAAGTTTCATTGAGTCATGGCAGAAATTATAAGTGATGACATCGCTAAGCACCATTTATAATAATATCATTTACAGCAGTGCTTGACATTGTTCACATTTGAACAGTCCAGTTTAAAGGAAAAGTAACACTTCTACCCTGCTCCAATAATTGCCCTATCCTGCACCTCATTTATTATTTTGAATGCTTTATTAGAAAATACCTGCTAAAACTTGGCTTCGGCATTTGAAATAAGGCGATACGGGGATGCAGAAGCAGAATCACTAGGCGACGATCGATTGATCGATCCTAGCTTGACTCCTTCCAATACAGAAGGAAGGCTAGGATCGATCAATCGATTGTCGCATAGTGGATTTAGTAGTATGTGCTATTGAGTTCTCCTAAATAGAAAATTGCCATTTTAAGAATTAAGGATAGGATTCACAGTGCACACAAACAAGCCAAGGCACATATACATGCTAGGCCCCATCAGCCAATGAATGGACAGAGTTCTGTCTTTTGCTTCCACACTTCTTCCTGTTACAGTTAGAGCTGCATTATTTCTGGTCATTTGATCTCTGAGGGAGCACACAGCCCATAACTAAATGGTGGCTCAAGGTAAAGGATGTAAAAGGAAACAAAGGGGAGCACTCACCAGGATAGCAGCCCATGTACCATTCCCCCGTGCTACCATGCCTCCTAGCGCCCCCGATCCAGGCAAATTCAATTAGGATAAAAAGTGGAAGCGGAGCACTAAATCATCTCTCAATAAAAGCACTTTTTTTATTTTCATCTTTAAAATCATGACAGAGAGCACAGCTTAACGTTTCATGGCTACATGCCACTTCCTCAGAAGCTAAAGGATGTAAAAGGGCAATATTTACTGATATATATATATATTTCAGTTTGGCAAGATTCTTTAATAGGTCACTTAACATAATATAAACTATCTTTTGGTTAAGTATTCATTCTGGGGGTATAGTTTTCCTTTAAAATCTCCTGTGATTACATGGGTGTGGTTTGATGTGGGTGCAGTTTAAAAAACTGGCTTCCACTATCAGCCCTCCACCATGTAGGCCAGAAAAATTCCCACCCTCGGTACCACAGAAGTTGGACAACGTTGATTTACAGGATATTCATTCATTCATTCTTGTAGATAGACACAGACATAGCATTTCCTCTCCCCATGATGCCCGGACATGGTTTGAACCTCAAAACATTGTCGAATACTGAATGTTATTAGGCCTGTGTAACACATAGCATTTCTTCACAGGAGGAGAAATGCCCATTACCCCCTGAAGTGCTGCTGGCTTGTAGAACATTTTTCTCTTAAAGTGAAGTGCTTTTTAAATAGCTTGATAGGATTGAGGTCTAGCAATTATACTGACCAGTCCTCTTTGGCTTCCTGTTTCTTTCTTAAATAGGTATTGCATAGCTAAGAAGTCTGCTTCAAACTGCTGCACAATTACATATGTATTAATAAGGAACTGACCACAGGGGATCACATGATGACATTTGTTGTTGATTTCAAACTATATAGATATATATAGCTTATCATGTTCCCAGACTACTGGAAACTGGAGTGACTATTGGAAACTTAAATCTGGCACTTTGCCAATCTGATGTTCCATGTTCATTCTGTTCCAAATATGTGGTAATAAAACTGCAAATAATTCTTAGCATAACTAATCCATTGGAACTGTATATTTGAGGAATGGGGGCATATAGGGGTAAATCTTTAGTGTGACAGAGGCCAAGCTTGTATTAAACTTATTTTTTCAAAGTAAAATGTACTTGTATAGAAGAATGCTTTTCGTGTTTAAACAGCTTGTATTTAGCAATTGCTGTTTTTAATGCAGAACTTTAATGTATTTGCTTTTGTGGCCATTTGGACATAACAACAAAGTTAAAACTGCATGTTTCTTTTACTGCAGGCTTCTGCATTATTTCCGGGGACGACACCATCTGGAAGAGATCATGTACAACGAAAACATGCGACGGTCTCAGCTTTTGATGTTGTTTGATAAATTCCGAAGTGTGCTTGTAGTTACGAACCATGAGGATCCAGTTATATCTGTCTTTCAGTCTGTGTTTCCTTAACAACTAAATCCTCTCTGTCAAAGAATGTCACAGTTTTACTGGTGTAGTAAATGGTTTTTGTTTTATTTATTAACTCCAAGTGTATTTCTTTATACAGACACACACACACATGTTGTACATTTGCTACTCCCCCACACCAAGCACATTGCTAACATCCTGCTATGGTACACTTTTAGGGTCCTGCCACATGGGGCAGATTTCCAGCCTGTGAATAAATGTACGCCCTGAATCTGCCTCTACGCTCCACAGGCCCGGATTTGTGGAGAGGCCACAAAGGCCCGGGCCTAGGGCGGCCGAAGTTTAGGGGCGGCATGCCGCCCCGCCGCAAGAAAATTTTTAAATTTGGCTCCCATACGGAGCAGTCGGGACCTCTCCCCACTGCTCCGTATGGGAGTTTAAAGGAGCTTTCGCGCATGCGCACTGGGTAGAAAGCGCGTTTGCGCATGCGCACTGGGGGCACGTTCGCGCATGCGCACGGGGGGGGACACCCACAGGGGCGGGCCTCGGGGCGCCTCAGAGAGAAATCCGGCCCTGACGCTCCAAAAAGATTATAGATGTGCCTGCACCCAGGCAGTGCCCTAAATACAGGTAACGAAGTGTTATGTCTCATAAAGCTATACAACAACCATGGAAAGGAAATATTTTCTCTGGTACATTGCACAACATATTTTGAGCTTAACATATACCATTAACTGCAGATTTAAGAATGTATAGTCCATTTCAAAATGCATTTTTCTTGCTCTCCATGCTTATGAGACTTATAATCTTTGGTTCGTAGAGATGGAATCACATCTCTTTCTTTAGGCCTACCAAGCCAAAGTTCCTATTAAACATTCACCTAAAACCAACATAGATATGAACATGTTGAGATCTTTAAAACATAGTAACATAGTAGTAAGTTAGATTGAAAAAAAGACATACGTTTATCAAGTTCAAATATAATGCCTATATATAACCTGCCTAACTTCTAGTTGATCCAGAGGAAGGCAAAAAAAACCCCCATCTGAAGGCTCTCTAATTTTCCGCAGAGGGGAAAAAATTCCTAGATGGCAATCGGACCAGTCCCTGGATCAACTTGTACTAAGAGCTATCTCCTATAACCCTGTATTCCCTCACTTGCTAAGAATCCATCCAGCCCCTTCATAAAGCTATATAATGTATCAGCCAGTACGACTGATTCGGGGAGGGAATTCCACAACTTCACAGCTCTCACAGTAAAAAATCCTTTCCGAATATTGAAACGGAACCTCCTTTCTTCTAAACGGAGTGGGTGTCCTTGTGTTAATTGGAAGGACCTACTGGTAAATAAAGCATAACAGAGGTTATTATATGATCCCCTTTATATTTATACACAATGTGAACAAACCTAACTTGGCCAGTCTTTCTTCATAACCAAGACCCATAAACAAGTGCCACTCCTGTATTTAATAAAGAGCACCCTTGATCTTTGGACAGCATCCTGGCTGCTGGTGTACCAATCATTGTCAGCCTTGAGTCAAATGCCCCCCCCATCAGTTATATATTTATATGCGTTGTTTTCTTTTTTTTAATTTTACTTTTTTCTTTTAACGAGTGACGTACATCCAGAAGTGTTGAATCTATGGTGCTACTGTGTGAGCATTGTGTCTAACCTCTAGTCAACAAAAATGAATACGACTCTGCAGCATCAAGTTGCTTTATGACGTAACACATACCACTATATGTGTGAAAGGCACTAAGTTTGTCCAGGAGCAATAACCCATTACAACCTATGCAGATGTTTTCCTTTATACAGGTGACTAGTAAATGTTACCTGCTGATTGCTTGCTACAGGTTTTTAGAACAGCAGCACCTGTTATTAAAAATAATTCTAAATTGTTTTCTATTGTGTTTGTCAAGCAAAATAAACTTCACTTACACTATATAAATTATTTTAATCTTATTTTTTCAGCCTTGGAATTCACAATTGCAGTAAGCAGGCAGGCGCCATTTTGTGGCACTGTTATCAAAGCAGGCATTGCATCCTGCCAAAATCTTGTTTCTGTGCCAGTATGGGGGGACCTGATGCCCATGTCCATGCACTGGTTACAAAATTACATGGTGAGAAGGGAGGGGGAATGTGAGGAGTGCAGCAACAGCTAAGAAGTTCTGAATTGAAAGTGAAAGTAACTCTCTTCCCCACCTCTATGCCTAAGGCATAGAGGCGGGGCAGGCAATATACGATTGACAGCTGGGATTTTTAAATGCCTTTATAATGGGTATGAATGTGGTAATAAAAAAATGATTTTGGGTTTCTTGTTTAATTTGAAATGGGCTTTTATTATACAGCTTTTTATGTCTGGGTGACAGGTCCATTTTAAGGGGTCCATTCACAAAACCGCAAATTTTGTGGTTAAAAATCACGATTGGAAAAAATTTGGATTAACCACGATAATTTTGGGTGTGCGAGAATGTCATGAAAATTCTTTTCTCTGTCCTACAAAAATATTGTGGTTGCGATCCGAAAGTCACAAAATTTTCGTATCTGAGCAATGGCAAACGGCACGAAAACCTTTCTGGCTTTGAAACTTCAATGCATGATTTTGGAAGCCTTCCATAGGACTCAGTGGCACTCTACAGATCCAACCTGGCCAAAAGATCATGATACCAAAGCTTGAATGAATTCAGAAATGTTCATAGTCATTGCAATAAATACGACTTTTTCGTGGAAGTTAACGAAAACCATGAAATATGGCCCCAGAATGCGACTGGAAGCAGCGTCCCGCCTTGAACGCTTCACAAATGGCTCCCAGCAATCCGCAGACCAGGCCTCCCCTCCCCACTCACCGCAACAACAGCCAAGCACAGACGTGCAGCCTGAACCCTCGCTCACTGAGATTATGGGAGCGGTACTGGAAAACCGCACCACCACTACCGGCCAATTTGAAGGCCTAGAAATGGACATATCGCTTATACGCCAAGACATTCAGGCTATGCGCGAAAGAACCACGCTGGAAGACCAACGGTCAGTGCAAACACAATTGAAATATGCACTAGAAAAAAATGAGGAGCTTGAGAACAGACACAGGTGCAATAATGTAAGGATAGTAGGTCTCCCAGAACAGGCAGAGGGGAACCAGCCAATACAGTTTATTGAAACCTGGATCAGAGACACACTGGTGGCTGAAAACTTCTCGCCAGTGTTTATCGCAGAACGAGTCCCTGCAAGGCCTCCCCCCTGGGGGCCCCCACCCGCCCATTTCTCCTAAGGAATCTCAACTATCGGGACAGAAACACCATCCTCCAAAAAGCCTGCGAAAAAGGCCCGATACAGCACAATGACGCATAGGTCTCTCTCTACCCTGACTTCTCTCCTACCCTGCAAAAGCAAAAAGTCAGCTTCCAAGGAGTTAAATGTCGGCTGAGAGAAGCAAACAATACAGTATGCTCTACCCTGCTCGCCTAAGAATTCAGGACAACAACACTACACAATTCTTAACTGACCCAGCAAAAGTAGACAAGTAGCTGGAACAAAAAGGGCCAAGCAACCGCCACCCTCCAAGGAGCCCAAGGCACCAGTAACCCTACTATACAAAGTGCTTTTGAGTTACAACCAGCAAACCCCAAGCCATGGACGAAGCAGCCTACAGCCAACCTCCTCTCGAACCGCGAGGACCCTGGATTGCCATCTGCCAACCAGCACAATGGATATAAACCAGCAGCCATCGCCCACTAAAGGGAAAGGCTGTCCCACCCGCACACCTACCCGCCAAAAGTTCGGGGACGGCGTCTACATGCTGGGTTGTACAGCCAAGACATTAAAACGTAATATCACCACACTGATATCTCACAAACAATACTAAGTGGTACGCCACCACAAACCGTTTAGTGTTTCAGTTATGGGTACAAGACCCACCCAGGTTTGGGGGGTGGGAATGGGAGTTATGGGGAAGTTGTTTTTATGTATTATTACATTTTTTGTTATTGCTATACATGCTATACTATGTCTAGTGCGTTACTTGGGGCAGGACGCGGCTGAGGCCAACCATCCCTGGCACCGTACAAAACCCATGGCTACCTATAGTATTATGTCCTGGAATATTCAGGGCTTAAACTCCAAATACAAAAGCAGCCTCATGTGGATATACCTTAAGAGGTACTCCCCATCTATCCTACTCCTCCAGGAGACACATCTGGTGGGACAAAAAACTTTGGCTGGACCTACCACACCTCATTCTCCACCCACTGCAGAGGGGTCTCAGTCCAGAAAAACCTCCCCTTCGAACTAACTCAAATAATATCTCAAATAACTCAAATAATATCTGACCACTATGGCAGATACATATTAATAGCTTGCCTACTGGCCAACAAACCGCTCATGGTAGCCAATGTGTATATGCCACCCCCCTTTACTGCCACTCTACTGCAACATATAGGGAAAAACTGGCCGATCTGCCTCCTGCCCCTCTGTGTATCATGGGTGACATGAACCAGGTCATGGACTTGGCCAAGGATAGACTACACTCCACCACTGAAGGGCCCACCAACCTCACACACTGGGCAAACTCCCTAGGCCTGTCCGACATCTGGTGCTGGAAACATCCTATAGACAAGATATACTCATGCCATTCCCTACCACACAAAACAAAAACCTTCTCTAGAAATGATGTTGCCCTAGCCACCTCAGACATACTCCCACTAGTAGAACAAATTTCCTATATACCCCAGCATCTATCAGACCACTCCCCTCTCCTTCTGTGGCTCCAATGGCTGCTTACCCCTACAGACAGACTCTGGCGCCTAAGCCCTCTTTGGCTTAAACACCCCGACATAGCGGACTCCAACAGGAAAGCATATGTAGAATACTGGGAACACAACACAGGATCCGCACCTAAAGGTATAGTCTGGGATGCTCTAAAAGCAGTCACAAGGGGCCTCCTCACTACATCAATCTCCCAGGTTAAGAAAGAGGCCAAACAACTAATTACCAAAGCAGAGGAACGCCTCACAGAGACCCAACACAATCACTTCAACAACCCATCAACAGACACGTACGAAGAAGGGAGGAGAGCAGAGGCAGCCCTTGCTAGAGAATCCACCACATTAGCCAAAAAAGCCCTGTTATATATTAGACAAAGGGGACAAAAACGGCAAAATACTAGCAATACTAGCTAAGCAACAGGCCTCCACAGCTGTACCACGCATCCAAATTGAAAGTGGTCAGATAGTCCACGACCCTCACTTGATAGCAGAGACGTTTGCCTCCTACTATCAAAACCTGTATAGCTCCATCGTCGCCTACATATCCCCACAACTATGCCACTTCTTAGACTCTATACACATACCTAAACTAAGTCCCTCTGAGAGAGCCTGGTTAAATGCACCTATCACACCGAAGAGATCACAGGGGCGATACAATCCTTCCCTCTAACAAAACACCTTGGCTAGATGGACTTCCCCCAGACTGGTACAAAACCATAAATGACCTGGTGACACCCCACCTACTAAACACGTTCCAGGCCGCCTGGGACTCCCACTCCCTGCCACCATCATTCGCTGAAGCACTCATAGTTGTAATCCCCAAAACTGGCCTAGATCCCACCCTTTGCAGCTCATACCGCCCGATATCACTAATCAACACAGATGCCAAAATACTAGCAACGGTGCTAGCCACTAGGCTCACCCGGACTGTACAAGACTTAATCCACCCAGATCAATTAGGTTTTATGCCAGGCAGGGCGACAGATTTCAACCTCCGTCGATTATTTACCAACCTCCAAATTACACATAGCAACAGTGGATCCAGAGCAGTGGCCTCTCTCGACTCAGAAAAGGCCTTTGGCTCGGTGGAGTGGGATTACCTGTGGGAGCTCCTGCGGAGATTTGGCTTAGGGGCTCGCTTCATTCAATGGCTAAAGCTGCTTTACAAAAACCCTATAGCTAGGGTCAGGGTAAACAACACCATCTCTCCACCCTTTCCTGTACACAGAGGAACCAGACAAGGGTGTCCCCTCTCCCCAATTCTCTTTGCCCTGGCTATTGAGCCCTTGGCTATTACAATACGTAATAACCCCGATATCAAAGGACTCAGATATGCCAATATCACGGGAAAAGTGTTGCTCTTCGCGGACGACATCTTGATATACCTAGCTGACCCAGCAAACTCGTTGTCCACTCTACTAGAGGTCATTCAGAACTTTGGCAAGTATTCGGGACTAAATATCAACTGGGAAAAGTCCCAACTTTATCACATCGACCCCCCCCCCAGAAACACAGGTCGCCCCAAATACACCCCTAAAGGAGGTCACATGATTTAAATACCTGAGGGTACAGATACATGCAGACCCCCAGCTCAATCTAGATCCTCTCATGAACTCCCTCTCTCTGGCACTCAAAAACTGTGAGAAACTACCACTCTCACTGTGGGGCCAAGTGAATATCATTAAAATGATATACCTACCAAAATTTCTCTACATCCTCCGCAATTCCCCCTTCACAATTCCCCGCTCTCTATTCAAGCTAAATAAAATGATTAATCCATTTATATGGGCAAACAAGACACCTCGCATCTCCTGGGCTCATACCCTTAGGCATGTATCTGACATGGCCATTCTCCCTGACACCCTAAAAACCCCACATCAAGCATGGGCTGCTGCACTAAAACTGCTGGGCCATCCACTACCATTCCCCTCGCCACACCTTTCCCTCTAGAAAAACTCACTTCTTCCACATTTCTACGACCTACCTGATATCACATACTGGGCGCGCATAGGTCTCAAAAAACTTGTTGACCTCCAGAGGACCAGTTTCCAACCCTCCAGACTCTACAAGAGGGGAGACCTAATCAACAAATCCAGCTATACAGATACCTTCATTTACGTCATACATTCCAAGCCCAATTCCACTCCCTCTCCCCCATAAAGGTGACTACCTCCCTCGAGGACACTCTATACTCCCCCACACCCAAAAAGCTTCTATCCAATTTATACAAAAATATAATGGAAAGTCGGCCAGCACCCTTTACTCATGCTCACCAACTCTGGGTGTAAGCTAATCCCGACCTACAAGGTATGGGAGGAAGCCATAGATACAGCCTATGAATACTTGATCTCAATAAAGGACAGGCTCATACAATATAAATTTCTCCATCAAGTTTATATAAACTCTTCATTATATATGTTATTATATAACAACTTCATACACATGATTTGGTCATGCCCCCTATAAATAGATTTTGGAGGGAGGTAATGGATACCCTGGCTCAGGAACTAGGTACCCCCCAAATAGTGAACCCTGTGGTCTGTCTACTAGGGGTCATTGATGATATCCTGTTTACTAACGCAGCCAGAATCAGACTTGGCACTCTTATGTTTTATGCCAAAAAGACAGTGATTATGCATTGGATGGGGAACAACCTACCTACATTGAACTTCTGGAGACAACTAATAGACAACGCCCTCCTGCTTATCAAGCTCACATACGAAATAAGAGGAGCAGTGGAAAAATTCGAGAAAGTATGGAGCGGCTGGTGCAACGCGGATCCCGGGGTTCTGTGATGTTAACAGAGGCCATTGCCAGTTTACCAACACACCCTCCAGACATGCGCATCTGTCTTCAACATTAAACCACCTTAATACACACTGTACTAGTGTTGATGCCGCATTGCCATTGACTCATTGTAATCAAATGTATAGCAACAAATTCATTTGTTTGGTTCATGTAAAAATCAATAAAACTTCACCTTTAAAAAAAAAAAGTAGTGGAATTTTAACGAAAAATATTGTGGACATAACGAAAAGTTCTATAAATTAGAAAAAATACAAATTTTTCTCAAAAAAAAATTTTGTGGTTTCATGAATGGGCCCCAAAATGTCTACATTATAGACTTAGGGCTCTTCCAAATGGGCAGGGCACTGCTGTGAGATGGCATTCCAACACATGGGAACACAGGGGTTAACTAACTCCAGGCTTCTTTGCGGGCACTGTGCCAATGGGAGCGAACTATAAATGACAAACATGGATAAAATACAACTTGAACAATTTTATATGTGTTTGTCGTTAACACAGACTCCCAAGGGTGCATTTTCTATAGAGAAGTGTGGGGTAAATAGCAGGTTACAGTACTGTGATTGCTTGTGCCTCACTTACAGTAAAAGGAAGTGGGGGAGTGCCCAAATAGTGTAAAAACAATGTACTTAATTCAATAAAAAATAAATTGCTCTTATATTCTTTCCATATTCACATAGGGACTCAGCAAAAATCACTCAGGTTCCATGGTCTGGGATACTGAAGGTACAGATGGATACAATTTATCAAGAGGGCCTTCCTTGGTTCCTGGTGATGACATAATGCCTTAGTGACTTAGAGGCGTGAGGTCATCACCAGGAACCAAGGAAAGGACTCGTGACAGAGGAGAACGCCAACACTTGTATCCATCTGTACCCTTAGGGGCTGATTTACTAACCCACGAATCCAACCCGAATTGGAAAAGTTCCGACTTGAAAACGAACATTTTGCGACTTTTTCGTATGTTTTGCGATTTTTTCGGATTCTGTACGAATTTTTCGTTACCAATACGATTTTTGCGTAAAAACGCGAGTTTTTCGTATCCATTACGAAAGTTGCGTAAAAAGTTGCGCATTTTTCGTAGCGTTAAAACTTACGCGAAAAGTTGCGCATTTTTCGTAGCGTTAAAACTTAAAAGATGCAAAGTTTCGCGTAAGTTTTAACGCTACGAAAAAAGCGCAACTTTTTGCGCAAGTTTTAACGCTACGAAAAATCGCCAGATTTTACGCAACTTTCGTAATGGCTACGAAAAACTCACGTTTTTACGCAAAAATCGTATTGGTAACGAAAAATTCGTAAAGAATACGAAAAAAATCGCAAAATACCGATCATTACGAAAAAAACGCAATCGGACTCATTTCGACCCGTTCGTGGGTAAGTAAATCAGCCCCATAGTATCCTAGACCATGGAACTTGAGTGATTTTTGCTGAATATGGAAAGTCTGTAAGTGCAATTTATTTTCTATTTAATTATTAATAAAAGTTTTTTACACTATTTGGGCACTCCCCCACTTTTGTTTATTACAGTGAGAGGCCTGGAACCTTGGGAAGTTTATATGCTGCTTATCAAGTTGAGGAGTCGGTAAGTACCCACCCTGACTATTGGTTGGAGTTTGTCCTGCTGTGTCTTTTTTCTGTGAGATATGGAACTTTTGTCCTTATAAATACAGGGGAGTGGGACATATATCCTACACCTTTGTTTCTTTTTCCTGGTCAGGCTGTGTGTGTAATAGAGTAATATATATTGCACCATATTACTTGTGTTGCTCTCTTGCAGCCGAGAGTGCTGGGATTCCTTGTGTATATATATATATATATATATATATATATATATATATATATATATATATATATATATATACATATATACATTGACTGCACAGAGGACTTTTTTCTGGAAATGTTTGCCAATCTGTAATCAAGTATGTCTGTGTAAGAAAAGAAATTGTGTATTTTACATGTCAAAAAGTGGAGTGGATTTTTTGCTTTTAAAATCACATTAAGGGGAATTTCCGCCATTTCTGAGATTTGATGATTTTTTTTTTTATTTTTAATGAAAGTATTTATTTGCCTTTTTTTCTGTTGTACAATAAAATGCGCTCACTTTTTCTCTACTGTAACTAGTTTGTCTTCATTTATTTGCTTGATCTTCACCAGAAAATATGATTGCATTGTAAGAATTAGTGTCACACCAGCTTTCCAAGTGTGATGTAACATCATGTGACAGAATAAGAGCTCGTGGCATTGGGAAGCTTTCAACTTCATAAAAAGATCAATTGCAAAAGGGAGGTTTTAAAAAGTGGAAAGGTTGGGTGGAGACTGACATCTGGAGAGGTTAATTGAGCTAACAGTACATGGTCATATTTATATGGAATTAATGAATTGTTTCTCAAGAGCAGTGAAAAATGAGAGGTCTGAGAAGAATTATGGTAACACCCTAGCAATGTACTTAATGCCAAAGAACTGTGCAGTCCACAGGGAGCTGCAAACTCTTAGTACTGGGATGTTTTTATTTAGGGGAAGAACACAAGAAATGTAATATCTGTTGGCTAATTATGTTTGAAGCAAATCTAAATCTGCAACATCTGTTATTTTAGGTTTGTTTTCCCTTAACATCTGATTGTATTTCATTAAAGTCTCAGTAGATTCTTGTTATAAGAGGGCTAGTACAAAGAATCTCTTGTTCACACTATTATCTTATGACAACTAGAGTTTTTTTCTTAGCAGCCTGTGCTACAGTTCAGCATTTGTAATGTTCTAATATTCTACTTTTAAGATATGGTTAAAACAAAACAGCTGCACACAGAATATGTTAGAGTGCCAAAGTTTTAACTATATCCCAGTACCACCCCCACCACTTCCCTCTGCTAACTGTTCACACTGAAAATCGTGGGAGTGGAGTTCTTGATTGCACACACACATACAGTACATGCTAACATGGCAACTTTATTTTCCTCTTAAAGGAGAAGGAAAGGTAAAAATCACTGGGGGGGGGGGGGGGGTGCCAAATGTTAGGCACCCCCCAGTGATTTTAATTGCTTATCTTTTACCCCGGCTGGTGCTCATGTTAGAAGAAGAAGAGCACAAGAGGAGATACTTGCTCGTAGCTACCTCAGGATTGTGCTGTTTTCTTCTCTCAGCACCAATCCGGGGTAAAAGGTATGCAATTAAAGTCACTGGGGGGTGCCTAACATTTTGGCACCCACCAGTTACTTAGCCTTTCCTTAAGAATATGGTGCAAAGGGATTATGTCAGCTCGAAAGCTACATGACAGATACAGAACTACAACAGGTCAACCAATTGCAACCACTTGGATAGCACATTGTTCTATCATTTATAGCCCTTGTTTATTACACTTAAGGCCAGATTTATTATACAGTGTAAAAAACAACAAAATTCGGCACACATCAGCAGGCTTTCCCACATAAAAACCAATGTGTTGTTTCTTAGAGCGACTTTGGCCAGACCTTACTTAAAATAACAAATATGGTGTTTAGAAGGTGTAAAATAAAACACGACCTGATAAATTTGCCATTAATATTGCCATTAATTTTGCCTAATTTTGTTTTACACTGCATAATAGATAGGCTCTTTTTGTACAGGGCATTGTGCCATACAAGACAACATTGCAAAGAGTGAGCTTTAGATTGTAAGCTCTATTGAGCAGGGCCCCCCATTTTTTTGCACATTGCTCCAAAATACGTTGGTGCTTTGTGCTAATCATTTACAAGAGCTTGTGGCAAAACAGGGGCAGATTTATCAAATTGGAAACAAAAATTTCTGAAGATTGCAAATATCACGAAAATGCTTCCGAAAAAATCGTATTAGTCACGATAATATCGAATTGGCGATCCAAAAGTCACGAAATTTTCGTACCGTACAATTGTAAACAGCGGTAAAACCTTTTGAATTTTGACAAAATCGTGCGGACGCACGAAAAATTCGCCGAAAATACGCTCGGAGCGTTCGTGCCTTTGTAAATGTGCCCCTTAGTGTGATGCATTTCCAGGCTGACAGGAGGGCTAGTCAGATGATTAACATTTATAGAAGTAAATCTTTTTTTCTATCTTTAAAATTACTCTAAACAACCCCCAGAATAACGTACCTTAGTCCCTGCATTCAGTCTGGTATTAAATATTTGTGATTCTTTCAATATTACTATAGTGCAGAAATTGCAGTTTTAGAAAGAAAGTCAACTGATGCTGTATGTTTTCAATAAAATCCACGCTGGTGCATAATATTTGCTAATTAGTTTTAAAATGAATGTTTTGGAGTGGGATTAAATCACTGTATTGATGGATTGCTTGCAATTGCATCTTAATTGATTCAACTGTGGTGATGAAAACTTTTGTACAGTTTTAGAACAAATTATAGGTATTATTAAACATGGAATGCAGGTATGAGGTTTTCATGAGATATGAATTTGATTTGGGTACATAGACTTTCTGTTTGTGAGGCACTTTAAGTGCATTTGTGCATTTTTTGTATGTATTCAGTGAGTCAGGCAGTTATGAATGAGCACACTGGCTCCGGCTTCCCTGAGTTTTCCCAGAAAGTTTCTTCTCTGTCAGGCCTGCCCAAAGGCTCTCCTCTTCAACTATCCTGTAGTAGAAGAGAGATAAGGAGACCTCAGCAGGAAGAGGAAGGGGGAGGGAAGTAGAGTAAAGCAGCTGGAGATTTCAATTTATAATTCAGAAACCAGATCAGACTGAATGCAGGAACTAATGTATGTTATTCTGGGGGAGAAATTACTTTTTCTTTAAGTGGCTGCTTCAGGCATTGTAAGATACTATAGTAACCCCATGTGCCATAGACCTTAATTTATAAGTGCGTAAAAGCTGTTAGGGAAAACTGCTGAAATTTCAACCTAGAGAGCTGCTGAAATTTCAACCTAGAGAGCTGCAAAGCACAAATCTACAGTAAATATTTCCATAATAAAAAAAAGACACATTGCAAATGGGCTAAAAATACTTGTACAAAACTGCATCATACTAAAAGTTAATTCACAAATGAACTTCTCTTTTGAGCAGAATGCAGATTGATTGTGATATACGTATGGGACTTGTTATCCAGAACTTTCGGGATCTGTGGTCTGTGGCGTTTACTAAAAAATCATTTAAACATTAATTAAACCCAGCAGGATTGTTTTGCCTCCAATAAGGATTAATTATATCTTAGTTGGGATTAAGTACAAGGTACTGTTTTATTATTACAAAGATTAAAGAAATACATTTTACATATTTAAATTATTTGATTAAAATGGACTCTATGAGAGATGCACTTCCTGGATATTGGTTTGCCGATAACTTAAACCATACCCGCATTGTAATAATTATTCTTCATTTGTTTTACTTTTTTATTCAGATCCTACCTACCAGTGCTAGGTTGTTAGAGTTAGTGATTCTAGCAAACAGATAATCATTTAAATGCTAAAATTGATACATTACAAAAAGTTTAAAAAAAGACAAACAATAAAGACCAATTGCAAACTAAACAGAAACAATAGTGTACATCATGTAATTTTACAATTATTTTAATGTATTGAAATTATTTTTTGCATGACAGTCTGGGCTAGTGTTCTGGAATGTCTTATTTGCCTCTGCATATTTGTCCCTTACACTGACATATTTGTTTCCTTTTATATAAAACCGCAAAGGCTTTTTTGTCCATTCTCCTGCATTCCCAATTCCAATTCGTGAACAAGATACAATGTCTTCATCAAGTATTTTGCTGCCAGCCTCTATCCATGTATCTTGGTCATTAGTAAGGTCTTTTCTGTCGTAACTCTTATTAATATCCAGGGCTTGGCAAAGCTTGGAGGGTCCATTACAAAGTTCTGTTTCTTTCAAAGGTTTTGCTTTTTCATTTCTTCGTCCATTCCTAAAATTTCTCATTATATCAAGGCCCTCTAATGGCTCAAGGGACCGTAAAAGAACGGCAGCTCCATCTCCTGTTAATTAAATGAAATAGTCTCACGTTAATAAAGCCGATTCATATAGAGATGTCAATTATCTGAGTCTTCTACACTGCTCCTAAATATGTAAAATAACATAATTTTGGCATCACTGCTATATTGTAAAAAATGTAAATACACTGTATTTTTTATATAATTTTTGGGACTTCTGATACACACTTTGTTACGACCCTTATTATAAGGCTTGTGTAAACTGCTTTACAATTTTAAAAGCCTGAAGTATGTCTCCTTATACAGCCAAAATGCCTTGCTAAACCCTAGTTATCAATTTTAACAACCATATATCCCGCCTAAAAATGCAAGACATTCCTTATTATTACTATAACTATGCTCCACCTCTTCCCTGTTCTTCCTGCCCGCCCCTATCTCCACCCTCCTCCTCACTTTCTTTACTGCCAGGACAGTAAATGGGAACACGTTTATAAAGTTGCTGCATGACAACTTTATGTCACAGGTTGTTGAGGAGCCAACCAGGAACCATGCTTTCTTGGATCTAGTGATCTCTAATGACCCAGAACGTATAGCAAATGTGCAAGTGGTTGAGCCCCTGGGTAATAGTGACCATAATGTTATTTCATTTGATGTTTGGTGCAGGAAACAAGTTTACACTGGGGCAACAAAGACACTGAATTTTAGGAAGGCAAATTTTAGCTCCTTGGGGCATTATGTTTTCTGATAAAAACACAAAACAGAAATGGTTGTCATTTAAAATGATATTAAATCATTACTGTTCTCAATTTATTCCATTAATAAGAAAAAGTAGAAGTGTTGAGAATCACGCTATGTGGCTTAACACTGAGGTAAAGAAGTTAATAGGGAAAAAAAGGAAAGCTTTTAAGAAATATAAGTCAGAGGGGACAGTAGCTGCGTTTAATGATTATAAACACTATAACAAGTGTTGTAAAACAGCAATCCGGAAGGCAAAGATAGAAAATGAGGAGCGCATTGCGGCCGAGGCCAAAACTAACCCCAAAAAGTTTTTTTCAGTATATTAATAGTAAAAAGATGCAGGTTGAGGGTGTGGCCCCATTGAGTTATAGTAACAATATGGTTACAGCAGATACAGAAAAGGCAGATGTGCTTAAGGGGCTGGATGGCTTTTTAGCAAGTGAGGGAATACAGGGTTATGGGAGATAGCTCTTAGTACAAGTTGATCCAGGGACTTGTCCGATTGCCATCTTGGAGTCAGGAAGGAATTTTTTCCCCTCTGCGGCAAAAAGAGGCTTCAGATGGGGTTTTTTGCCTTCCTCTGGATCAACTAGTAGTTAGGTAGGTTATATATAGGCATTATGGTTGAACGTGATGGACGTATGTCTTTTTTCAATCCAACTTACTATGTTACTAAGACTATTTAAAGGGGTACTGTCATGATTTTTATGGTGTACATTATATTTCTAAATTACACTGTTTACATAGCAAATAATTCACTATATCATTTAAAATTTTATTCTCCCATGTAACTGGAGGAGTCGCAAGCCAGACTTGGATTTATTACTATTGACTGCTATTCTGATATCTACAGGGATATGCTATCTTGCTCCTTTCCCATTGTTCTGCTGATCAGCTGCTGGGATGTGGATGATATCACTCTAACTTGCAGCTCAGCAGTTAAGTGTGACTGAAGTTTATCAGAGCCGATCCACACACAGCAGCACACACTGGCCTTACCACGTATGCTCTGCCTGGTGCACAATATTTAGAGATGGTTCGGCACCCTGCACTATGTTCCAAAATACGCAAAAATACTGGCACAGCAGGACTTATTTAAGTGGGATGAACCCTGCTATTTTAAAAGTTGCAAACCATGTTTATCCAAAAACGATTTATATGAGCTCCTAAAGGGCCAGAGAGGAGGTAAAACTCAACCCCAGAGAAAGCTTATTAAAAAGAAACACCAGAACAGTGGGAAAAGGATATTGCATTTGTTACAACATACAATATGAATTCAGGGCCAGTCAAAAAGACAATACTAACATACTGGGGAATATTAAAATCCGATCCTAGATTTGGGAAACTTTTTAGTGAACCTCCATTGTTTTCCTATAGAAAGGCTAAATCTAGTAAAACCAGAGAAGAGCATAACCCAAAGTATGAAAGTGTAAAGATTAAAAGGTACACACTCATGTCTGACTTGTGGTCATTGTAATGGCATCATTCCAGGGGATTCCGTGTCCCATCCCTTAAAGGCAGTGGCAGATTAGTCACCCCGCAACAAATCTTCGTTACCGCGGACAACTAATCACCCCGCAATACCATCCCATTGGCAAGGATGTAAATCGCCGGTGGGATGGCATATACACGTCCCTACGATTTCCTGAAGTCTCCTGAAGTTGCCTTGAGAGAAAACTTCAGGCGACTTTTACATTCTTTTCTTTTGAAATTCTTTTGAAATGGATACTACAGACAAGAAAGGAAACTACATTGGCAAAACATTTTTTGACATAGGTCATACGGTATCACAAGTAAGATGGCAGAAACTAGAAAAGATCAAACGAGCCAGGATAAGAAAAGGGTTCTTTTGCAACTTGAATTTTATTGGATTTGGGCCCATCAAACTAGGGTCCCTCAGGGCCTTAATGAAGAGTTTAATTTGACCTGTTTTTTGTAAAATATTGTGTGATGTATGACTAATTTTTTATTCTCTTTATTCACAGAGGTGCATTTTAAATATACCAGGGACAGATTCTTCACCTCCTGTCATGTAGGGTAAAGTAGTACCTTTTTCTCAAACTAATCTTGTTACGGCCCTTGGTTATATATGTGTTACTTTTCTCAATTTATCAAGTTGCTACATTGTTTTGTATCTGTGGTTGGCCACATAGGTGGTAAGTTTTACATATAATACAAGGGGTAATGGACTTTAATCCCTCAGTTTCTATGTATTGTGTTGGGAACAAATGAGTAATTAAATGTATGATGTCATTGCTGCTACACTTTAAATACTGCACTGCTACACTGGTTGGAATGACTGACAAAGGGGTGTGCCCGCGAAAAGTTACATGGTTTGCAACTAATAAAAATAGTTCATTCCGCTTAAATAAGTCCTGTTTTGCCAGTAATTTTGCGTATTTGGAAGTATATCAGAGCACAGGTCACATGGCTGTGGCACCCTGGGAAATGAAGAATATGGCTAGCCCCATGTGAAATTTAAAAATTACATATAAACAAATCTATTTTTCAATGATGGATTCTGCTGAAGAAGCTGAATCCATCTGATGCATTTTGAAAAAAATATGTTTTCCCATGACAGTATTCCTTTAATTTTGAAAGCTATAGGTCACAACAGGCTTGATAAAGAGCCCACTGCCTTTTTGATTTCTACTTTATTTTTGAACCAAAAAAAAGTGCACACTAAAAAGTGTGTTAAAAAAGAGGTCTCTATTTGCCATTCATGTTTGACCAACATAGTATATGATATCCTAACAATAGGGGTAATGTCAGGTAACCTCAGCTTGAAAAGTCACCGCAGGCACACACTTCAGTCCCTTCCTAGCTATAAAATCATGAGGATTCCTAATTCTGCTTTGATGTTCTACTGAGCCTCAAATCATTTATTATACTTGATAGAAAGAGCTTCTCACATCCTCAAAAAAAGTTATAAAGCTGTGGGAATATCTGAAGGTGGAAATCCCATGAAAAGCATTATCTTGCCACAAACTATCTCACTGCCCTCTAGCCTGGGCATCTCTCAACCCACTACCTTGAAACAGTGAAATTAATTTCCATCCATTTTTAACATTACATTTACTTCTCCACACAGGCCCTAGACAGCAGATATTAAACCAAACAGTTGCTAAAGCCAATGCCAGATGTTAAAACACAAACTGTAACAATGACTTGGGAGGAGAATAAGGCTAAAGAATTGGGGTGGCTTAAACGCTGCTAAAACAAAGTCTATAATAATTAGATGAAGAAGCAATTAATATAAAGGAAAAATGTATGGCTCAGAATACAGACCTGCAAATGTCTCAGTTTTACTAAATGCCCCAGAAGCTGAAATTAGGGTGCATAAGCTTTCTATTATTCAGACTTGTACTCTTCAAAACCAATTTATACTGTAAAAGAGCTCCACCTGTTTCTGAACTTCCATCTCAAGAAGCCAAATATATCAGTTTCATAGCCACTTTATACTAAATTGCAGAAACTATTGTTTAATTGTCTCCTAGTAAATCCCTGGGGCTTAAGAGAGTTTTAATACATACTTCCATTCTTAAAGTGACATAAACTGCCACAGCAGGATTGTTTTGCATCCAATAAGGGTTAATTATATCTTAGTTCAGTTCAAGTACAAGGTACAGTTTTATCATTACAGTGAAAAGGAAATAATGTTCAAAAATGTAAATTATTTGATTATAAAGGAATCTATGGGAGATGGCCTTTCCCCTTATTTAGAGCTTTATGGATAATGGATTTTCAGATAACTGATTCCATACCGGTACAGTACTAACAATATTTACCTTATCCATCTTAGGGCTGTGACAGACGGGGAGATTAGTGGCCCCATCCCACCTTGAGAGGACTTCGGCAAATCGCGGCACCGCGTATGCCATCCCACCGGCAATTTACATTCTAGCCGGTGGGATGGCATTTCAGGGAGATTAGTCGCCCACGACAAGGGGATTTGACGTGTGGCGACTAATCTCCCCGTCTGTCACAGCCCTTACATAGTGTCTTACTGGCAATGGCAGTGTTTAACCCTTTCCCTGCCAATGACGTATTGCATTTTTAGCCATTTTATTGCATTTTCAGTTATGCATAGTTGTTGTGCACTTGACTTTGTCTGAAAAACTAATTTGCCCAAACCAAAATACTCAAACTGTGATTCTGACTGCAGATTTCACTAGGAAAAAACCCCCCATTGATTTTAGGGTTTTTTTTGGACACATTCACATTGTTCTTTGTTACTTGTCTTTGCACATGGGCATTTTGTCTGCTGTATTTCAATATGGGTGCCTCCATACACCACATAGTTTGGTAAATCTATGCATATGGGGCATCAAACTGTTCAGTAGACCCCTGGCGTTCATATTTAGAGTATTTTATGTTGGTACGTTATGAAATGTGGGGTACATAATGGGGCAAAATGCAAGCTTTTTGCATTTTCAGAAATGTTATAAAAACCGTTCTGTTTAGCATAGCTTTGTAGTTTGGTAGTTTGCAGTAGAAAGATGTATTTACCCATTTTTGTTTTGTCAGAATGTGTACTTTCAGAAAATGTATGGTTTTCTAGGGTCTCCGTACTGTTAGGGGGTCTTATGGCACATAATATACATACCGGGTGCAAAAACTGCACGAGCCAGAGCGTCATTTGTGAAAATTCATATGCACTATTTTTATTTGGGTGCCCCTATACACCACAGTTTGTTAAATCTATGCATATAGGGCATCAAACTGTTCAGTGGACCTCTGGTGTTACTATTTGGGGTGATTTGCCTTTTTTATGCAAGAAACTGTGTGAGATAAATGCGGCAAATTGCAACATTTTTAGGCGATTTTCTGAAATGTCATAGAAACCACTAGCTTTAGGAAAGCTTTGCAGATTGACCTATTGAAAATAAGTTTTGAGGTGATTTTTGAAAATGTCATAAAAATCGGAAACCTTTGCGGCTTGGTACTTTGGAGTAGAAAGACATGAGTACCCATTTTAGATTTCGGGAAATGTGTACTTTCCAAAAATATATGACTTTCTGGGGTGAGTGTACTTTTTACTAGCTTTATCCTGCATAAAATGATGTACCGTAAATGTGTTGATTTTGCAGAAGCTGAAATGACAGATCATATGGGGGTATGTACATATTGGGGCCCCTACATGCCACATACTTAGGTAAACCTAAACATATTGGGTAACAAACTGTTCACTGGACCCCTGGCGTTCAAATTCAGGGAGTTTTATCTTGGTACCTAATACGTGGGAGATAAGATGCTGCAAAGTGGAAGCTTTGAGGGGATTTTTGGAAATGTTATCAAAATTGCCAAATTTAGGAAAGCTTTGCGGCTTGGTACTTTGGAGTAGAAAGACATGGGTACCCATTTTAGATTCGGGGGAATGTGTACTTTCCAAAAATATATGGCTTTCTGGGGTGAGCGTACTTTTTTGTAGCGTTATCCCACACAAAATGATGTAAATGTGTTGATTTTGTAGAAGCTGAAATGGCAGAAATGGCAGATCATATGGTGAATGTTCACATTGGGGCCCCTACATGCCACATACTTAGGTAAACCTATACATATTGGGCATCAAACTGTTCAGTGGACCCTTGGCATTCATATTTAGGGTGTTTTATCTGGTTACTTTATGACCTTGAGGAGATAAGATACTGGATACTAATAATATGTGGGAGATAAGATACTACAGACTGGAAGCTTTGAAGCGATTTTTAAGAAATTTCACAAATTTTGATAAAAAACAATAACTTTAGGAAAGCATTGCAACTTGGTAGTTTGGAGTAGACAGGCAGTTCCACCTATTCTGTTCTTTCTAAAATTGTATAATTTTCTGGGATAAACCTTCTGTTAGTGGAATTTTTGGCCTTGAAATCTAAAGTATTCAGCTTTCTGAAGCAGTACTTTGGAAATTTGGTAGTGTACTGCTGGGAGTTTTTTACCTATACAAGTGAGAAATCTCCATAAAACTATATACATTTGTTATTGGCATGTTCAGGAGACATGGGACTTTCCAAATCAGTTGTATTTTCATGCATAAAATAATTTTTGTTTCTGGTGTATGTGTTTATATTATGGAAAATATTGTTGTTTTTTTTCATTTTTTAGACATTTAGAAGCCTGTATCTTGTTACAGAATTGGAATTACACAAAAACTCCACCATATTTTGAAAGCTTAGGTTGTCCTGAAAAAAACGATATATAGTTTTCCTGGGTAAACTAAAAGTCCCCCCGAGGAAAGGCCCCTAAAGTGAAACAGTGCAAAATGTTCAAAAACTGTCTGGCAGTAGAAGTTCCACTTTGTCCAAAATGGCTGGCAGTGAAAGGGTTAAGGAACAGTAACACCATAAAATTAAAGTGTTTTCAAGTAATTAAAATATAATGTACTGTTGCCCTGCACTGGTTAAATTTGTGTGTTTGCTTCAAAAAACACAACTATAGTTTATATAAACAAAGCTGCTGTGTAGCCATGGGAGCAGGCATTTAACACTGAAAAAGGAGAAAAAGCACAGGTTACATTGCATATGACAGATAAATTCAGTAGATTAGAATGGGATTCTATGGAGTTTATCTGCTATGTAACCTGTGCCATTTACACCTATTTCAATTTAAATGGCGGCACCCATGGCAACACAGCAGCTTATTTATCTAAAGTATAGCAGTGTTTCTGAAGCAAGCAGAAACACAGCTTTTACTGATGCAGTGCAAAAGTATATTTTATTTTAATTACTATAAAGGAATAGTGTCACTAACAAATGAAAGTGTTTTAGTCAATTGCTGGAAGGCAAACAAATGTACCAATGAACATGCACTCACCCTGACTGCTAACATTCATACAGAAATATATCCCATAGATTTGATATACATAAATGGTTCCAGGCTTCATGTACATTGCCACATTGCGTTCTGTCCTCTTCCCTCCTCTTGAATGTGAGGCTTCATCATCTCCCCCCAAATAAGACTCTGTCTCTACAATTCTGCCTCGAAGTTCTGTACCATCTGGAAGTTTACGGACCAAAACCTGCAAAACAACAAGAGCAATGATGTGGTAATAAAAGATAATAATTAAATAATAAAAGAAGGAAAGCTAATGAGGTATTTTATTGCTGATACATTAGTCACAATAATGCAAGCTAGAATGCTAGAACCATACCTGAGTAACAGCCCTAGAAGCTCCCTTGGTTTGTTTAAGCAGCTGCCATTTTACCTAGGTCTGACTTCACTTCCTGAAGGATTTGGCTGAGAGAAGGAAGTCTGACACAGAGAACCATGTGTTTCTTTTTACTGAGGGACCGAGCAGCAAATCTTTAAGTGTTTATGGCTGTATTTACATTGACCTTTCTAATAAAGCTTACTTAGTTTTTACCTTTCCTTCTCCTCAAAGAGATAGATCAGAAGTGAAAGTTTACATCACTGCTAAGGAAAGGAACCTGCAAAATGCAATAACCTTACCCTTAAACAGCCTAAAAGCTTTAATATTTTTGTATTAAGCTAAATAACAAATCTGCCCCAACATTATTGTGCCATGCACAGCATCGGCCTCTTAAAACACAGATGGGGTGCACTAACAAACATATGCTATGCTTGTCATTGCACAGCGATGTCAGGGCAGAAGAAAGAAGGTCAGCATTTTCTCCCCCAACGTATATATGCCAGCGGAAAAAAATGCCTTCTCTGACATGATCCTAAGATTTCATCTCTCTTTCAATCTTGTTTTTAAATCAGCCATATCTCGAAGCAGTAGTATGTATTTAATCTTTCTTGGTATTTTGGGACAGTGACTGTGATATTGAGAGTATATATAAAATACTCTAGAAGTGGGAGGGAGGGTGCAGCATGTAATTCTGTGGGAGACAGGATAGATGAGATAGTGGGCATAGAAAGGGAAAATGGGGGAGGAGACTTGCTTCGGGATATTGATGGCAGGGAGGCCCATAAGTTGTTTACACATTCTCACGCTGGTACCAGTATTAAATTTAGATCCTTAAGGGCAGTGCTTCAGGGCACAGATTGGGGCATTATGTTTTCTGATAAAAACACAGAGCAGAAATAGTTGTCACTTAAAATGATATTAAATCATTACTGTTCTCAATTTATTCCATTAATAAGAAAAAGTAGAAGTGTTAAGAATCACCCTATGTGGCTTAACTCTGAGGTAAAGAAGTTTATAGGGAAAAAAAGGAAAGCTTTTAAGAAATATAAGTCAGAGGGGACAGTAGCTGCGTTTAATGAATATAAACACTATAACAAGTGTTGTAAAACAGCAATTCGGAAGGCTAAGATAGAAAATGAGTAGCGCATTGCGACAGAGGCCAAAACTAACCTTTTTAAGTATATTTATAGTAAAAAGATGCAGGTTGAGGGTGTGGCCCCATTGAGTTATAGTAACAATATAGTTACAGTGGATACAGAAAAGGCAGATGTGCTAAACCAGTTCTTTTCTTCTGTGTATACAGTAGAGGACCAAGTCCCACCCAATAGCTGCACTGTTGCCTCAGCTCCAACTACACAGTGATTGACACAGGATGTGGTGCTTAAAGGGTTACACAAGATACATGTAAACAAGGCACCTGGGCCAGATGGAATACACCCTCGGGTACTGAGAGGGTCAGATTTACAGTGGCCTTTGTTTCTGATATTCTCAGACTTGTTTTCATCAGGTATGGTACCTAAGGATTGGAAGAAGGCGAATGTCATTCCTATATTTAAAAAGGGAGGCTGAGTAATCTCAGCCTGACAATTATAGGCCTGTAAGTTTGACATCCGTGGTGGGCAAGTTATTTGAAGGGATCACTTACAAAATGATGTACTGGAGAATGGCATTATAAGTAGTAATCAGCATGGCTTTATGAAGGACAGGTCATGTCAGACCAATTTAATTGCTTTTTATGATGAGGTAAGTAAGAAGCTGGACAGTGGGGATGTATGTATGCAAGTATATCTTTCTTTATAAAGTGCTACTTATGTATGCATTGCTGTACAGTAGAATACATCAATACAAACAGGGGGTTATTAAGATAGATAAATACCAAGTATTACAATAAACACAAATAAATAAAAGATACAGTTGCAATAAGATAAGAATCAAAGACACAAGAGGATGGAGGTCCCTGCCCCGTAGAGCTTACAATCTATATGGGAGGGTAATTTACAGACACAAGTAGGCAAATGCAGTAGATGTAATCTATTTGGATTTTGCCAAAGCATTTGATACCGTTCCCCACAAACGACTGCTTTCTAAACTAAGGTCTATTGGTCTTAGTGAAGTTGTTTGCACATGGATAGAAAACTGTCTACAGGATCGGGTACAGAGGGTGGTTGTTAAAGGAGAAGGAAAGGCTAATAAAGAGTTAATCTCAAGCTGCAGGCATACCTTCAGTTGTCTCAATAGTGCCCTTAAGTCTCCCCATATTTTACCTGTTCAGATGATCAGAAGCCAAACAGGAAGAAAAACGCTGAGCTGTGTAAAGAAAGTTCCTATAATGCCTCAATCCTGCACAGACCCAGACGAAGTGAACATGCTCAGTTAGTTAGACTATGAGTCAGCTTCCTGCTGATTGGCTCAGATCCACATTCCTAAGGGGGGGGGGGAGTGAGTTCTTAGCATTCTTGAGGGAGGGGGGAGCAGGAGAGAGGAGACAGCAGAAAGCTGCGTGTCTCTGTCACAGGAATTACAGACACAAGATCTTTTCACAGAGAAGTCAGTGCAGCATTTCTGTTAGTGCTTATGGCTGTATTTACATAGACCTTTCTGAGAAAGCTTACTTAGTTTTTACCTTTCTTTCTCCTTTAACCCTTTCACTGCCAGCCGTTTTGGACAAAGTGGAACTTCTACTGCCAGACAGTTTTTGAACATTTTGCACTGTTTCACTTTAGGGGCCTTTCCTCAGCGGGACTTTTAGTTTACCCAGGAAAACAATATATCGTTTTTTTCAGGACAACCTAAGCTTTCAAAATATGGTAGAATTTTTGTGTAATTCCAATTCTGTAACAAGATATAGGCTTCTAAATGTCTAAAAAATGAAAAAAAAAAATATATTTTCCATAATATAAACACATACACCAGAAACAAAAATACAACTGATTTGGAAAGTCACAGGTCTCCTGAATGTGCCAATACCAAATAAATATAGTTTTATGGAGATTTCTCACTTGTATAGGTCAAAAACTCCCTGCAGTACACTACCAAATTTCCAAAGCACTGCTCCAGAAAGCTGAATACTTTAGATTTTTAGGCCAAAAATTCCACTAACAGAAGGTTTATCCCAGAAAATTGTACATTTTTGTAAAGAACAGATTCTGGGGAATACAGAATAGGCACATCTGTCTGTCTACTCCAAACTACCAAGTTGCAATGCTTTCTTAAAGTTATTGGTTTTTATCAAAATTTGTGAATTTTTTTAAAAATCGCTTCAAAGCTTCCAGTCTATAGTATCTTACCTCCTCAAGGTCATAAAGTAACCAGATAAAACACCCTGAATATGAACGCCAGGGGTCCACTGAACAGTTTGATGCCCAATATGTATAGGTTTACCTAAGTATGTGGCATGTAGGGGCCCCAATGGGAAAATACCCCCATATGATCTGCAATTTGCCATTTCAGCTTCTGCAAAATCAACATTTACATCATTATATGTGGGATAAAGCTAGTAAAAAGTAAATTCACCCCAGAAAGTCATATATTTTTGGAAAGTACACATTCCCCCGAATCTAAAATGGGTACCCATGTCTTTCTACTCCAAAGTACCAAGCCGCAAAGCTTTCCTAAGTTTGGCGATTTTTATGGCATTTCCACAAATCACCTCAAAACTTCCACTTCGCAGCATCTTATTTTCTACAGGTCATTAGGTACCAAGATAAAACACCCTAAATATGAACCCCAGAGGTCTACTGAACTGTTTGATGCCCACTGTACATAGGTTTATCAAAGCACATGGCACTTAGAGACTCCCCAAATATACCTTGTGCGCACTAATTTCATGGCTTATCTTTACCTAAATCATAAGCACATGGCAGTTTAATGAGGGGTAGAAGCTGCAGAACTGTAGGGTGACCCCTAAAAACCCTATATTTTTGGAAAGTACACATTCTGAAAAATCCAACATGGGTAAAGAGTCCTTTCTACACCAAAGTACCAATCTGCAAAGCTTTCCTAAATTTAGTGGTTTTATGACATTTCAGAAAATCGCATAAAAATGTTGCAGTTTGCAGCACAATTTCTTGCATGCAATGGCAAATCACCCCGGTGCAGAGAGAATTGCATTAGCACCAAAAAACGTAGGTACTACATTGTTGGCAGATAACTGCTTTTTTAAAACAACGTAGTACCTACGTTTTTGGCAGGGAAAAGGTTAATGGTACATTCTCTACTTGGAGTAAGGTTCTCAGTGGGGTCCCTCAGGGTTCTGTACTGGGTCTACTTTTGTTTAACTTGTTTATAAATGACTTAGGGGAGGGTATTATAAGCTATGTAGCAGTGTTTGCAGATGACACAAAACTCTGCAGACCAGTCAATTCTATCCAGGATGTGGCATTCTTGCAGCAGGATCTCCAACTGGCAATCTGGGCGGCTAAGTGGTAGACGAAATTTAATGTGGATAAATGTAAGGTCATGCACCTGGGATGTAAAAATATGCAAGCCACTTATACCCTTGACTTATGAACTTGGCTGTAGCAAACGCCAGGCAGCAGCTGCAAGGGCAAACGAGGTTTTGAGCTGTATTAAAAGGGGTATAGATTCACGGGAGGAGGGGGTTATTCTTCCCATTTACAGAGCGCAGGTAAAGCCCCATCTAGAATATGCTATTCAGTTTTGGTCTCCAGTGCTCAAACGGGACATGATTGAGTTAGAGAGGGTCCAGAGAAGGGCAACTATGCTGGTAAAGGGTATGGAAGGTCTCGGTTATGAAGAAAGACTGGCCAAGTTGTTTACACTGGAGAAGAGGCGCTTAAGAGGTGACATGATAACTATGTATAAATATATAAGGGGATCATATAATAACCTCTCTAATGGTTTATTTACCAGTAGGTCCTTCCAATGGACACAAGGGCACCCACTACGTTTAGAAGAAGGGAGGTTCCATTTAAATATTCGGAAAGGTTTTTTTACTGGGAGAGCTGTGAAGTTGTGGAATTCCCTCCCCGAATCAGTTGTATTGGCTGATACATTATACAACTTTAGGAAGGGCTGGATAGCTTCTTAGCAAGTGAGGGAATACAGGGTTATGGGAGATAGCTCTTAGTACAAGTTGATCCAGGGACTGGTCCGATTGCCATCTTGGAGTCAGGAAGGAATTTTTTCCCCTCTGCGGCAAATTAGAGAGGCTTTAGATGGGGTTTTTTGCCTTCCTCTGGATCAACTAGAAGTTAGGCAGGTTATATATAGGCATTATGGTAGAACATGATGGACGTACGTCTTTTTTCAACCTAACTTACTATGTTACTATGTAATTCCTGCCATAAAGGAAATTATTTCTGTTCTAAAATTATTGTACTTTATACAATACTATGCATTCCTTTTTTAACTAAAGTAAACAACAGTATTCCTTAAAGGAGACATTTTATATAAAGTTCATATTCAGTTATAATATTCATCCTCCCTCCCCTTCCTATCCTCCTCAGTGTGAAATGATGCAGAAAGAAAGATGTTTTGAAAGCATTTTACCTCCTAAAACTGCCATTATGAGAGCTGCATACACAAGCTCTCCAGTCGGAAGCCAGAGCCAAATGAGACATGGGAGTGTCCTTCAGTCTCCCACAGGAAGTGGTCACAGCACTGACTGACAGGCTTTACTCAACAGCAGCAGGGAAAACCCCTCCCTCCTTCTGTGTCTCTCTGCTTGTGTTGCTGCGGGGGGGGGGGGGGGAGAAGCGAGTAGAGCAGGAACGGACTGTCTGTGAGCTTGCTAAGCCCCGCCCACTCTATGAATATTCATTTCACTTTAAGTAGGTGAGGTGGTGTCATTGAAGTCTATCTGGGCCGGCGGCTCTGAGCCATATACTGAAGAGTCTAAACCGGAAGCTGGCATAAGGTCTGGGTAGAGCACAGTTTTCAAGCAGTTATGGACATATTTGAACCCAAAGGTATTAAAATAAAAGCACTTCCTTCTATTTTACATTGTTTAGTGCATTGTAAAAATTTATGGTATATATCCCCCTTTAAATCAATACATGAGCGTACAGGCATTTGTCTATATTTTAACTAAATATAAATCTGTTATCACACAAAATCATGCATATATCTATATATATTTAGCACTTCTGTCTCATTATATTACCTGTCCCAGAAAGGATTTGGCCAGTTCAGTACACGGTTGATTATAAAACTCAGAGAGAAGATGAATCCCAGGATTTTGGAAATATTTGCTGATCTTTGGCTTCTGCTCTTCACTGTATGAAGAAGTTTCATGCTTTTCTGTGCTTTCATGCAAGATCATTTTACAGGGGGCATTATTTAATATTTGTACTCGCTGACGTTTTCTAGGCATCTGTTAAACAAAATGAGACCTTGCTAAAATCACTTGGTGATACCTTATGCCACATACCTCCTCCGCCTGGAATGCACTGTAATGCATAAAAATTGTTCAATACAAAGTAAGCAACACTCATGGGAATAGTTCAACATACATTTTTAAATGCTGCTTTGAATTATGCAAAAAACTCTTTTAGGTGGAGGGCCCCTTTAATTTTAACATTTTACACATCTCTCCCTCAAATCACCCGCCTACTCTCACTCTGCTTCACACTTCTTTTAACACGTGGTGGCCATACATGTAGCAATTTCGATCGTTCCCACCCTCCACGGACGTTCAGGACTGAATCCGTCAGATATGGAGGGAGAAACAACAGACCTTTCAACATTCTACCTCCTTCTGCCGATTCAGCCCTGAACGTAGATTTTGCTCAGGCACCTGCAATGGCACCCGATCAAAATCTTTTAACTTGGCTGATCGCTGAGTCGACCGATATCCGCAGCCTTTTGCGATATCGGTCACCTCGTTGAGCCCCCATACACATACCGCATATCCTACGAAACTTGTATGTATGGCCAGCTTTAAACTGTGTATTTTCCCACCTCCTTCTGCTCTATTATGTATTTATTTTCTGTTTTTTACTGCTTTAGTAGCATAACTACCATAAATCACCCAGGTTTTCCTGGGCAGTTGAAGGGTACCAATATCTCACCATAAACCTGTGTTTTTCTCCGTATCATTTCTCTTGTCTCGTGTCAACTTTTGTACTGCTCTTGTGCCAATATTTATTTTTTTTACCAAAGTGCTATTCTCTGCATGATCTCACATGTGCTCCTGTCTATTTCCCCAACCTTCTCCCATTTTGTATTCTGATTTCTATCTCACCTCTCCGCCTCTATAGATTTCATTGTATGTATTTACACAGTTTCCATACCCTCTGTAATGCTACAGTTGTCATTCTCACTTGTCAGTTCACAGGCCTTCCTTCTTCCTGCGCCAAAACGGAACGCCGCTGTAGCGCTTGTTAGGCCCGCCCTTTTGCAACTCCGTGTTGCAGCTCCACCCCTTCAGCCTTGTACCAGCAGGCAAATAGCAGAAGGCGGCAGAGTTGGCAGTTGTGTGAAAAGTTCAGATTGGTCGAACAGCAATAGGCTGGAAAATTAAACCAGAGAAGAGGGTAGAGTAAAGTGTTGTCAAAGATGGGAACAGCGGTGTTCGGCTCTATTATGAAAACTAACAGCACGCATTGAAGGCAGCATTTAATGAAGTTGGGAATACGGGCACCTACCGTCAGTCCTTTCAATTTCGTGCATTACCGTTTCCTGTATTGCGCATGCCTCGAATTCGCGCAGGAATTTTTGGTTTAAAAAGCTTGGCTGTTTTCTAACCATCAAGGATGGTTGTTGTGCGAATTCAACTCGATTTTATATACAAGGATACCAATATTATTAAAAATATTTGTTGAAATCAATATTTTAGCAGTTTTTGAACAACGTTTTACTTACACATTAAGCACGTTATTCGCTTTGACATATGATCAGTGGGCTCCCACTGATAATGTACATATTACACAGGAGAATGGTCATATCTATTGTGGTCAAGCAATGTCCACCAATATTTGACACACACAGTACTGGGCATCATGGCTTATAAGCATCCCCTTATTGTTTGATACTGAAAAATAGCAATTTGAACTAGAAAAGGAAGCTTGAGAACAAACTTCATGTTGTTTTGAAAAACATGTGAAGTCACTGAATGAAATCTGATTGGCTGTTGTTGGCTTCACCCAGTTTTTCTAACCTTGGACCACAGTCATATAGTAAAAAACACTGTGCAAAGTTTGGGGACCCTAGTTTTAATAGTGCAAGAATGGCAGCAATATCAATTTTTCCACTGAAAGTCAATGAGTGACAACAGATAGGCATCACCCACCGTGGCATAAATACATGGCCAAAATTGTTGGCACCCCAGAAATTTTTGCAGAAAATCAAGTATTTCTCATAGAAAAGTATTGCAGTAACACATATTTTGCTATACACATGTTTATTCCCTTTGTGTGTATTGGAACAGAACAAAAAAGGGAAGAAAAAAGGCAAATTGGACATAATGTCACATGACTGTAGTGTTAGAATGACAGCATTTTAATATAAACCAATGAAATTCAATGGATGACATCTGATTTGCTGTTGGTTGCCCTGCCCACTTTTTCTATTTTTGAACTGCAGTCACTAAGTGACTAACTGTCCAAAGTTTGGGGACCCTGACGTAAAAATTGTGGCACTGACAGCATTTTACATTTTGCCATTGAAAGTCAATAGTTATTGGCTGTTGGTGGCTCAGTCTAATACCCAGTGACTAACTTTGCAAATTTCAACAACCTTGGAATTAATGCTTAAATAATGGCATCAGTTTAAATATAAACCAGTGAAAGTCAATGTGAGCTCTAATTTGGCTGTTGGTGGCTTCGCCCAGTTTTGCTAACCTTTAACCTTAGTTCCCCAGTGAACGTATGAGAATGGCAGCAGTTTAAATTTTGAAACCAGTGAAAGAAATGTAATTGACTTTTTCTAACCTTAAAGGAGAATGCAAGTCAAAATTTAAAAAGCATACTGCCCAATAGTCCTCCTATTGTTTAGTAAAAACGCAACACTTTTGGCTCACCTAATCAAATATTTACTCAGTCACACTTACTTCACATTTTCTAGAACAGGCAGCCATCTCTAAAAAGGTATTCTCCCTTCCTTTCCCTCCTTGCTTCATACTGCACATGTGTTTCATTCCCTCCCCCCCTGCCAGATCCGCTTCTGATTGGCTGGTGGGCATGTGTAGCTCAGAACAGCAGACAGGATCAAGTTACACATATGCTCAGAGAATAGGAAGGCTGCCGCTGGCACCTACAGGAAGGGGAGAGAGATTTCAGTGATGTCACTGTAGTCTTCACACTGCTGTAGGCTGCCAGCACCATATCTCAGAGAAGCAAGCAGGGATCTGGGAATTTAGATGTGCAGTAAGTACTTAAAAAGAATGGCCTTTAGACTTACTTTTAATTTATATTAACCTTTCATTGTCCTTTAAATTTGTAACAACCCAGTGACTGACTGTTTGAAGTTTGAGAACCCTGGCTTAAATAGTGTGAGTGGGAGTGTTTTAATTAAAAAAACAGTAAAATTCAATGGATGAAATCTGATTAGCTGTTGGTGGCCTCGTCCACTTTTACTGACCTTGATCTGCAGTCCATCAGTGACCTACTGAAAAGTTTGGGGACCCTGGTATTAATACTGTGAGAAAGACAGCAGGTTAAAATTCCCCATTGAAAGATAATGGGTGAAATCTGCTGGCTGTTTTTGTGTATTTCCATGATATAGGGATTTATACCAGAAACATATTTTATTTTATGGACAAAAATTCAACTGATTTGGAAAGCCTTGTCTCCCGAACGTGCCAATACCCCAGGAAACCATATATTTTTGAAAAGTACACATTCTGTTGAATCCGAAATGGGTAACTATGTCCTCCAACTCCTAAGTACCAAACAGCAAAGCTTTCCTGAATTTAGCAGTTTCTATAAAAAATTATGAAAATTCAAAAAAATCACTTCAAAGCTTCCACTTTCAAGCACCTTATCTCCCACATAGCATTATGTACCAAGAAAACACATCTTACATATGAAAGCCAAGGGTCCACTGAACAGTTTGATGCCCATTGTGCATAGGATCACCGATGTATCTGGCATTTAGAGACCCCAAAATCAAGTTAGTGCATACAAATTGCCCCAGAGATCTCTTTAGCTACTGAAAATTCAACACATTTACTGCATTTTTGTGGGGTAAAAACACACAAAAAATACATTGACCCCCAAAACCATATATTTTCGGAAAGTACACATTCGCATAAATTCAAAATGGGTACCCATGTCTTTCTACTCCAAACTATAAAGTTATGCTAACCATAACAATTTTTATGACATTTCTGAAAATTGTCACAAAGCTTGCATTTTACCCCATTATGTACCCCCACATTTTGTTACGTATCAACATAAAACACTGTAAATATGTACACCAGGGGTCTACTGAACAGTTTGATGCCCTATATGCATAGATTTACCAAACTATGTGATGTACAGTGGCAACCAAATAAAAAGTGCAGTTTTTGCACCTAGTATGTGTATTATGTGCCATAAGACCCCCTAACAGTACGGAGACCCTAGAAAACCATACATTTTCCGAAAGTACACATTCTAACAAAACAAAAATGGGTAAATACAGCTTTCTACTGCAAACTACCAAACTACAAAGCTATGCTAAACAGAATGGTTTTTATGACATTTCTGAAAATCGTCACCAAGCTTGCATTTTACCTCATTATGTACATAAAACACTCTAAATATGAACGCCAGGGGTCTACTGAACAGTTTGATGCCCTATATGCATAGATTTACTAAACTATGTGGCGTACAGTGGCACCCAAATAAAAATAGTGCATATAAATTTTCACATACAGTATGATGCTCCAGCTCGTGCAGTTTTTGTACCCGGTATGTGTATTATGTGACATTTCTGAAAATCTTCACAAAGCTTGCATTTTACCTTATTATGAACCCCCGCATTTTGTAACGTATCAACAAAAAAAACCTAAATATGAACGCCAGGGATCTACTGAACAGCTTGATGCCCTATATGCCCTATATTTATCAAACTATCTGGTGTACAGAGGAACCCACATTGAAATACAGCAGACAAATTGTCCATGTGCAAAGACAAGAAACAAAGAACAATGTGAAATGCAATTAAATTGCTAAAATCCCCCCCAAAAAATGACTAAAATCAATGGTTTTTTTCTTAGTGATATCTGCAGTCAGAATCACAGTTTGCTTATTTTGGTTTGGGCAAATTAGTTTTACAGACAAAGTCAAGCGAACAACAACTATGCATAACTGAAAATGCAATAAAATGGCTAAAAATGCAATAAAATGACTAAAAATGCACCAAAATCACAGAAAATGTAATAAAAACGCCAAAATAATACACAAAAAAAGATAAAAACTAAATAAACTTTATCATAAAGGTCTATGTAAATACAGACATAAGCACTCACAGAAACACTGCACTGAGTTCTCTGTCAAAAGAAAAAAAGAATTTGTTGTCTGTGTTTTCCTGCTCTCTCCCCTCTCCTGCTCCCCCATCCCTCAAGAATGCTAAGAACTCCCTCCCCCCCTTAGGAATGTGTGATCTGTGCCAATCAGCAGGAAGCTTCCTCATAGTCTTACAAACTGAGCATGTACACCTGTCTTGGTCTTGGTTCAGGAGTGTGGCATTATGGGAACTTTCTTTACAGATCTCAGCGCTTTTTTTTCCTATGAGCCTTCTGATCATCTGAATGGGAGAAATATGGGGAGACTTAAGGGCACTATTGAGAGAACTGAAGGTATGCCTGCAGCTTGAAATTAACTTTTTATTAGCCTTTCCTTCTCCTTTAATAACATGCCCACAAAATGGGGTCTGCCTGCTTGCTGTGATTGTGTAATTCCAAGACTAAAAGAAAGAATTTGGAATTATTTCTTAGGGTGACAGGTCCTCTTTGATCATAGGCTCCAAAGAAAAAAATAATTTGCACATTATATATATATATATATATATATACAGTTAGTGCTCGAAACGTTGGATTTCTTTGCTTAAATAAACTTATCATTTTTTTGCTAAGTCCTGGTGTGTGCAGCTCACTGTCTTGCTATATATATATATATATATATGTTGCAAGAAGACAGGCACTCACGTATAAGTAGGTCCAAGGGAGCCTGGGTGCAGTCCCAAAATAATGGATGGAATAGCTGTAGAGAGAGTCCGCACTCACAGGTCTTAAGAAAATATAGAAGTTTTATTCAAATCAACATCTAACGTTTCGGCTGCATCCACAGCCTTTCTCAAAGACTTTGAGAAAGGCTGTGGATGCAGCCGAAACGTTAGATGTTGATTTGAATAAAACTTCTATATTTTCTTAAGACCTGTGAGTGCGGACTCTCTCTACAGCTATATATATATATATATATATATATATATATATATATATATATATATAAAATGCAACATGGGGAGCACACCAAAGAGTTTCTTACAATACCTGGGTGCCCGAGCAAAATTATGAAATAGTAATGAGCAGTGTCGGCACTCACAGGGTTTCACAATGAAATTCAAAGAGGGACACAAAAGTGGATGCAAAAGATGGTGAGGTTTATTATTCCTACGTTTCGGTTCCCTACTGGAACCTTCGTCAGGGAAAACGAAGGTTCCAGTAGGGAACCGAAACGTAGGAATAATAAACCTCACCATCTTTTGCATCTACTTTTGTGTCCCTCTTTGAATTTCATCGTGAAACCCTGTGAGTGCCGACACTGCTCATTACTATATATATATATATATATATATATTTATATCAATCCAAATGGTGTCCGCACTCCAAGGCTCAATATTCTGCGGGGTGCATAGCCAAAATTATGTATATATAGAAAATAATCATCTGTGGCCAGCACACCCTTCAATGTTTTATCAAAAATTTATTAAAAATATATTGTTAAAACGGACGTTTCGGTCCTCATTAGGACCTTTCTCAAGGATTAAAAACAAATGTCGGTTTTAACAATATATTTTCAATAAATTTTTGATAAAACATTGAAGGGTGTGCTGGCCACAGATGATTATTATATATATATATATATATATATATAAACAACAAGAGATCCTCTGCACTCACCCATTATCAATATATAGGACATTAAGACATTCGGTGCATTTAAGCTACTAAGAAATGCCCTTCCCTTTAAGCAAAACAGGGATTGTTTGTCCATATATTGCAATATACTTCAAGCTGGCCAACTGCGTCAAAGTCATCCCTTTTGACCAGTTCCTACACTGACTTATGCGATTCATTAAGAATTCTACTGCTTCAATATACATTTAGCCAAGGGACTAAGTTTTACCTGCAACTTTCTTGCTTTCAAGGTTAAAACCCCCATATGGTTGCCCTTTTATTGGCTCCACTGGGATCACCTGACTGCAGCTGGGAAGGGTGGGAGCTACAACAAGGAGCTGGCCACTGCTCCTGTATAAGCTATAGCAAAAAAAGGGAAAGTTGTGCACTTCCCAGCTGCAGTCAGGTGATCCCAGTGGAGCCAATAAAAGGGCAACCATATGGGGGTTTTAACCTTGAAAGCAAGAAAGTTGCAGGTAAAACTTAGTCCCTTGGCTAAATGTATATTGAAGCAGTAGAATTCTTAATGAATCGCATAAGTCAGTGTAGGAACTGGTCAAAAGGGATGACTTTGACGCAGTTGGCCAGCTTGAAGTATATTGCAATATATGGACAAACAGTCCCTGTTTTGCTTAAAGGGAAGGGCATTTCTTAGTAGCTTAAATGCACCGAATGTCTTAATGTCCTATATATTGATAATGGGTGAGTGCAGAGTATCTCTTGTTGTTGTTTCTATGTATTTTGTGGTCACAACCTCATTGCACCCCCGCCTAATGGTTTAAAATTTAGTGGTTGAGCACAACTTTCCCTTTTTTTTATATATACAGGTACAGGACCCCTTATCCGGAAACCCATTATCCAGAAAGCTCCGAATTACGGAAAGCCCGTCTCCCATAGACTCCACTTTAATCAAACTATTCAGAATTTTAAAACTGATTTCCTTTTTCACTGTAGTAATAAAACAGTACCTTGTAATCGATCCCAACTACGATATGATTAATCCTTATTGGATGCTAAACAATCCTATTGGGTTTAATTAAAGTTTTATTGACTTTTTAGTAGACTTAAGGCATGAAGATCCAAATTACAGAAAGACCCCTTATCTGGAATAGCCTTGGTCCCGAGCATTCTGGATAATGGGTCCTATACCTGTATATATATATATACATAGTACAAATCACAACCCAATTATTTAAAACCATTCTTTGATTTGTACTATGTATATATATGTGCAAATGATTTTTTTCTTTGGAGCCTATGATTCAGTGCTGGCTAAGCATGAAACACTTTAGGCTATATGTATGGAGTTTAAGTGGTTTTTAATGTATTGTAATTAATAAAAATTCTTCATCGGTGCGGATTGATATTTAATAGTTATTTTCCTTTTTGGTCACTAGAGGATATTTTGCACTGATGTATGGCTTGGATTCTCAGTGCGTATAATATATAATTAATGACTTTCCCATTGATTGGCCTTTATTAGTGTGTAACTTATATTGCAGTGTCACCCACTGCTCTATGGAGCAGGGACTTCTATCCTCTTGTCTCTTTTATTCTTAACTTATTGCAACCATACCTTGTATTATTTGTATTTATTATCATACTTTGTATTTTTTTTATTATTGTAATAACCCCGTTTGTTATTATTTGTTGTTATTGTTTGTTATTAATTCTTCTACTTTACAGTATTGCGTACATAAGTAGAACTTTATAAATAAAGATATACCGTACATAAATAATCTTTCACACATACCATGTGTCTCACTTTTATGCAGTCTTATCTTCTGTTGGTCTATGTAAAAATTCTTCACAAAAATATTTTAGTACTTAGATTCTGTTGCTGGTGGTTAGGGTTGCCAGCTTTTCTGTAAAAAAAATATACCGGCCTTCCTATATTTATGTTGGGTTGAAAAACACCCAAACTCTCCACACTTCTTTGCCCTATACTGGAGCAGGTTGCTTGTGCTTTTCTAAGCGATCCCGCCCCCCATCTCTTTGTGGCACCGCTTTGAACAACCCCAATTTTTCCATTGACTTTTCAAACTGCTGCCACTCTTACAGCTTTGAAGCTACACTCCCCAAACTTGAATAACATAATAATGGGGTCACCCCGAATGAAACAGCGACATTTGTTGGATGACCCCAAAGTAGGAAGGGGTTTAACATCATAGGGGCACATTAACCCTATGGGTCCCTACAGTAAATTGTGCATAGATGCAACAGACTGCTACTTTTATATGCCAACACCCATAATAGCATATTCACAAATACTGGTTATCCTGATTCCATGGATCATTTTGCACAAAGAAGTAAGGCAACTAAGGGCAGGTAGAGTATGGCACATACAAGCAGCATAGGGCAGAGTTTGGCACACATAGGCAGCATAGGGCAGAGTATGGCACACACAGGCAGCATAGGGCAGGCAGAGTATGGCTTACACAGGCAGCATAGGGCAGGCAGAGTATGGCACACACAGGCAGCATAGGACAGGCAGAGTATGGCACACACAAGCAGCATAGGGCAGGCAGAGTACTGCCTGTGTGTGCCATACTCTGCCTGCCCTATGTTGCCTGTGTGTGCCATACTCTGCCTGCCCTATGCTGCCTGTGTGTGCCATTCTGTCTGCCCTATGCTGCCTGCAGGAGGTGAACCTGGCAGAGGTTTGTTCTGGGAGTTTGTTAGTAGTTGGAAATATCCATTAAATGGTCCCTAAGGTGTGTAATTATGTGCTGGGGGTTGCTGTGCTATCCACAGGGGAGGAGGCATATGGATTTAAGGGTGTGTCTTAATATGACATAATATAATTCTTTCACATATGAATGATGGTTGATATCCCCACAGTGAGCACCAACCATTTGGGGTTTTGCTGCGCTACCACCATTGGCATGTGGGTATGGTCTTGTGAGAACATGAGTGTGGTTTGAAGTGGCTGGGGTTTAAAAAAGGGGAGTGGTCAAAACTGGCTTCCATTAGTGACCCTCCACTCTATATGCTAAAGAAATTCCAGCCCTCGGCACCACAGAAGTTGGACTGCACTGTGTTAGATAGTCAAGTCTAACGTGTTCTCGGTGAGTTATCTGCCCTCTGTTACCTCTTCTTAAGAGCTATGTGCTTCCTGGATCACTATAAAGGAAATGGGATTGGTTGTGAACCTCCCTTTCTTGACTACTGTGGCTATTGGGGGTCTAATGTAATAGTCATGTGTTTTGTCTATTGGGGTTGTGTGGTATTTGTTAAAGTGACATCTCATGTTTAGCTTTTCTAGGTTGCCTGGCTACGTTTGTATTTAAGCTTGGCACCAAGCACATTCCACTTTTCCAGATGTGACTCATGGTGCTGAAAGTAGTCTTTTTTCCCAGCTAGAGTGTCATATGATCATGAGTGGCTGCCCAACATGGTGTCATCTAGATTTCCCACAGTTTCTAGAGGCTGAATTTCTGTAGCCATGTTGGTTAAATTTACTGGACCAGCAGGATCAGTGAGTTATATTCCTTTCTGGCATTACTGTATTTCTTAGTCTGGAGATGTATGTATTTGCCAAGGCAAATCCAGTATTTTTAGGTATGTCTAGCCTCCATTATGCCCCTACCCTTTTTGTTGGCTGTATTCTTTTCTATTAGAATCATGGAATTTGCTAACTCTGGAAAAGGGTCACAAATTAAAGCACCTTGGAAAGTGTGGGGGTAATTCCTTTTCTATTAGAGCCTACTTGCATCTGCTGAGATACATCAAATTGAAGTCACACTTCTATTGTATTCTGCAAGGAATTTAATAACCTCTTTTTCTTTATCTAGTATATCTAAGAGGATTAGGGAATTTCTTTACAATTCACTCAGGGTTGGATCAAATCCTTGATTAGGTTTAGGCAGCGACGTCTGAAGAGGGGGAACTTCATTTGGAACCATTTTCACTATTTAATTCTGCAGCAGTGGAAAATATGATGAAACAGTTAGGATAGCAATAAATTTGACAGAGGAAATTTCTACTAGTTCTTCAGTGGATAAATTGTTTCAAGGTTAATAACTTTTCCGTTAAATAATTCTTGCATTCTGAGTGTAAAAATATGGAGAAGAGAGAGGTTGAAATTTTTAGACAGAAGCAAACCTCAAAATTTTGACTTTGCTGTTGTGCATCCGCCATTAAAAAACAAAACAAAAAAAACATTGCTTCAGTAGATAATTCTGTGTCCTTTTGAAACTTAGTGGATAAACCTGTGGTAGGTCTGTGTAAGCCTCATACGAAAACAATAAATATTTCTATAACCAATTTGGAGGAGGCAATTCTTTTAAATGTTAGATGGTCAAGTTTATGTGACATGCTGTCTGAATTTTAGATGTCCCCACTTTTAGTCTGGTATGGCCTCACTTTGTCGAGGGAAATTATGGGGAACTTCTGGAAATAACGTAGAATAGAAGGAAGTGCTTTTATTTTAATACCTTTGGGTTCAAATATGTCCATAACTTCTTGAAAACTGTGCTCTACCCAGACCTTATGCCAGCTTCCGGTTTAGACTCTTCAGTATATTGCTCAGAGCCGCCGGCCCTCATAGACTTCTATGACACCCTCACCTACTTAAAGTGAAGTTAATATTCATAGAGTGGGCAGGGCTTAGCGATGTCACCGGCAGTCCCTTCATGCTCTACTCGCTCCTCTCCCCTCCCCCTGGCAGTAGCACAAGCAGAGAGACACAGAAGGAGGGAGGGGTTTTCCCTGCTGCTGCTGAGTAAAGCCTGTCAGTCAGTGCTGTGACCACTTCCTGTGGGAGACTGAAGCGACACTCCCATGTCTCATTTGGCTCTGGCTTCTGATCAATGAGCTTGTGTATGCAGCTCTCATATAATGGCAGTTTTAGGAGGTAAAATGCTTTCAAAACATCTTTCTTTCTGCATCATTTCACATTTTGAGGGAGGATGAATATATAAAATGTCTCCTTTAAAAGTACATGAAACAGATCTATTGGTATGTAGTCTTTGACTCTTAACTGAAAGGAATTAGCAACTTTGATATATTTTACAGCATAATAAGGTTAGGTCGGCATAACATTCCAGCGCTGCAAAGCAGAAAGTTATGTGAGGTGTGCTTTGCTAGGTGTTGGATTGGGCCTTCAAGGGCTTACAAAAGTACCTGACACCAACGGCTCACTCTCAACAATTAGCTATAGATACTTCTAAATATTAAAGTGATACTGACACTAAAAAGTAGTCTTCAAAATATTCATACTTAGGCTAGGGCCTTGGCAGCGTGGCATATTCTCTGGCAGAATAGCCTGAACCTGCATTGCCTTGATGCTGTTTAGCATTCTAAGGCTACATTTATATGCATTGCTAAAGTAATTCTATATCCTATTTTGAAACCAAAAAAAACTTTTGTTAATATATGTTGTAATATTTATCATTCTAGTATGAAAATTAAATCTGTTGTTTTTTCATCTGTAAGTATTTTTGTAGCTTTTAGACACTGTAAATTACTCAAAGACCTAAGTAAGTCTTGCCATGCCTTCTCTCCACACAAGACATAAAAACCTAATCAAGTTGATAAAACCTTATTTACTGTAATGCTAATTTGACCCAAAACTCATAGTCAATAAAAGAAAAACAGCAATACCCAACATGAGCTAAATATATATAGGCCTTGTTTTAAAAATATATTGTTCCCATTCTTATGATTACAAAACAATAATTACAGGGATGCTTGGGACCTGGGGTTTTCCATAATTTGGATCATCATACTTTGTCTGCTACAAATCATTTAAACATTAAATAAACTCAATAGGATTGTAGTAATCCAAAAAAGGAATAATTATATCTTAGTTAAGATCAAGTACAAGCTACTGTTTTATTATTTGACTGACAGCATTTTACATTTCACCATTGAAAGTATATAGGTGAGTTGTGATTGCCTGTTGGTGGCCCCACCCACTTTTGCTAACTTTGTACCGCAAATAACTAACTTTGCAAAGTTTAATAAACCTGGAATTAATACTGAAATAATGGCATCAGTTTAAATATAAACCAATTAAATTTAATAGGTGAAAACGGATTGGCTGTTGGTGGCTCCACCTAACCTTTACCCTTAGCCCCCCAGTGATAAACTGTGAAATTTTGGGGACACTGGCATTAAACTTGTAATAATGGCAGCAGTTAAAATTTCCCTACTGAAATCAATTCAAGAAATGTGATTGACTTTTTCTAACTTTGAATCCATAGTCGACTTTTCAAAGTTCTCTATTTAAAGTCAACAGGTAAAATCTGATTGGCTGTTGGTGGCTCTGCCCACTTTTCTAACCCTGAACCGCAGTTACCTGGTTACTAGCTCTGCAAAGTTTGGAGACCTTAGTATTAATATAATTAATATATAATTAATAAGAATGGCAGCAGTTTACATTTAAACAAATGAAAATCTGTTGGTAAACTTTGATTGGCTGATGTTGGCTCCGCCCACTTTTCTGACCTTGGAACGTAGTCACCCAGTGACAAACTGTGCAACCTTTGGGGACCATGGCATTAAACATGTGAAAATGGCAGCAGTTAAAATGAAAGAAATGTAATTGGCTTTTGGTGGCCCCGCCCACTTTTTCTAAGAATGAATACATAGTCACCCAGTGACATCAAACCAATAAAATTCAATAGGTGAAATCTGATTGGCTGTTGGTGGCTCTGCCCACTTTTCAAACCTACAACTGCAGTCCCCTTGTGACGGTGAAAAGTTTGGGGACCCTGGTGTTAATACAGTGAGAATGGCAGCAGGTTGAATTTCCCCATTGATAGTCAATCGCTTAGAAAAGCACAAGCAAACTGCTCCACTAAAGAATAAAGACGTGTGGAGAGTTTGGGTGTTGTACCCCTAAAAAAAAGTGTTTAGAAAATGGGGGCGCTAAGAATAAGAAGAAAAAGAATAAGCTGAAGTTGAAGAACAGTATGTTTTTTTCCCCAATTATATTATAGTCCAAAAGAAATGCAATAAATGAAAAAACACCTCAGGGTTCATCCTTATCACTGGGGTATCATTGTTTATGAGCAATTTATGCATTTATGTTGCTATCCCAGCTTGAACTAATATAAAATGAAGAAAGTCCCCTATATGAGTGTATGTACGTGTATTTTTTTTTATAGTAGATGATAATTGTTTGATCATTTTTTTGTAGAAATGTATTTACATATTTTATCAGCAAGAAACAGGAACAGAACAGAAAAAGCTGGCGATCAATGGGAAGATTGACCCAAAATCAAAAACTTTATGGGAAGTGGTTTACAAAAATTAAAAAGCTTTTTCCAACAAATACAGAATAGCTTAAACTTGTATGCTCTTGCAAGTAGAACCCTGATCCTATTATTAAGTCCTATTATTAATTTTTTATGTGACCCTTGTTTTTTAATTATTGTAAGATAATTAAATATTAAGACAATTAAATATTGTTAAATGAATGTAAAGTGCTTTGTAACTTGCTGCTATTATATAAATAAATGATGATGAAACTGTGATTTTGTGTTGTAGCCACTGGTAGGCACGACTCCCACTTACTACACAATAATACACTGATATTGTATACACACACATACAAGCAGACTCAAACAAGCAACATATGTTATATAGCTCAAAGTACTGGTAACTTGCATTGTAAAAACCCTTTAGGGAAGGAGTCTTTTGTCTTTTTGAGGTCCAGAACCCTTTTTTTGTTCCACATTTGTTCACAACTTACCTTAGCTTATAACAAAGTTAGAGATGCATAAAATGGGGTCATAACCATAACTCTATTTTACCTTTCAAGAGTACCAGAAACAGCAGGCTCTCCTTCACTCAAAATATTGTCTGCTCCTATTTGACAACTTCTTTGAGCTTCCATTAGGGGCAGGATTTTCCAAGTGGGAGGCTTTGGAGTCCTGATGGGGCCTCATTGATTTTTATTCTATTATTATATTTATTACATTTATTTATGCAGCACCAACATTTTCCACAGCAGTGTACCTAAAAGTACATAATTTACAAACAAAGTAATGAATTAGGCAATTAGGGCCCCTCTGCAAGGGCTTACGAACTATAGGATGGGGGATATTTAAAGCACCAAAATATTTTGCAGTGCTGTACAGCAAAAAGGCTTATATATTATGAAACATTATCAAACATACAAATTTACAAATACTCATCAATATACAGTATGTAATTCAAAATCAATGAGTTTAATTTCTCTGTATTGCTTCTGCTTTAAATAGTCATTGTAAAGCAACATTTTAAGCCTCATCTTTCTCAAGCAGCAAGTATTTGGGTGTGGGTGGGGATGAAAGAGGAAAAAATTAGTCCGACTTTGCCATGAAGGTACTCAAATTTAATAATGGCAGTAATCCAGATGTAAATGCTCCAGAAAGCTCATGAACAGTGCAGTGACTCATGAGATGCAATCACGATATGTATCAGTGTATTTACTGTACAGGACTCCAGGGGTGGGTCCTGGATGAAAGGTATATTTCCCCTTTATTCAGGTACCTTTAAGGTGCACAGCAGGGCTAATTACTGCAGCAGTGCAGGAAATAAGAGCCCTGGGAGTTCAGTATGGGGGTTGGTATGTGCGTGTGAGGACTGCACTGAAAAAGAGTGTGAAAACCTTTCTCCTGCTGGAGGATCAAAAAGCTGGCAACTCTAGGTGAGCTGAAACCCTGAGAGGGGAAAACAAATTCATTTACTGTGTTGTTATACCTGAAGCTGCTGTTACTTTGTTCTGAAGAAAGTGTTTTTAGGTTGTTGTTGTTCCTGCTGAAGATAAAGCTTATTTGAGTGTGATATAGAAATAAATGGACATTTATTCAACTGCTGTGGTGTGGCCTTAGTGCATGGGCGATCCCTTATCCCCTGAACTTTACACTATACAACATGTACCTTGTAGATACAATAGGGTTGATTCACTAAAGTGTGATAACGTAGTATTATCACATGCGTTAAGTCGCATATCGTGTGCGTTAATTAGCGTGCAACCGTGCGTGCGTTATTTAGCGAATGAAAAGAATACTAACGCATGATTCACAAAAGCACCTAAAGCGTTAAATACATTAATTAGCGCGCAAATGTGTGCGTATTTTAGCGCCTGATTGGGGGAGGCGTTGTGCAGTGCACATTTTTCATTTTTTATTGGAAAAAGGTCGAGAAAAAGATGGAGTTTGCTATGGGGTTTTTGCTTGATTTCGAGAAGGAACATCAAGTCTCCTTGCCTTCCAGAGTGATTCGGCCTTGCTTTTTTCGCGAAAGGGCCACTTTAGAGGGCTTAAGCGAGGATGAAGTGGTCAGGCGCCACAGGCTGTGATGCACACATGAACATCCTGAGCATCATGTCTGGGTTCCCCGGCTCCTCTCACGATGCTTCCATCCTAAGGCAATCCGCACTTTACCATTCTTTCCAGACAGGACAAATGCCTCACGGGTGGCTGTTAGGTAAGTATTTGTGTCACGTCTAGCACAACTTGCCCACATTTGTTTTCTGTTTCCCACTGTCAAACCAGGCCCTGCCTGCCATAAGTTTGTTTTGCAATTTGAAAAGTGCCCTCTTTTCCCACTGGGAGAGTCAAAGCAGCTATCAGTCTCATACTGTCACATCTGTTGCAAAAGGGCCATGTTTTGACACAGGGAGACTGGAAGCAGCTTATTTGTTTGCAGCATCTTATTACTTTTTTTTTATTTCAGGAGATGCTGGCTACCTGTGCTCTAGGTGGCTCATCACACCCATTTACAGGCCGCGTACACGAGCTGAGTGTGCTTTTAATGAAGCACATGTGAGAGCGCGGTCTGTGATTGAGCGGACATTTGGGGTTCTTAAAAGCCGGTTCCGCTGCCTGGATAAATCAGGATGCAGCCTTATGTACAGCCCCTCCAAAGTTTCCAACATTGTGGCTGCGTCTGGCGAACCGGCATGGCTTACCAGGCGATGTGCCCGATGACCTGGAGGACCCCATACATCCCCAAGATCCTGTCCGAGGTGCGGATGCCAGAGGGAATTAAGTCCAGGGACAAATCGTTACCAATTACTTTTCCTGTAAGTACCAACAATCTTTAATCCCATACACAAGAAATACCAAAAAACGTCTCCAAAAAAAAAAGATTTATTTACAAGGAACCCACTTCCAAAAGAAATAGTTTGAGCAGGTGATTCCCCCACCCGCAACACAAATACAAAAAACAGAAAGATTTACAAAAAACATGGGCCTAAGAAAAGATAGGTTCCACAGATCCCTAATGTGGCAGATTTATTTTCTTTTCCGAAGCTGCCTAGTAGAAGCTGCGGGAGCTGTACTCTCACCACTAGCTCTACTGGTAGAGCATGTTGGCTCAATTGCCTTTTGTGCCTTTTCTTGTAAGGCAATTTGTTGCTCTAGGAGCAAATTTTGGCGAGCCAACAATGCAAGTTTTTGGCGTTTTAGTTCTAACCGCTCCTCTTGCAGGCTTAACATTGCAGCCTCATGTGCAGCTTAGCGTGCCTCACTGGCCTGTTGGAGGCTTAACATGGCCGACTCGTGTGCAGCTTGCCGTGCCTGACTGGCATTGTAGGCATTAGTGGCCACACACAAGTCGACATGCGGTGTATCCAATTTTATCATTAAGGCTTTATGATGCCTTATTAGGGATTTGTGGAACCTATCTTTCTCAGGTTCCTGGGGGGCCACATTAGCTCTTTTGGCCTGGGTTGGGACCTGCTGCTGCTGGGGAATGTTGGCCGGCTCCTCATCTGAGAACAAGGCCACATCGCTGCCACATACGTGTGACCCTCTCTCACTTGCCTCCCCACTAAACGTATCCCCTTCAATTTCAGGATCGCACTGTGGGGAGTGGAGCTCCACAGAGCACCTTTTGGAAAAAAAGACTTTATTTAATTTTTTGTTATTATGTTCATGATGCCAGGCAAACGTCATGGACTATAATGATTGTCATTTGTTTTAAAACATGAACAAGTTTATTTTGCAAAAACTATTTGTGGACATTGATTCATTCCAAATGAGGCAAAAAGGTAAAATCAAGTTGAAAAGATTGACTGTCCAGAAGTACAAGATGAACTGACTGCACCTAACCCAGCAAGACACATTTGTCCAATAACACACCTATCTTATTAGCAATACACTGCACTTTTGTAATTGAAACACCTGCAATATACACGGACACAATTCACTATTATGCCACTGCACAAGCCTAATAAAAAAAAAACAGGTCCAACAAAATTTGTTAACAAAAATACCTGGAATCGGAGCAGATGACGATTGTGTGCGTCTGCTTGTGCCAGGTGGTGGTAAGGATGAATCTGTTGTAGAAAACATTGTATTCCATTAATATTAAGCTTCTCTGCAAGAGTAAATACACTTGTATTAATGTCATTACACCTACCTTGGCCAACATTCCTGTCCGAATCGAAGGTGCCGGACACATCGCTCACACTCTCTGTGTGAAGAAAAGGCAGCAGCAGCAGCTCCTCATATTTTGTAAAATAGACTTTCTTAGCAGGGCCACCTCCAGTTCCAGATCTAAATAAAATATAGGAATGGTTATATTGTGTTGGCTACAATAAGCAAGCCATAACAACGCAGTCACTTTTTGTTACTCATTGTTGCCCCAATCAATTCCCTTTACTTTCAAGTGTAACAATACTAAGGCATGCTCTGACAGAAACCCTACTAAAATGCTGCAAGTTGCTGCTAAGTGGCCTCGCTAACTCCCAGGGCTCTCCCTTATACTCTGTATTAAACCATGCTTAAACAATAATCCTCCTTGATAAAGGAGAGTACAGGGCATTAAGTATTTTGGGAAATATTTCTTAAATGACCCCCCCCCCATTTACTGCCTTCATTTGTTGTTGTACTCCACAGCTTTGAGGACATAAGTTGCGTGCCATACATACATTACATACAAGTAAAGTAAGTAGGAAAGAAGCCAAAAAGGAGGGAAAGTCAAAAAGCCAAAAGGAAAAGCTGATTGAGTAGAAAAGCAGATGAGCAAGTGGTAAATAGAAAGATGAATGTAAGATATTTACCTGTATCTGGAGTCCTCTGTCAGGTTTTCTTCAGGACCCTCTTAATGTCCTGGTAGCGCTTCTTGCAGTGTTGGACACTGCGCAGACAGACCCCAATGCTATTTACGTGGTCTGCAATGTCCCTCCAGGCCTTGGTTTTGACAGCCGTCGGTGTCTTCCCAGCATATTTGCTGATGATCTTATGGAAGACCGGCACGAGCCTCTCCACCAACGCCTCATTCTCAAACTTGGAGAATTTTAAATTATGGGGCCTGTTCTCCTGCTGTTGTCTTCTCCCGGCTCCTTTTTGGTGATGAGGGGTGTGGAAGCTCCTCGCTCTCCTCTCCACTGGCTTCCTCTGGCTGATAATCCCTGTCAGTGCCCTCCACATCCGGGCTAACGATGAAGCCACGCCTCACTCCCTCAGTGTCACTGCCAGAGCTGTGTGACAAGGCACTTGCAAGGTGTTCCCTCTTTTTGGCCACTTTTTTCCCTCTGCTGGCTCCCACAGTGCTCTCCATCGCTTTTTCCTTGCTCTTACAATTTTGCACCACCACCTTCTGTGCTCTCCCAGCACAAAATGGCGCTAGTTATGTGCTACCGCGTGTATCAATTAGCGTGCATGCGTAAATTCGCACGTGCGTTGCGTCGAATACCACATTTTAATGCATGCTATAAATAGCGCTCGTTTTAACGCACTTTAGTGAATCAGCCCTAATATCTATAGTTTGGTATTAAATAACACGGTTCATACATTTTATGTTTATTTCCATTGCTTTAAAAATCAGGATATGGTGTTAAGCATTAATGGAAATTCTGTTTCAAAGGACCAGCCCAGGTCTGAAATGTTCTGATTGAAAATGCTTCTGCATTTTGATGTTGCTATGAAGTTTCTCTGCTTATCTTGTCTTCTTCACTAACTTGTTCCTGTGATCCTATGCCCTTCGATACTCGATTAACTTCTTGACTTGTCTTGGTATGTTTCTGGCCATCCGTCTCCACCATCCCTCTCAGACATCCACCATCTCTCTCAGACATCCACCATCTTTGTGAATTCTTGCATTAAACCTGTGCCTGTATGCATGGCCGTATCTATATATAGGCACCCGAGGGCCTGTGCCTACGGCAGGTGGCCCCTGGGTGCCTTTATAATCCATTTATTATATTTTTTTTTTTTTTTTTTTAATAAAAACCCTCCCCAGCTGCTAGAAGCTTTCTGTCCAAATCTGGCAGCAGAGCTGGAGGGTGAGTGTTCATCAGTGATCATGGCAACAAGGATGTCACTTCCACTAGAAGTGATGTCACACATAGAGGAAATTATGTCTCTCACGCCTGTACGCACAATGTCACTTCTGCAAACCTTGGGTCGTAGTTAGGTTCAGTGCCTAGGGAAAAGCACCGACCTCACACCTACTTTGTCCCTTACAACATAGCACATAATCTCTGCATACTGATTTATGTTTGGGCACCATGTGTGTACTTTTTTTATATTGTAAGATTTTCAGGCCAGCATATACTAATAGTGCTAGTTATTCTTAGAGAGAGATTAAGGGGGCTATTTAATAATGCTCTGAATTTTTTAGTGCTAAAATTCGCAGGAAAAAAACCCATACATTTTTGGGATTTACTATGTTTAAAAATGGCTAAAATCCAAATCCAGCAATTCGCCAGCTAAAACTTGCCAAGCTCATGTAGAAGTCAATGGCAGGTGTCCTTCCCCTCCCTGGAGGGTCCTTTTTTTTTTTCTTTGAAACTTCAGAGGTTTCATTTTTAAAAGTAGAGGTTTCAGTGCAAAAAATTGACCACATTCCCACCCTGAATTTGTCAGTTTATACTTTTTTTTTATTTCAGTAAGACAGTCATGGAAACCAAGTTTATTTGGATTTTGAAATTAAAAAAATGAGAAATGTTAGAGTTTTAGTAAATTTGCCTTTACATGGGACATTTACTAACAAAACTCAACGTTTTCTTGAAAAAAGCTTCACGGCTCATTATTTACTGCTTTGCAAAACAAGAGCTGATACTAACAGCTATACCAATAACACCTGCAGACCACAGGATTCCCAAGCTTAAAAGTACACCCAGAGATATCACCCTAAGAATACATTTTTACCATGTTAAAGGAGAACTAAAGCTTAACTAAAGAAATAGGCTAGAAGTTGTACATGCAAGGAATCCCATAGAAATGGGGCTATCCAATGAAAATTGTAGTCCACTGGCAGGATTGGAACATCCTTTGGGATCCACAGTTTAATGCATCACATTTCCGTAACACAATGTACTTGAACAGAGAATGGAACATGTTTCCAACTTGATCCTTTACTACTCCCACCCTAACAACAGCACTAAGACCTCTTACCTGTGCTGTCTGAGTTACTTAATATGCTTTGAGTACAGAAGCAACATGTTATTCCCAGGGCCCCCCAGAGCCAAACGACCGAATTAGCCCGATATCGCCCACCCATAGGTCTCCAAGCGAGTGGATCTTAGCGTGTATGGCCACCTTAAGAGACCAGAGCACAGCACTTGATATCATTGTAAAAAGTTTGCACTAGCAGATTACTGATCTAATAGGGATCCAAAAAAAAAACAAAGATCAAATGACATTATAAACAAATCCTACAAACATGATAGCGGCTGTCACCTCTCCATCAAAAAAAGGGTTTGAGTTCAACCCACAGTCCCAGATTCTTACTGAAAAGTCCCTCATTTCCCTTTGATCTCCAGAACTGAACGCTAAAAAAGAAACAAACTCAATTAAAAAGTACCTTTTGGCAGAGAGCCCAGAAATCTTAACAAGCTTCACCTGCACTTAGATACAATTGCAACTAATAAGCTAAACAGGTCTCTTGGGGGAACTGAGACTTGCAGCTTGATGGGCAATTTCAACTGCAGTAGCAAAACTGTAATAACACATACAATGACCCCAAAACTCTCAAAAATGTGTTCAAACATAACCTGCCAAATTTAGTAAAATGGGAGTGGTATTTAGGGGGGTGTGTTCGCAAAAACGGGCATGTTTAAAAAAATTTCACATTGCTATGCTAATGCTGGATTCCGTGCATCCCTATTATCTATATACACCCTGCAAGAAAATAAGATTTCACCCAATGAATGCCTTGCTCTTCTAGGAAACCATGCTTGTTGTGTCCTTGTACTGCAGTCTTCTTTCTTAATTCATAATGTGCCAGTTCTCCTCAACCCCCACTTTTTTTTTTTTTTTTTTATCTTCATGGCCCCTCTTCTACCTTTATACCTTTTAATCCTTGATACATGAAACTGTAAAACTGTAGAAATGATCTAGAAAGGGAAGTTTGAGAACAAACCATGTAAGTCACTGATTGAAATCTGATCTGTTGTTTGCTCAGCCTACTTTTTCTAACCTTGGACCACAGTTATATAGTTACCACTGTACAAAGTTTGGGGACCCTGGTTTTGATAATGTATAAATGGCAGCAATTTAAATGCCTGACGAAGGGGTACACCCCCGATACGTTGCATTTTGAATAAACACGCAAGGGCTAAGCCCTGCTTGCACTTTACTTGCTGTGCTGGCTGAAATATTTTGACCGGACTGTGTGGAGAGTGCCGACTCTCTAGGCTGTGCACCAAGTAGTAATTCTCTGGAGGAGGTAAGGGTGTGCTGGTGTAAATATTTTTCCCATTGTAGCAATTTAAATTTCCCCACTGAAAGTCTACATGTGACATCTGGTGGTTCCGCCCTTTTTTTCTAACCTGGAACTGCAGTTACCCAGTGACTAACTCTGCAAAGTTTAGGGACCCTAGGATTAATAGTTAAAGAACAGCAACAGTTTAAATTTAAACCAATAAAAGTCAATAGGTAAATTGTGGTTGGTGGGTGCGCCCACTTTTTCAACCCTTAAGTTGAAGTCACCCAGTGACCCAGTGGGCACCCTGGCATAAATAGTGTGAGAATGGCAGCATTTTAAATTTAAACCAATAAAATTCAATGGATGAAATCTGATTGGCTGTTAGTGGCCCAACCCACTTTTCCTATTTTTGAACTGCAAAGTGACCAACTTTGCAAAAACTTTGCATAAAAATTGTGAGACTGACCGCATTTTACACTTCACCATTAAAAGTAAATGTGATTGGCTGTTGGTGGCTCTGCCCACTTTTTTCTATCTTTGAATGGCAAATACCCAGTGACTAACTTTGGAAAGTTTTAACAACCCTGGAATTAATACTTATAGTTACATAGTTACATAGTTACATAGGGTTGAAAAAAGACCATTGTCCATCAAGTTCAACCCATCCGAGTAAACCCAGCACACAACCTATACTAACCAATCTATACACTCACATACATAAACTATATATATACAACCAGTAATACTAACTGTAGATATTAGTATCACAATAGCCTTGGATATTCTGCTTGTTCAAAAACTCATCCAGGCCCCTCTTAAAGGCATTAACAGAGTCTGCCATTACCACATCACTAGGAAGGGCATTCCACAGCCTCACTGCCCTCACCGTGAAAAACCACCTACGCTGCTTCAAATGGAAGCTCTGTTCCTCTAATCTAAAGGGGTGACCTCTGGTGCGCTGATTGTTTTTATGGGGAAAAAAGAACATCCCCCAACTGCCTATAATCCCCTCTAATGTACTTGTACAGAGTAATCATGTCCCCTCGCAAGCGCCTCTTTTCCAGAGAAAACAACCCCAACCTCGACAGTCTAACCTCATAGCTTAAATCTTCCATCCCCTTTACCAGTTTAGTTGCACGTCTCTGCACTCTCTCCAGCTCATTAATATCCTTCTTAAGGACTGGAGCCCAAAACTGCACTGCATACTCAAGGTGAGGCCTTACCAGGGACCTATAAAGCGGCAAAAATATGTCCTCATCCCTTGAGTCAATGCCCTTTTTTATACAAGACAGCACTTTATTTGCTTTAGTAGCCACAGAATGACACTGCCTGGAATTAGACAACTTGTGATCTACAAAAACCCCTAGATCCTTCTCCATTAAGGATGCCCCCAACACACTACCATTCAGTAGATAGTTTGCGTTTATATTATTCCTACCAAAGTGCATAACTTTGCACTTGTCAACATTGAACCTCATTTTCCAGTTTGCTGCCCAGTTTTCCAATTTTGTCAAATCGCTCTGCAAAGCGGCAGCATCCTGCATGGAACTTATAGTTTTGCACAATTTAGTGTCATCAGCAAAAATAGAAACAGTACTCTCTATGCCCACCTCCAGGTCATTAATAAACAAGTTAAAAAGCAAAGGACCAAGGACTGACCCCTGCGGTACTCCACTAACCACACTGGCCCAATTAGAAAATGTTCCATTTACCACCACTCTTTGTACTCTATCCTTCAGCCAGTTTTCTATCCAATTACAAATATTATGTTCTAGGCCAATATTCCTCAATTTGATCATTAACCTTCTGTGAGGTACTGTATCAAACGCTTTAGCAAAATCTAAGTAGATTACATCAACTGCCATTCCAGCATCAAGGTTCCTGCTCACCTCCTCATAAAAGGCAACTAAATTAGTCTGGCAAGATCTGTTACGCATAAAACCATGCTGGCACAAACTAATAGTATTGTGAACTGCAATGTATTCAACTATCCTATCCCTTATTACCCCTTCCAGAAGCTTTCCTACTACTGATGTCAGACTAACAGGCCTATAGTTTTCAGGCTGAGAACGAGATCCCTTTTTAAATAACGGCACCACATTAGCAATCCGCCAGTCTCTCGGCACCATGCCAAACCTCAACGAATCCTGAAAAATTATGTGAAGAGGCTTGGCAATCACAGCGCTCAGCTCATTTAATACCCTGGGATGAATCCCATCCGGTCCTGGACCTTTGTTTACCTTTACATGTTCAAGTCTCTTTTGAATTTCCTCCTGAGTGACCCATGCGCCAGTAGCTAAATTACTAGCACTGGGTATATTAAAAGGGAAGCCTTCATTATCTGGCTCCTCAGATGTATAGACAGATGAAAAATAAGAGTTCAAAATTTCAGCTTTTTCCCCGTTCTCATCAACCAACGTACCTCCCTGTGATAATAAAGTTCCCACCCCTTCTTGCTTCATTTTTTTACTATTCACATAATTAAAAAATAATTTTGGATTCTTTTTACTCCTAGCTGCAATATCCCTTTCCATCTCTATTTTAGCTTGCCTGATAGCTTTTTTGCATGCTTTATTTGCTTCCTTGTACCTGATGAAAGTTTCCGCTGTCCCAGCTAACTTGAATGCTTTAAAAGCACGTTTTTTATTACCAACCTCGACCTTAACTCTTTTATTCAGCCATAAGGGTTTTGCTTTGCGATGCCTCTCCTTGCTTACAAGGGGAATATACTGTTGTGTATACCTGCAAAGCAATGTTTTAAAGATGTTCCATTTTCCTTCTGTGTCTAACCCCATGAAAAGCCTTTCCCAGTTGACACATTGCAGAGATGCCCTTAAACTGGCAAAGTCTGCACGTCTAAAATTGAGCGTTTTAGTTACTCCCTTATAGAGCTGTCTCTGTAGCATTATCTCAAAGGAGACCATGTTGTGATCACTGTTCCCCAAATGCTCACCCACACAAATGTTAGAGATAAGTTCAGTATTATTAGATATTACCAGGTCCAAAATAGACTCATTCCGAGTAGGTTCTTGAACCACCTGAAATAAAAAGTTGTCATTTAGCATATTTACAAACCTACTAGCTTTTTCTGACTTAGCCACCCCATTACTCCAGTCAATGTCCGGATAATTAAAGTCCCCCATAATAACAACTTGACCCAATTTTGAAGCCTCCTCCATTTGCAAAAGTAGCTGGGACTCATCCCCCTCATCTATACGGGGTGGTTTATAGCATACACCAATGATCATTTTCTTTGTGACCTTCAGCCCTACTGAAATTTCTACCCAAAGAGATTCAACGTTTTCATTGGTAATGTCTTTATTACATGGCTTTAAATCTGACTTTACATAAAGACAAACCCCTCCACCCTTTTTAATCCCTCTGTCCCTCCTAAAAAGCGTATACCCATTTAAATTCACTGCCCAGTCGCATTTTTCATCCCACCAGGTCTCAGTGATACCAATTAAGTCATAATTTTCAATACATGCAATAGCCTGCAGCTCCCCTATTTTTCCCGACAAGCTACGCGCATTAGCCAGCATGCAGCGGAGATTACTACTTCTTCCTCTACAGCTTACATTAGCTAAAGGACAGTTAGAGCTAAGGTGAAAATTAGTCTGTTTCCCTTGTAACAATGGAAGCTCCTTATCTGATAAACTATATGCCCCCCTCACTCCTCCCCCACAACCCTTTACTGGTCCCACTGCCCCATCTACACTAGCTCTCCCATAAGAATCTAGCTTACCAACCCCCCCCTTGTCTAGTTTAAACACTCCTCCAGCCTCTTAACCATTCTCTCCCCTAGCACAGTAGACCCCCTTCCATTGAGGTGCAATCCGTCAGGGCTGTATAGATTGTACCCCAAAGAAAAGTCAGCCCAGTGCTCTAGGAACCCAAACCCTTCCTTCCTACACCAAGACTTTAGCCACGCATTTAGCTCCCTAAGCTCCCGCTGTCTCCCTAAACTAGCACGCGGCACCGGCAAAATTTCCGAAAAAATTACATTGGAGGACCTTTGCTTAATTTTAGAGCCTAGATCCCTGAACTCACTCTTTAAGGTCCCCCACCTACCGTTCATTTTGTCGTTAGTACCGATATGTACCAAGACAGCCGGGTCATGCCCAGCCCCTCCCAATAATGTGTCGACCCGATCAACCACATGCCGAACCCTGGCACCAGGAAGACAGCAAACTGTCCGGTTGAAGCGATCCGCTCGACAGATTACCCTGTCCACTTTCCTAATGATTGAATCCCCTATAACCACCATCTGTTTAGGCCTAGCTCTGCTCTCCTCCCCACCACTACTAGAGAAACTGGTCTCCCGGCTGTTAGAGAGATCAGCCTCACCTAGAACCGCCAGTCCAGAGTTCACACTCCCATCTTCTTCACACAATCTGGCAAATCTGTTGGGATGCGCAAACCCTGGAGCAGCCTCCCTTTTTCTTTTCCCCACACTCGATTTTCTAACTGTCACCCAGCTTACTGCCCTATCATCCTTTCCTTGCTCCCCTCCCCCCATACTATCTGACCCCGCTAGTTCTTGTTCAGTTAGCAAGAGACTTCTTTCAAGATTGTCAATAGAACGCAGTGTTGCAACTTGTTCCTCTAGTGCTCTAACGCGAGCCTCTAAAGTGGCAACTCGCTCACATCCACAACAGAGGTATGCACTTTGGAACTGTTGTTCCACAACTGCATACATGCGGCAGGCTGTGCACTGTGTCATACCTTCAATGTTGCTGCCACTCATTCTCCCAGTTACAGAAACAGTTAAACAAAAATTGGTGAAAAAAGGCTATTAAATAAACAAAAAAAATTTTTTATTTTTTTTTTTTTTATTTTTTTTTTACCTTGTTTTAACTCCCTTAGTTTGTAACTCCTGTGATTATAACTCCACTTATAGAGCCCCCACTACCTCCTGTGATTATAACTCCACTTATAGAGCCCCCACTACCTCCTGTGATTATAACTCCACTTATAGAGCCCCCACTACCTCCTGTGATTATAACTCCACTTATAGAGCCCCCACTTAAAGAGCAATCACTTACAGAGCACCTACCACCAGAGCAAGCTCCACTGGAGTGCCAGTGGTTCTATTTCAACAGTCTGTTAAGGTCAACTAATCAAACCCCACCCCCTCAAACTGAGGGTAATTACAAAGGAATGTAACTCTGGCAAACCTGCTGTAAGCCTTATAGTTAACCAAACTTTGTAAATTGGCACCAAAAAGAGCAAATACTTTTGAAAAAATTTAAACCCAACAGTTAGAAAACACAGTGATTCTGAATAAAGTTAATAAAAAATACTTATCCCTTTTTTTTGTTGAATTGAAAAAGCAGTTGATTCAGTCAGCCACCAGCCTGTTAAATAATATCAGTTTAAATATAAACCAATGAAATTTAATAGGTGGAAATGGAATATTTAGTCAGCCAGTAAGAGGCAGCATTTTAAATTTAAGCAAAAAAATTCAATGGGTGAAGTCTGATTGGGGATCAGCTAATCAGATTTCACCTATTGAATTTTATTGGTTTGATGCCAATTTTAACTATTGATTTTCAATGGGGAAATTCAACCTGCTGCCATTCTCACAGTATTGACACCAGGGTCCCAAACTTTGCAGTCAGTCACTGGGTGACTACGTACTCAAGGTTAGAAATAGTGGGCGGGGCTGCCAAGAGCCAATCACATTTCTTTCATTATCCGTGGGGAAATTTTAATTGCTGCCATTCACACATGTTTAATGTCAGGGTCCGCAAACTTTGCACAGTTTGTCACTGGGGGATATCAGATTTCACCTATAGCCAATCCATTTCCACCCATTAAATTTAATTGGTTTATATTTAAACTGATGCCATTATTTAAGTATTAATTTCAGGGTTGTTAAACTTTCCAGAGTTAGTCACTGGGTATTTGCCTTTTAAAAGTTAGAAAAAGTGGTGGGACCACCAGCAGCCAATACCATTTCACCTATTTCTTCACCTATTACTTTCAATGGTAAAGTGTAAAATGCTGTCAGTCCCTGAGTCCCCAAACTTTGCAGAGTTGGTCACTGAGGGACTGCAGTTCAAAAATGGGAAAAGTGGGTTGGGCCACTAACAGCCAATCAGATTTTTATCAATTGAATTTTATTGGTTTAAATTTAAAATGCTGTCGTCCTCACACTATTTATGCCAGGGTGCCCACTGTTTGTCACTGGGTGACTTCGACTCAAGATTAGAAAAAGTGGGCACACTCACCAACCACCAATCACAATTTACCTATTGACTTTTATTGGTTTAAATTTAAACTGCTGCCGTTCTTTAACTATTAATCCTAGAGTCCCTTAACATTGCAGAGTTAGTCACTGGGTAACTGCATTGGGGAAATTTAAATTGCTGCCATTCAGACACTATTAAAACCAGGGTACCCAAACATTGCACAGTGGTTTTTACTATATAACTGTGGTCCAAGGTTAAAAAAAGTGGGCAGAGCGAACAATAGATCAGATTTCATTTCGTGACTTTGCGTTTTTCTATACTGCCTGTGTTTAAATTTACATGTCTATAATTACCAGTACAAGAGTGTATTCCCCCTTTTTTATATTAAAATTACCATATCTTACATTACCTTTCTCTATTACCAGGCATTAATGCATATCATCCAGCCATGTTTCAGCAATGCCAGTAACCATTACCATTTTGCAGTCTCTTGAATTATGTCAACAGTAGTGATGAGCGAATCTGTCCTGTTTTGCTTCGAAAAATTTGTGAACCTTTCAAAAGGTCCACAAACTAAAATTGACGCATGCGACAATTTGTTTTTGAGTCGCACAACCATTTTTTTTTTTTCCGAAAAAAAATCCGCCAATGACAAAACATGGAAATTCTCCATAAATCGATGCCTGCCGAATAATTTCGCCCATCAATAGTTAGAAGGCTTCTTGCATTAGTGAGTATACATTGGGCAAGGCTATGGGCTACCTGAGAAAGTTCTTTCTCTACCAACACCCGGCATAGAAACTAAACAATGCTAACAGAACAGACCATAATAATTAAAGTGATACTGACACCAAAAAAAAAATGTAAATCAGCAGAGGGATGGCATACGCTGTGCTGCGATTTCCCCGAAATCGCGGAAGTTGCCTTGAGAGGAATAGTTGCTTGCCTGCTTCAAAGAGCAGGCAGAGACACAGGGGTTGATTCACTAAAGGGTGATAACGCTTATCGCATGCTTTTTTGCGTTAAAAAGCATGCAATAAAAAAGACCGATTCGCCAAAGTATTATCATATGCATTAAGACGCATATCGCGTGTGTTAAATAGCGCGCTACTGCAATGCGTTATTTTTAACACATTGCGTTATTTAGCGAATGAAAAGAATAGTAACGCGTGATTCACAAAAGCGCATAAAGTGTTAAACGCGCTAGCGAGAGAATCTGTGCGTATTTCAGAGGGGAGGCGTTGGACAGCGCTCATTTTTCATTTGTGTGGATAAAGGCAAGTTGGATTTTGCGATGGGGGGTTTTGCTTGATTTGGAGGAGGAACATCAAGTCCCTGAGCCTTATGATTTATGCGGCCTCAATTTTTTAGGGAAAGGGCCACTTTAGAGGGCTTAAGCGAGGATGAAGTGGTCAGGCGCTACAGGCTCAATAGAGCGGCAATATCCAGCCTGTATGAGCTGCTTGAGCCTTCCCTGTAGCCACTGAGTTGCAGAAGCCATGCTGTTCCTGGAATGCTCAAACTCCTGTGCTCCCTGCACTTTTTGGCTACTAGAAGTTTCCAGAGAGTTGGAGGGGTTTACGGGGGGGGGGGGGTGTCACAGCCTACCTTTTCACAGTGCCTTGGCCAGGTCCTGGACACCATCCGCTCGGTGTCTGGGAATTTCATCTCGTTCCCCAAAAATCGGAACGACTGGAACACCGTAAAAAGGCAGTTTTATGGGGTAAGTGGCATCCCCAATGTGTTGGGTTGCACCCATGTGGCGTTAAACCCCACCCCCAAGACAGGGAGCACATTTTCCGCAACAGGAAAAGCTACCACTCCCTCAATGTGCAAGTTGTGTGCGATGCACACATGAACATCCTGAGCATTATGTCTGGGTTCCCTGGCTCCTCTCACAATGCTTACATCCTAAGGCAGTCCGCACTTTTTATTTGAGACAGGACAAATGCCTCACGGGTGGCTGTTGGGTAAGTATTTGTGTCATGTCTAGAACAACTAGCCCACATTTGCTTTCTGTCTCCCACTGTCAAACCAGTCCCTGCCTGCCATAAGCTTGTTTTGCAATTTGTAAAGTGCCCTCTTTTCCCACTGGGAGAGTCAAAGCAGCTACTTGTGTCACCTATCAGTCTCACACTGTCACATCTGTTGCAAAAGGGCCGTGTTTTGACAGGGAGACTGGAAGCAGCTTATTTGTTTGCAGCATCTTATTACATCTTATTTTATTTCAGGAGATGCTGGCTACCCGTGCTCTAGGTGGCTCATAACACCCATTCACAGGCAGCGTACACGGGCTGAGTGTGCTTTTAATGATTCTGTGATTGAGCGGACATTTGGGGTCCTTAAAAGCCGCTTCCGCTGCCTGGATAAGTCGGGAGGCAGTCTAATGTACAGCCCCACTAAAGTTGCCAAAATTGTGGCTGCGTGTGCCGTACTGCATAATCTGACAAACCAGCATGGCTTACCAGGCCCCATACCAGGCTTACCTGGATGACCCCATACATCCCCAAGATCTTGTCCGAGGTACGGATGCCAGAGGGAATGAAGTCTGGGGACAAATCGTTACCAATTACTTTTCCTGTAAGTACCTACAATCTATAATCCCATAAACAAGAAATACCAAACAACTTCTCCAAAAAAATGTTTTTATTTAGAGGTAGATTAGTTGCCCACTTACAAAAGAAATGCTCATTTCTTATATTTCTCACAGCAGTAGTGAGTGGCAACTAAGGCTGATGTGGATTTAAACAGGTGATTCCCCCACCCCCAACACAAATAGCAAAAAGAGAGAGAACTACTTACAAAGAACATAGGCTTAGGAAAAGAGAGATTCCACAGAACCCTAATGTGTATTAATATTCTTTCTTAATACAGCATTTAGCTATTTACAAAAAGTAAAAAAAAAAAGGCTTTCGTCTTGCCAATCTACCCCATAGCCCAGACATATGAAGAATACCCCTTAGATTACTGCAATCTCCTACTAACCGGCCTCCCAGACTCCCACCTCTCTCCCCTGCTATCAATTTTAAACTCTGCTGCCAGGATCCTCCTGCTCTCTCCAAAGAGGGAACCTGTTCAGCCTCTCTTAAGCTCTCTTGCATGGTTGCCTGTTAAGCAAAGGATAGCATACAAAATCCTTCTGCTAACATTCAAAGCCCTTCACTCTTCTGCTCCTCACTACATTTCTTCACTGGTCTCCCTGCATGTTCCTGGTCGTCTCCTCCGCTCCTCTCAGAGCCTCCATCTTTTTACACCATCCACACCCACTGCGCTCTCTCATCTTAAACCTTTCTATCTCACTACTCCTTACCTCTGGAACTCTATCCCTGAATCCCTCCGTAGGGAAAACACACTCACTCTCTTTAAGAAAAAGCTCAGCTGTTACATTATTTTGCCCAGTCCTGCGCTTAAAGGAACAGTAACACCAAAAAATGAAAGTGTATAAAAGTAACTAAAATATAATGTGCTGCTGCCCTGCACTGGTAAAAGTTGTGTGTTTACTTCAGAAAGTCTACTATAATTTATATAAATAAGCTGCTATGTAGCCATGGAGGCAGCCATTCAAAGGAGAAAAGGCACAGGCACATAGCAGATAACAGATAAAACACTATTGTATTCAACAGAACTCATCTGTTATCTGCTATGTAACCTGTGCCTTTTCTCCTTTTTTCCAGCTTGAATGGCTGCCCCCGTGGCTACACAGCAGCTTATTATATAAATTATAGAAGTGTTACTGTAGCAAACACACAAGTTTTACCAGTGCAGGGCAACAGTGCATTATATTTTTATTACTTTAAAGCTGATTTCTGATTTTGTGTTTGTTTTGGTAAGTTGGAGTTGGAAAAGCCACCCAACTGTAGTTAGGCTGCCAACTGTGTTTAGCCAGAGCTCTGGTGCAAGGGTTTATTTTCTTGTTTCTTATTTTGTGTTTGTTACTTAAGTTTTGTAACAAAATAAACTGCTGGCACTTGAATGTAAGAGAGCAACCTCTGTGACTGCTGTGTTTACCCTAAAAGACTGTGGGAAGCGGCCCAAAGACACTGAACCAGATCCCCCTGTAGGTTCAAGTGTCACAATACATACATACGGGAGATTGTTGTCACATGTACCACACAGCCAGTACTTGCCAGATACAGTGGAGGAAATAATTATTTGACCCCTCACTGATTTTGTAAGTTTGTCCAATGACAAAGAAATGAAAAGTCTCAGAACAGTATCATTTCAATGGTAGGTTTATTTTAACAGTGGCAGATAGCACATCAAAAGGAAAATCGAAAAAATAACTTTAAATAAAAGATAGCAACTGATTTGCATTTCATTGAGTGAAATAAGTTTTTGAACCCTCTAACAAAAAAAGACTTAATACTTAGTGGAAAAACCCTTGTTTGCAAGCACAGAGGTCAAACGTTTCTTGTAATTGATGACCAAGTTTGCGCACATTTTAGGAGGAATGTTGGTCCACTCCTCTTTGCAGATCATCTCTAAATCCCTAAGGTTTCGAGGCTGTCTCTGTGCAACTCTGAGCTTGAGCTCCCTCCATAGGTTTTCTATTGGATTAAGATCCGGAGACTGACTAGGCCACTCCATGACCTTAATGTGCTTCTTCTTGAGCCACTCCTTTGTTGCCTTTGCTGTATGTTTTGGGTCATTGTCATGCTGGAACACCCATCCACGACCCATTTTCAGTTTCCTGGCAGAGGGAAGGAGGTTGTCGTTCAGGATTTCACGATACATGGCTCCGTCCATTTTCCCGTTAATGCGAATAAGTTGTCCTGTGCCCTTAGCAGAAAAACACCCCCAAAGCAAAATGTTTTCACCCCCATGCTTGACGGCGGGGACGGTGTTTTGGGGGTCATAGGCAGCATTTTTCTTCCTCCAAACACAGCGAGTTGAGTTAATGCCAAAGAGCTCTATTTTGGTCTCATCAGACCACAGCGCCTTCTCCCAGTCACTCACAGAATCATTCAGGTGTTCATTGGCAAACTTCAGACGGGCCTGCACATGTGCCTTCTTGAGCAGGGGGACCTTGCGAGCCCTGCAGGATTTTAATCCATTGCGGTGTAATGTGTTTCCAATGGTTTTCTTGGTGACTGTGGTCCCTGCTAATTTGAGGTCATTAACTAACTCCTCCCGTGTAGTTCTAGGATGCTTTTTCACCTTTCTCAGAATCATTGACACCCCACGAGGTGAGATCTTGCGTGGAGCCCCAGAGCGAGGTCGATTGATGGTCATTTTGTGCTCCTTCCATTTTCGAACAATCGCACCAACAGTTGTCACCTTCTCTCCCAACTTCTTGCTAATGGTTTTGTAGCCCATTCCCGCCTTGTGCAGGTCAACAATTTTGTCTCTGACATCCTTGGACAGCTCTTTGGTCTTTCCCATGTTGGAGAGTTTGGAGTCTGCTTGATTGATTGATTCTGTGGACAGGTGTCTTTTATACAGGTGACTAGTTAAGACAGGTGTCCTTAATGAGGTGGACTAATTGAGTAGAAGTGTCTAACCACTCTGTGGGAGCCAGAACTCTTAATGGTTGGTAGGGGTTCAAAAACTTATTACACTCAATGAAATGCAAATCAGTTGCTATCTTTTATTTAAAGTTATTTTTTCGATTTTCCTTTTGATGTGCTATCTGCCACTGTTAAAATAAACCTACCATTGAAATGATACTGTTCTGAGACTTTTCATTTCTTTGTCATTGGACAAACTTACAAAATCAGTGAGGGGTCAAATAATTATTTCCTCCACTGTATTCCTGCAGCTCCTGTAATGTTGCTGTAGGCCTCTTGGTAGCCTCCCTGACCAGTTTTCTTCTCGTCTTTTCAACAATTTTGGAGGGACGTCCAGTTCTTGGTAATGTCTGTCTAATGCCTTGGAAATTCTTTTGTACCCTTCTCCTGACTGATATCTTTTAACAATGAGAACCCTCTGATGCTTTGGAAGCTCTCTCTGAACCATGGCTTTTGCTGTGGGATGCGACTAAAAAAATGTCAGGATAGACCAACTAGAGCAGCTGAACTTTATTTGGGGTTAATCAGAGGCACTTTAAATGATGGTATGTGTATGCTGACTCCTTTTTAACATGATTTTGAATGTGATTGCTTAATTCTGAACACAGCTACATCCCCAGTTAGAAGAGGGTGTGCACACTTATGCAACCACATTATTTTAGTTTTTTTGTTTTTTTCCCTCCACCTAAAAGATTTCAGTTTGTTTTTCAATTGAGTGGTACAGTTTATAGGTCACATTAAAGGTGGAAAAAGTTCTGAAATGATTTATCTTTGTCTCATTTTTGTACAGCACAGCAACCTGACATTTTACCAGTGTAGACTTTTTATATCCACTGTACATCTCAGATTCACCCCTGTATTGTTTAACCGTTTTTCTGCCAACGACATATGGGATACCTTGTGGCAGAAAAAGGCTTTAACTGCCAACGACGTTTCTCATACATTGTTTGGCAGTTAAAGGCATGTGCTGGCTCTTGCAGAAAGTTTTTAGCAATGACAGCCCCCTGGGCAATGAGCCAAGGGAGCTGTCATGTCGGTCCTGCGACGCGATCGTCCTAGGACCAACCTCCAAGCAGCAGAGGCGATCGCATCTTGGTCCCCACTTCCTGCTTCCCCCCCCACCCCTACCAGGACTGCGATCCCTGCTTCAGGACAGGTAAGGTGTGTTTTTTTTTGCACTTACACACACTTACACACACACACTCGCATACATTTACACACACTTACAGCACACAATTTAGCAGTTTTTTTTTTCTTTTTCATTTTGCACACTTATATACACACTTACACACTGTCACTTAACTTTTACACATGTATACACAAACACTTTGTTTTTCATTTTACCACTTTGTTTTTAGTTTCTTTTCCCTAAAAAGTGTTTATTTTGACAGCGTAACTATTGGATCAGATATTCTGACCATTTTATTGCATTTTTATCCCTGTATAAGTGTTCCTAATCTGTTTTTAGCATAACTTTGCCATGTGTAACTTTGGTATATCTATGAATATTGGACATCAAACTGTTCTGACCTTAGGTGTTCCTATTTGGGGTGATTTGCCTTTATCTGATCTTTATCAAGAAATTGTGAGATAAATGCCGCAAATCGCAACATATTTATGTGATTTTCTGAAATGTCATAAAAATCTGCAAACTTAGGAAAGCTTTACAGCTTGGTACTTTGGAGTAAAAAGAAATGTGAACCCATTATAGATTCGGGGGAATGTGTACTTTCCTTCCCCCTTATCCCACATAAAGGATGTAAATGTGTTGATTTTGCAGGAGCTGAAATGATAGATCATATGGGGATATGTTCCCATTGGGGCCCCTACATGCCACATACTAAGGTAAACCTATACATATTGGGCATCAAACTATTCAGTGGACCCCTGGTGTTCAAATTCAGGGTGTTTTATCTTGGTACCTAATGCTATGTGGGAGATAAGATGCTGCAAAGTGGAAGGTTTGAGGGGATTTTAGGAAAAGTCATCACAATTGCTAACTTTAGAAAAGCTTTGCTGCTTGATACTTTGGAGTAGAAAGACATGGGTGCCCATTTTAGATTGGGGGGGAATGTGTACTTTTCAAAAATATGACTTTCTGGGGTGAGGGTACTTTTTACTAGCTTTATCCCACATATAATGATGTAAATGTGTTGATTTTGCAGGAGCTGAAATGATAGATCATATGGGGGTATGTTCACATTGCGGCCCCTACATGCCACATACTTGGGTAAACCTATACATATTGGGCATCAAACTGTTCAGTGGACCCCTGGCATTCATATTTAGGGTGTTTTATTTGGTTACTTTATGACCTGTAGGAGATAAGATACTATAGACTGGATGCTTTGAAGCGATTTTTTTAAAATTTCACAAATTTTGATAAAAACCAATAACTTTAGAAAAGCATTGCGACTTAATAGTTTGGAGTAGACAGACAGTTGTGCCTATTCTGGATTCCCCAGAATCTGTTCTTTCCAAAAATGTACAATTTTCTGGGATATACCTTCTGTTAGTGGAATTTTTGAAGCGTATGGTCCCTTTATGACACTCGCACAACGTGTTTTGAAATGGATGCAATAAATGTCGATTTTATTCAGCGATGATTTGGCTGCTCCATATATTTTTCTTTTTGATGGATTGATATGCTGCCTGGGTATCGGCAATATGTGAGCACATGCAGAGCTGTCCGGTAAGTGCTCCCGTGAATGCTATTTATTTTATAGTGGAATTTTTGGCCTTGACATCTAAAGTATGCAGCTTTCTGAAGCAGTGCTTTGGAAATTTGGTAGTGTACTGCTGGGAGTTTTTGACCTATACAAGTGAGAAATCTCCATAAAACTATATATATTTGGTATTGGCATGTTCAGGAGACATGGGACTTTCCAAATCAGTTGTATTTTCATGCATAAAATAATTTATAGTATGTGTGTTTATATTATGGAAAATTACATTTTTTTTTTTTTTTTTCATTTTTAGACATTTAGAAGCCTATATCTTGTTACAGAATTGGAATTACACAAAAATTTACCATATTTTGAAATCTTAGGTTGTCCTGAAAAAACGATATATTTTTTTTCCTGGTTAAACTAAAAGTCCCCCAGAGGAAAGGCCCCTAAAGTGAAAATGTTCAAAAACTGTCTGGCAATACAAGTTCCGCTTTGACCAAAACAGCTGGAAGTGAAAGGGTTAAACATGTAATCCCGTGTACTGTTTACACCTTTTAATCCCTGCATTGTTCACCCCCTGCATTGTTCACACCTCAGGCTCAGGCTGTAATCACCCACATTACTATCCTGTAGGAGCAGTGCCAGCATTGTGTCACTGCCTGTGTGTGCCATACTCTGCCTACCCTATGCTGCCTGTGTGTGTGTCATACTCTGCCTGCCCTATGCTGCCTGTGTGTGCCATACTCTGCCTGCCCTCTGCTGCCTGTGGGAGGTAAAATCATTAAGGATTATTATATGGTCCCTAAGGTGTGTGGGGGTTGCTGTGCTATCCACAGGGTAAGAGAAGGCATATAGATTTAAGGGTATGTTTTAATATGGCATAATATAAGCCTTTCACATACAAATGAAGAATGATATCCCTAGAGTGAACACCAACCATTTGGGTTTTTGCTGCGCTACCACCATTAGTGTGGGTATGGTCTTAAAAGTTCTTGTGATAACAAGGGTGTGGTTTGAAGTGTGTGTGGTTTTAAAAAAGCGGAGTGGTCAAAACAGACTTCCATTATCGGCCCTCCACCATGTAGGCCAGAAAAATTCCTGCCCTCAGTACCACATAAGTTGGACAGCACTGCTTTAGGGGAATAAGACAGGACTTAGGTTATGCAATTGCCTCTACCCTTGTCACTCTACCAGTTTAGTGTGCTATTGAAACCTGTAACTTTGATAGCATCCAAGCAAGCTTGGAATTCCAGTAATATTGTGGGGGAAAGGCTATAGTCTATAGCCTTGTTGTGTTTCAGTTAAGGGTGAAGGAATCTTGACCAGCTAGGGATAATTAACCACTTTTATTGAGTATCCTCTAGCAAAATCTAATAAAAACTGTAGCCAAACTAAGAAGAAGTCCAGACATGTAATATTACACAGGCCTATAGTTAAACACAGTCTCTAATTTGTAATTATTACTTCAAAGACCTGTCTTTCCAATTAAATAGCTGGGTGGGGTTCCAGAACTGTCTGCTCCTCTGTAAGGACCCACACATAAGCCAAAATGCCAAACCAGGGTGGAAGGGCGATCCATCCCTGTGCTATATACATGTGTCATGTGAGATAGAGACAAGAAATGCTAAATAAAAATAGCCTTCTGAGTTTTCCCATGGGTGATCAACTAGTCACCTGTTTTTTTTTTTTCTTTTTTCACCTAAAGTCTAGAAACTGTTGACTTTTTCTGAAGCATGTTTTTTTAAATATTCATTTTTTAAAGTTATAAATGTAAAGCAGATGTGTTTACAGATGTATTTAATTTGGCACAGCTGAAAATTCTAAAATAGAATATTTGTTTTATTATGAGAGTTCATTGATAAATAGTCTTCAACACAAAAAAGAGAGGTTATTCTTTATTGCCTAAATCATGTCATATGTTACCATTTTGACTAAGAAAACAATACGGGAGAAAGGTGTACAACTTACAGACAGTATTAATTTTGGTTCAAAATAATTTCCCTATATTTTTTAAACTAAATAATTTTAATTTGTAAAAGATGTATCTGTTATATACATCGTGCAATGACTTTGCACCAGAAGAAACTTTAAGTTCACTCTTAAAAAAACTCACCCTGTATGATTTGCAGGGCAAACACTGGTATAACCATAACTAAATTGCCTTTTTAAAGGAGAAGGTAAGTACAAAGTAAACAACATCTAATTTGGTGTGCTGTTGTACACAGGGAATGTCATCATCATAGCACTGCTCTGAGATTCTTGCTTGACCATCTATGTTAATTCCATACAAACAAGCGCTTGACATCCCGTCAGTCAGTCCCCTAATTCCTTTAGTTGTTAGACCCACTGGTCCTGGCTTGGCATGCATACTTCTCTGTAATTCCAGCCTCCTTTTTTGCTCTTTTTATGGCCTTCTTTTCTATGGCCAACAAAGTGCTGTGTATGTTTTCCCACCAGAGATTTAAGCATTTTGTGGAGATTTGTCAGGTTCGTTAGCAAAGATTTGACTGCATGCAACAAATCTCCCCATCTGCCATAAGCCTTACCTAATACTGCAGTAAAGCATGCTTAAAGGGGACCTGTCACCTTAAGAAATAATTACAAATTGTTTTCTATTGTGTTTGTCAAGCAAAATAAACTTTACTTACACTATATAAATTATTTTAATCTTATTTTCTTCAGCCTTGGAATTCACAATTGCAGCAAGCAGGCAGGTGCCATTCTGTGGACACTTATCAAAGCAGGCATTGCATCCTGCCAAAATCTTGTTTCTGTGCCAGTATGGGGGGACCTGAAGCCCATGTCCATGCACTGGTTGCAAAATTACATGGTGAGGAGGGAGGGGGAATGTGAGGAGTGCAGCAACCGAAAAAGTTCTGAATTGAAAGTGAAAGTAACTCTCTGCCCCACCTCTATGCTGAAGGCAGGCAATATATGATTGACAGCTGGGATTTTTAAATGCTTTTATAATGGGTATAGATGTGGTAATAAAAATATGATTTGGGGTTACATGTTTAATTTGAAAAGGACTTTTATTATACAGCTTTTTATGTCTGGGTGGCGGGTCCACTTTAAAGGAGAAGGAAAGTAATTTTGTCCTTTTGATAGAGGACTCGGTGCTCTTACTGTAATTTTAATATTACTGTAAGTGCTTATGGCTGTATTTACATAGACCTGTCCGATAAAGCTTACTTAGTTTTTACCTTTCCTTCTCCTTTAAGAGAGCAATACACTTCTACATACTATAGAGCCTCGCCTGATGCCCTCCCATGAACAAGAACAATAGGAAAGCAAAAATAATATAACAAATTAGGTGAATGAATGTAACAGATGATAAGATGAAAGGCACTAAAATGAGTTGAAATCCATTAACATAAATTAAATAGTGGTGTTTTTACAGTCAGATCCATATATATATATATATATATATATATATATATATATATATATATATATATATATATATATATATAGACCTGACTGTAAAAACACCACACAATATTGTAAACATTTTGGCTTTGTGTGACACCACAATGGATTTGAAATGAAGCAATTAAAGGAGAAGGAAAGGCTAGTAAAGGGTTAATCCCAAGATGCAGGCATACCTTCAGTTGTCTCAATAGTGCCCTTAAGTCTCCCCATATTTCTCCCGTTCAGAAGCCAAACAGAGAAAAAAAACGCTGAGCTGGGTAGAGAAGATTCCCATAAAGCCTCGCTTTTTCCAAGACTTGAGGACTCGTTTCTACAGGCAGCGCATGGGCAGAGAGCAGAAGCGTCCAGTTGCCATGGCAACGCAGCGTTGCCGAGTTCTCTCACAAGCAGCAGGAGGAGGAGGGGGGGGGGGTTTCCGGCTGGTGCTGTGAGCGCCGATTGTTTATGGCAGGAGCGGGGGTTTGTGGAGCTTGGGGGGGGTTTGTGGAGCTGCAGAAACTTTGTAACAGGAGCAGGGAGACGGCTTATGCTTTTCAGCCCATAGAGACACGCTGGATAAGATGGCGGCGCCGTTCACTGAAACAAGCATGTAAGTTCTAGTATGTGCATCTCTGTAAATTTTTCATTAGGCAAGCCAGGAATATAGCGATTTTACACAGCAATAGTAGTACTTTTTTAATAGTGTGCTTAATAGATTTTGCCTTGCCTTCTCCTTTTAAGATGTGATTGAAGTGTAGACTATCTGCTTTAATTTAAAAGGTTTAACAAAAATATTGTATGAGCAATTTAGGCATAACAATTTTATACATATTCACCCCATTTTTAGAGCCTCAAAAAGAACAACCATAAATATAATATTCATTTGTAATACTTTGTTGAAAAAGTATTCAGTCAGTGACTGCCTGAATTATAGGCCCATAGACATTACCAAATTTCAGATTTCCTCTTAGTGATGCTGAGCCTGGCCTTCACTGCAGTTCTTTTCAGTTTTTGCTTGTTTGTTGGTCTTTCTGTTTTCAGCAAGTAAAATGCATGATCAACTGGGCTGACGTCAGGAGATTGATATGCTATTTTTCTGATGGGTTTGTTTTGTTTTCATAGCCTAATGATGACCTGCATTATTTACATAAACAACTCTTTGAGCTCATATTGAGAGTTCACAGCAACAGCTTCCAAATGCAAATTCTACACTTGGAATCCACCCCAGAGCTTTTACCCTTTTAATTGTTAATGAAATGATGAGGAAACTGCCCACTCTTGGCCATGAACTGTCAATAAAGTAATTGTCCAACTATCCAATTACTTTCTGTCCCTTTAAAAAGAGGAGACTGCATATAAAAAGTGATGTAATTCCTGAACAATTCACCCAAGTTGACAATCTGCATTTTAGCCAACGTTAATTATAGAAGTCTGACTCAACAATAATTAACGGTAAAAATATACAAATAACTTTATTAATGTCAAAATATTTATGGATGTGAATGCATATTGAGAAAATAAAGAAATCAATAAGGAGAGATGAGCTAGCACTTATATGTAATCTATAACAAAATAAGATCATTGTGATGTACTATATGTACTTTCCTGGTATTTGCATCTTCCTATGAATGTCACTGTAGCTGGGCCTCCTGTGATGACAGGTCATTTATCAACACTCTGTAAATTTGCACCTGTCAGTAACCCATTGCAACCAATCATTTATTAGCATTTTTCAGTCAGCTGTAGGTAGAAAAATTAAAGCAAACATTTGATTGGCTAATGTGGGCTACTGCCCAGGTGCAATTTGCCCAGTGTTCACAAATAGGTTCGCTGGATATTAGATTTAAAACAATGTTTCTAAAGAAAAGGGTTTCATATATATATTTTTTTTTTTTTAACTTTGTTTTTATTATATTATATTTCCGTCATACAATTCTATTACATCTTTAATAACAATATTATTTACGTTATAATTTGCTTCTTGTTGGTAATAGGTCAGTAGGAAAGAAGTAAAACATTTGAATTCAACTTATTTTACCAGAGAAAAGGAAAGAGGAAAAAAAAAACAAAAAACAAACTCTTTAAACTTTTAGCTCTTGTCTAGCTGTCCTAGGTTTTGTGGGATTGGTTCTTATTGTGGGTATGTTGCCAACATTTTGTTTTATTTGTTGGCTCCTGGGGGGGTTCGTTGTTTTGCCAGTTGATTTCTTGAGTTTGCAGGTTTTGGAGGTACTGGGATGCTTCAGTCAGAAGTGGGTGTTCTTTGAGTGTTTCTGTATCATACAATGTTGTTTGCCTGAATGTGTAGATTGTGAGGTTTCTAATTGTCTGAGGTAGGGAGGATATATATGTAAGCCATGTGTCAAAAATTTTTCCTGTTTTTTTTTTTTTGTTCGTTCTTGGTTGTTGCCTCCAGCTAGTCCATATAAAAAATGTGATGCAATTTTTGTTTTGCCAATGTTACGGATGGAGTGTCTGGGGTCAACCATTGATGTAGTATTGTCTTCCGGGCTGCCGCCGACAGTCTCCCCGCCAATAGTTTTTCAGATTTGGTTAAAAGTGTGTAAGATTTAGTTGTGCTAAACAGTGCCCATTCCTGCTTTATTTGAAAAGGTTTTCCCGTCATCTGTGTCCAGTATGAGGCTATTTCTTTCCAAAAGTCTTGTATTTTGGGGCACGACCATAGATTGTGTATTAAGTTGGCTTTTGGTGAATGACATCTGAGACATTTGTCCAACTGAAGGTTACCTATTTTGTGTCTCCTTTCTGGAGTTAAGTAAGAGTTGTGCAGAATTTGTATCGTCATATCTGGATATTTACTGACTGGAATTAATTTCATCATGTTTGTGTGTTGCGTTAGAATGTCAGATGTATTTGTATGTGGGATATCTGTTGTCCATTTGAACGCATGTTTTTCGTTGTCTATATTGGCTAAAGTTCTAATAGTTTGGTAGATGTTTGCTGTGTTTTGTTTTATGTTTTTATCTTTTCAGATTTTATTAATTGGGCTATGTTTATCTTTGTCTGTTAGTAATTTTACAGTGTGGGTTGCGTAGTGGATGTTGTGAAGGGAAATTTGTTGGTCATATCGGTATGAGATATGATTGAAGTTTTTCCCCAGTAAGTCGTAAATGTTGTGGAGTCCGTTATGGCTCCATTGAGTAAGGATGCGGTTGTGGAGACCTATCGGGAAGTTTGTTTCCTGTCCATGATATATATGGAGAAATGAGGGGCGATATTTTGTGCCTCCGTCTCACAGTGTGCCATGCTTTATGGGTATCTATAAATAAGGAATTTGTTTGTATAGAATGTGGAAATTGCGTTAAAGGTGTATGTAGTAAATAATTAACTGAATAATCTCCAATTAGGTGTTGATCTAGTGATGTGGTTGTATAGATGTTTCTATTTAGGAGCCAGTCTCCTGCGTATCTGAGAAGGGCTGGTTCGTTATATTCTTTAATGTTGGGGAGATAAAGTCCTCCTAGGTGTTTGGGCTGTTCTAGTTTGGCAAAGCTTATTCTAGTTCATTTTTTGTTCCAAATGAAGGTTCTAAATATGTTTTTTAGTCGTTTTAAATCGGTTGATTTTATGTAGTATGGTAGCATTTGTATAGGGTATAGTAGTTTTGGAAAAAGGAACATTTTGATAACTTTCTATTGGTAGAATATACTTTAAGTTTATATGTTTCCATTCTTGTGTTTCTTGTTGTATTTTGTCTATTATTTTCCTTATGTTTAATGTATATGTTTTTAGGTGATTTGAAGGTATTGTTATACATAAATATTTTATGTTTTTTGCTTTTTTTAAATGGAAAGTTTGTGGGCCAGGTTGGGGATGTAGTTTGTGCTAGTTGTAAGGCTTCTGATTTGTCTAGATTAATTTTGAAACCTGCTACTTCTCCAAATCTTTGTATTATTTTTAAGATATTGATGTCTCTGTTTGGGGTTGACTAAGGAATAGTAAAGTAACAGCATTTGCAGATGATATCTTAAGAGTTGTATTGCCTATTTGAATGCCTTTCAGTTCTGGTGTTTTCACTATGTGTCTTAGTAGGGGGTCGATAGCTAGGTTGAATAGGAGGGGGGATAGGGGGCATCCCTGTCGTGTTCCTCTGCCAATGGTGAATCTATTTGAATTTTGGTTATTGACTTATGAATGTGGTAGGTGAGTTGTATAGGTTCTTATATAAGTTAAACATTTTTATACCAAAATGTTGAAATTTTAGTAGGCGACGTAGATGTGCATGCGATATTCTTTCAAAGGCTTTGTCGGCATCTAGGTTTATTAACATGTCGTGTTTTCTTTACTCTAAGTTACTGTGGTAGACTGCTGTGAGTATTTTTCTGAGTGCTTGTACTGGGTGTCGCTGTTTGTGGAATCCGGTTTGATGTTTGGTGAGTATTTTTGGTAGGATTTGTTGTAACCTGTCAGCCATTATTTTAGTTATTATTTTTATATCTTGGTTTAGTAGTGATATGGGTCTGTATGAACTTGGTTCTGTTGTGTCTCTGCCTTCTTTAGGGATTAATATTATTCTAGCTACATTGGCTTCGTGCCATAGAGGGTGTCCCTGTAGAGTGTTATTATATAGTGTTTCTAAAGTTGGGATTATGTCTGATGCTAGTTGTTTGTAAAATTCTGGCGGTAAACCATCAGGGCCTGGTGTTTTCCCATTTTTTAATTTTTTGATTGTTTCTAATATTTCTGTTTGTTACAGGTGTGTCAAGAATGTCCCGGTCCTGCACTGAGAGTTTGTGGAGTCCGGCTTCCCGCAGGAATTGTAGACCTTCCTGTGGGTTGTCTGCTGTTTGGTATAAATTTTTAAAATGGTTGGTAATTATGTTCGTAATTTGGTTTGGATCTTGAGTCCATCCATCAGGGGTTTTAAGTTTTTGTATAAAAATATTTTTGGTTTGTCTTTTAGCTATAAGTGCCAAAAGTTTCCCCGATTTTGTTACCATGTCTATAAAATTTGTGTGCTGTATAACTTAACGCTTGATATGCCTTTCCTGTTAATAAAGTGTCAAAGAGTAATTTGGTTTCTGTGTATTTTTTTTCATCTTGTGAGTTTGTAAGTTTGAAGGCTGTATAATGTGCTGTTAGTTGTTTGTGGAGAATGTTGTATTTTTCGTTATAGTTTTTCTTTTGCCTTATTAGGTATGAAGTTATGTGTCCTCTCAAAACCGGTTTGGCTGCTGCCCAGAGTAGTTGTGGGTTGTCCCAGTGTGCGATGTTGTCGTCTATATAATTTGCCCAACTTGATTTTAAATATGCTTGAAAATCCTCACTAGTATGTTGGGAACCTCCAATTATTTGAACGCAGCTGAGGTGTCAATAGTTTTAGTCCAGTCAGGATCTGGGCATCATCTGATATGTCTATATTGCCTATTTTGGCAGTTAGGACTGTCGGCAGCAATGCCCGGGAGACAAAGATGTAGTCTAAGCGTGAGTGGGATTTATGTACTCCTGAGTAAAAGGTGTAGTCGTTGGCTATTGGGTGTAAGTATCGGTATGTGTCATGTAGTTGTAAAATGTCACATAGGTTATGTAAGGGTTTTGTTCTGTGAGTGCTTGGTGGCTTTACCTGATTCGTCCATGAAGTCATCCCAGACCACGTTCATATCACCTCCGAGTATATTAGTAGCCCCCCAGGAGTCAATCTTTTGTAACACATCTGTAAAGAAAAATTTATTTTCATTATTTGGTGCATATAAGTTTACTATTGTGTACTTAACGCCGTACACATCTAGATCTATTATTAGGTAGCGGCCATTCTTGTCTTTGTAGGTTTTTGTGGGGGTGCATTGTAGATCTTTACTGATTAATATCGCTACCCCTCTAGATTTGGTTTTATAAGATGCCTCTATTACTACTTGCAACCATTTGTCTTTAAGTGTCTGTTTATCTTTTCGGCGCCAGTGGGTTTACTGTAGCAAGATAATTTGGGCCTTTTCCCTATGTAACCTGTCTAATACCTTTTTTCTCTTTATTGGTGTGTTTAGACCGCCTACATTCCAGGAGAGTATCTTAAAATTGGTCATAGTTTGGGTTGGCATATTTTGTGTTTCAATAGTTGTTGTCTTTTACATTTTTGTATGGGGGGGTGGTTTAACCCATCCCCTTTTTGGGGTATTTGGTTGCAGTTATGTTTGTGTGGAGTGTTGTGTGTATAGGGGACGAGGGAAGGGGGGGAGTTCGAGGGGGGAGAGGAGGGGAAAGGGATTAGGGAGGTTAAAGTTAAGTAAACGCCTGGTTCTAAATCCGCAGTTAGGAGTTCTGATCAGTTTCCCATTTGGGTCAGCTTTGTTAGATACTTCCTAGCTTGATTGTATTCAGTTATTAGTCCAGTTTTAATTTTTCTGGTCCGGTATTAGGGTTGTAGATTAGGTAGTGTTGGTTGGTTAGATGTTCTGATGTATCCTTCAAGTCATTTGTGCTCGTTCTTCGTTCTCAAGGGTTGCTGCTTTGTCATTTTTTGTAATTTTGTCATTTTATCTGCATAGTTGAGTAATTTGAATATTACTTCAATTATTAGAAAGGTGGATAGGGTAATTTGTCGCAAAGACCTTACATGCCGAACTGTGTGTTGCTTGCCTGGTGCTAGGGTTCGGCATGTGGTGGAACGAGTGGACAGATTGTTGGGAGGGGCTGGGGAAGACCCGGCGGTCTTGGTACACATAGGTACCAATGACAAAGTTAGAGGAGGGGGGGGGGAAGTCCTCAAGAACGATTTTAAAAAGCTAGGTGCAAAGTTGAGGGCGAGGACTTCCAAGGTAATTTTCTCAGAGATTTTACCTGTGCCATGAGCAACATTAAGAAGGCAGCGGGAGCTTAGGGAGATTAATGCGTGGCTGAGAGATTGGTGCAGGGAGGAGAGCTTTGGGTTTCTCCAGAACTGGGCTGATTTCTCAATCGGCTACAAGCTCTTTGCCAGGAATGGGCTGCACCTCAATGATGATGGGGCAGCTGCTTTGGGGGAAAAGATGGCTAGCAGGTTGGAGGAGATTTTAAACTAGGAGTGGGGGGGGGAGGGTGCAGTGGGAAATTCTGTGGTAGACAGGATAGATGAGGTAGTGGGCATAGTAAGGGAAAATGGGGGAGGAGACTTGCTTCGGGATACTGATAATGGCAGGGAGGCCCATAAGTTGTTTACACGTCATTCTCACGCCGGAACCAGTATTAAATGTATGTTTACCAATGCAAGGAGTCTGACTGGTAAAATGGGAGAGCTGGAGGTACTGGCGTTGGAGCGGAAATATGATGTGATTGGAGTTGCTGAAACTTGGTTGAATGAGTCTCATGACTGGGCAGTTAATATTCGGGGGTATACATTGTTTCGGAGGGACAGGGGCAATAGAAAAGGAGGAGGAGTGTGTCTGTTCATTAAGCAGGAATTAAAAGCAAATATTAAGGAGGAAGTGATGGGGTTAACAGAGGGAGCTGAATCCTTATGGGTTGAGCTTCTCACAGATAGTAAAGAATCTACCAAACTAATTGTAGGGGTATGCTATAGACCCCCTAATGTAAGCGAAGAGGAGGATGCCCAGCTCCTGTTGCAAATAGAAAAGGCTGGTAGTTTGGGGCAAGTGATAATAATGAGGAATTTTAATTACCCTGATATTGACTGGAGCAATAGTACTGCCAGGACAGTAAATGGGAACAAGTTTATAAACTTGCTGCATGACAACTTTATGTCACAAGTTGTTGAGGAGCCAACCAGGAACCATGCTATACTAGATCTAGTGTTCTCTAATGACCCAGAACGTATAGCAAATGTGCAAGTGGTTGAACCCCTGGGTAATAGTGACCATAATGTTACTTCATTTGTTGTTTGGTGCAGGAAACAAATTTACACGGGGGCAACAAAGACACTGAATTTTAGGAAGGCAAATTTTAGCTCCTTAAGGGCAGCGCTTCAGGGCATAGATTGGGGCATTATGTTTTCTGATAAAAACACAGAGCAGAAATGGTTGTCATTTAAAATGATATTAAATCATTACTGTTCTCAATTCATTCCATTAATAAGAAATAGTAGAAGTGTTAAGAATCACCCTATGTGGCTTAACTCTGAGGTAAAGAAGTTAATAGGGAGAATAAGGAAAGCTTTTAAGAAATATAAGTCAGAGGGGACAGTAGCTGCGTTTAGTGAATATAAACACTGTAACAAGTGTTGTAAAACAGCAATCCGGAACGCAAAGATAGAAAATGAGGAGCGCATTGCAGCCGAGGCCAAGACTAACCCCAAAAAGTTTTTTAAGTATATTAATAGTAAAAAGATGCAGGTTGAGGGTGTGGCCCCATTGAGTTATAATAACAATATGGTTACAGCAGATACAGAAAAGGCAGATGTGCTTAACCAGTTCTTTTCTTCTGTGTATACAGTAGAGGAGCCAGAGGGCCAAGTCCCACCTAAGAGCTGCACTATTGCCTCAGCTCCAACTACACAGTGGTTGGCACAGGATATGGTGCTTAAAGGGTTACACACGATAAATGTAAACAAGGCATCTGGGCCAGATGGAATACACCCTCGGGTACTGAGAGAGCTAGGGGCAGAATTGCAGTGGCCCTTGTTTCTGATATTCTCAGACTTGCTTTCATCAGATATGGTACCTAGGGATTGGAAGAAGGCGAATGTCATTCCCATATTTAAAAAGGGAGTAAGATCTCAGCCTGGCAATTATAGGCCTGTAAGTTTGACATCCGTGGTGGGCAAGTTAATTGAAGGCTTGTTAAGGGATCACATACAAAATTATGTAGTGGAGAATGGCATTATGAGCAGTAATCAGCATGGCTTTATGAAGGACAGGTCATGTCAGACCAATTTAATTGCTTTTTATGATGAGGTAAGTAAGAATCTGGACAGTGGGGATGCAGTAGATATAATCTATTTGGATTTTGCCAAAGCATTTGATACCTTTCCCCACAAACGACTGCTTTCTAAGCTAAGGTCTATTGGTCTTAGTGAGGTTGTTTGCACATGGATAGAAAACTGGCTACAGGATAGGGTACAGAGGGTGGTTGTTAATGGTACATTCTCTACTTGGAATAAGGTCCTCAGTGGGGTCCCTCAGGGTTCTGTACTGGGTCCACTTTTGTTTAATTTGTTCATAAATGACTTAAGGGAGGGTATTATGAGTAATGTATCAGTGTTTGCAGATGACACAAAACTCTGCAGACCAGTCAATTCTATCCAGGATGTGACATCCCTGCAGCAGGATCTTGACCAACTGGCAATCTGGGCAGCTAAGTGGCAGATGAGATTTAATGTGGATAAATGTAAGGTCATGCACCTGGGATGTAAAAATATGCAAGCCCCGTATACCCTTAATGGGACTGCACTAGGCAAATCCATAATGGAGAAGGACCTTGGAGTCCTTGTAGATAATAAACTTGGCTGTAGCAAGCAATGCCAGGCAGCAGCTGCAAGGGCAAACAAGGTTTTGAGCTGTATTAAAAGGGGTATAGATTCACGGGAGGGGGGGGGTTATTCTTCCCCTTTACAGAGCGCTGGTAAGGCCCCATCTAGAATATGCTGTTCAGTTTTGGTCTCCAGTTCTCAAACGGGACATTATTGAGTTAGAGAGAGTCCAGAGAAGGGCAACTAAGCTGGTAAAGGGTATGGAAAGTCTCAGTTATGAAGAAAGACTGGCCAAGTTGGGTCTGTTTACACTGGAGAAGAGGCGCTTAAGAGGTGACATGATAACTATGTATAAATATATAAAGGGATCATATAATAACCTTTCTAATGTTTTATTTACCAGTAGGTCCTTCCAACGGACACGAGGGCACCCACTCCGTTTAGAAGAAGGGAGGTTCCATTTAAACATTCGGAAAGGATTTTTTACAGTGAGAGCTGTGAAGTTCTGGAATTCCCTCCCTGAATCAGTTGTGCTGGCTGATACATTATATAACTTTAAGAAAGGGCTGGATGGATTCTTAGCAAGTGAGGGAATACAGGGTTATGGGAGATAGCTCTTAGTACTAGTTGATCCAGGGACTGGTCCGATTGCCATCTTGGAGTCAGGAAGGAATTTTTTCCCCTCTGCGGCAAATTAGAGAGGCTTCAGATGGGGTTTTTTGCCTTCCTCTGGATCAACTAGTAGTTAGGCAGGTTATATATAGGCATTTTGGTTGAACTTGATGGACGTATGTCTTTTTTCAACCCAACTTACTATGTTACTATGTTACTTGTCGTGGTCTATTTGAGTCCCGGGTTGGTGGAGGTCCAATTCTTTGGTATCTCTCGATTGTATAGTATGAGAGTGTCTCTTCCATTTTAAGCAGTTTTGGAAGTTCTGTCTTAAGTAATTGCTCAAGTTCTGGGCCTTTGACTGATTCTGGTATGCCTACCAGTCTTAAGTTGTTCCGTCTGCTTCTGTTTTCCAAATCGTCTATTTTGTCGGCCATTATTATTATTTCATGTTGTTGTAAGTCTATTGCTTTTTGAGCTTTTGTCTAATTCGTCTTGAAATTCTTTGTTCGGCCTCTGACATCCTTTGTGTTTGGTTTGTAACTTGTTGCAGGATTTCTGCCATTGATTCTTTTATACTGGCCAGCTTTTGATCAAGCAGTGGGCCTAGTAGTTCTAGTGCTAGATCTTGAGTTTGAGTAGTTTTGTTGTTGTTGACTGGTTACGTCAAAATTTGTTTCCATTTGTTCTGGGTCTTGGGTTGTTTTTTTCTTTTGGTTTTTGTTTAGGCTGTCTCTGTGGTATGTTGGTTGTTGGGCCTAAATATTTTTCCATTTCAGGCTGGTTTCTTTTGGTTTTGGTTGTGGGGGGTTAAATGGTTTTTGAGCGCTGTTAATTCCAGTTGCTTGATGTTTCCTTTTGCCGTTAGCAGATATGTCCCCTCTGGCTAGGCAATAAGAAATTATTTTTATTTACATTTGAAGTGGACGTTCGTATTATGTTATTTTTGAATGGTATTTTGCCATATGCTAGTATGAGTTGGGTTGTTATTGTCAAGTTTGCAGGCTTAGGCTTCTGCCTGTGTTTGTGTCTTGGGTTTGTAGTGAAATAGTGCTGAGTTCAGGTAGGTAGGCTTGTTGTAAAGTTTGATTTGCAGAATCTGTTTTGTAGGCTTTGTTGGGCTTTGGCCTGTGTTTTCCACTGTTTGGTATATTTTGCAGTCTGTTGGTTGTAAGGTGAGTTTTTGTTTCTGCAGTTTTATACCTTTTTGTGGGTGTTACAGTTCTGTGTACAAAGTTTACTTGCAGCTCTTGGAATTGCTGCTTTGTTCTCTGTGGGCGCTGGTTTATGCGCGGGGAGTTAATTGTTTAGTGCGTAGTTTGGCCTATCTTCCCTGTGGTGTGGGCTATGGCGTTATCTCAATAATTTTTGCCCTCCCGTGCCCAGGTTTACGGTTTATACAGTGATTTTGCTGGTGGCGTGAGTCGCTTTACTGTGCCTGTCTTAGCAGTGCTAATTCAGCGTGTTGATTTCGCAAGATGGCTGCGATCAGTCTGGGTCTGTGAGGTAATCTTAGCCTGCACTTCTTACTTTTGCGGATCGCGTCGTGAGCCCAATCCTTCACCTTTCCCAAGCCGGACTCACCGTTTTTGAGGTGGTGTGTCAGCAGTTGTGGCAGCGGCGGTCGATGTATTGCAACTTACTCTCCAACAGTATTGTTTCTATTTTTGCTGATGACACTAAATTGTGCAAAACTATAAGTTCCATGCAGGATGCTGCCGCTTTGCAGAGCGATTTGACAAAATTAGATAACTGGGCAGCAAACTGGAAAATGAGGTTCAATGTTGATAAGTGCAAAGTTATGCACTTTGGTAGAAATAATATAAACGCAAACTATCTACTGAATGGTAGTGTGTTGGGGGTATCCTTAATGGAGAAGGATCTAGGGGTTTTTGTTGATAACAAGTTGTCTAATGCCAGGCAGTGTCATTCTGTGGCTACTAAAGCAAATAAAGTGCTGTCTTGTATAAAAAAGGGCATTGACTCAAGGGATGAGAACATAATTTTGCCCCTTTATAGGTCCCTGGTAAGGCCTCACCTTGAGTATGCAGTGCAGTTTTGGGCTCCAGTCCTTAAGAAGGATATTAATGAGCTGGAGAAAGTGCAGAGACGTGCAACTAAACTGGTTAAGGGGATGGAAGATTTAAACTATGAGGTTAGACTGTCGAGGTTGGGGTTGTTTTCTCTGGAAAAGAGGCGCTTGCGAGGGGACATGATTACTCTGTACAAGTACATTAGAGGGGATTATAGGCAGTTGGGGGATGTTCTTTTTTCCCATAAAAACAATCAACGCACCAGAGGTCACCCCTTTAGATTAGAGGAAAGGAGTTTCCATTTGAAGCAGCGTAGGTGGTTTTTCACGGTGAGGGCAGTGAGGTTATGGAATGCCCTTCCTAGTGATGTGGTAATGGCAGATTCTGTTAATGCCTTTAAGAGGGGCCTGGATGAGTTCTTGATCAATCAGAATATCCAAGGCTATTGTGATACTAATATCTACAGTTAGTACTAGTGGTTGTATTTATAGTTTATGTATGTGAGTGTATAGATTGGTAGGTGTGGGTTAGGTGTGCTGGGTTTACTTGGATGGGTTGAACTTGATGGACACAGGTCTTTTTTCAACCCTATGTAACTATGTAACTATGCCTGTTCGGGCCGGTTGTTGTTTGGCGCCGGTGGGTTCGGTTCGGGTCTGCGGGTTAGGTATGTCGCACTTCGGGTTTGCAGGGGAGGGATGAGCCAGGCGGTGGCTCTTGCCTTTTCCCCTCACTGTCCCTTCACCAGGTTTGGTTTTTGAGCTTTTATTTCAGCTCAAAGAGGGTTTTAAAGTATGTTTGGTTTTTTTTGTTGCTGGTGTGGGAGCTCCTCTATAATGCGGCCGTCAGCTGGGTCCGCCCCCCGTAAGTTCGTTTTTATATTTTTTAAATTCAAATACATTGTTGTGATCCAAACAGCAGCCAAAAAAAAAAAAGATCTGAAATGTGCAAACATTTTAAAGTAATGTTGTTCATGTCTTTGGCGATATCTATCATAATCCAGCAAACTGACTCTGCCCATGGAGCCCATAAAGTCTTAAAGTACATGGTCACATCTGTCTAGTATGGTACAGACCAAGGCTGTGTTCTCCTCATGGTTGCCTCGTAACCCTGAATGGCCTGCCACAATCCCCCTGGCCGTCCCCCTGACCTCTTCCTGGGATCTTTAAATCAACCCCACTCTTGTCTTTCTTGCTCCTCCTATTCACATTCTTTCAACATGTCTTTTGCCATCCCTTTCCATATTCATAACATGCCCAGAATGATCTCCTCAATTTTAACCTCAGATCCACCAGATCCAAAATAAATATACATAGTTTTCCTATACTGCAGGTCATTTATCGCCTTTTCACTAAACATTTTGAAAAGTTAAATTTAGAAAAATCACCTTTCGATATAGCATACTACTTTCAAAGCCTTCTGGTAGATATAAATTAATGTAAATGTGGGGTAATTAATGTTTCTAAACAAGGATTTGGGTCAAAGCTGTAGACTGTCTGAATTACTCCTAAATACTTTAACAAATAGATATGAATGGCCTTTTTTATTCACATAATTCCATTATTTGATGCCCCATCTGGTTGGAACATGTTTTCTCTTTGTAAATCCGACATGGAGGGGGTCACAATTTCCATGTTCCATTTGAAAATGTAAGCACTGTTTGTTTTTTCTGGCATTGGATGTGAGGCTGTAATAACAAAGCCAAGTGGGTTTCTTCATTGTATGTGGAAAACTGAGGCTATTTACAAAACAGTAAAAAAAAAAAAACACATTAATTTATCGCTATGGAAAATTATTTAGGACAATCTACAGTTTTAACTCAGTTCATATAGTCTGGAAGTTTAGTTTATACACAGCTAAGAAACATATTTTAAGTGTTTAGCTGTAAATTGCACCTAGTCTTTGTTTGCCTCTTGCTCCCATTACTTAAGCATCAGAACATTTTCCCTTCTTGGCAATAGTCACAAGAAGGACATTGGTCCTTCCTTATGGAGAAAAGAAAATTCATCCACAACACAAGTCAAATGTACAGACTTTTTGGAGTATTTATTGAAAAAAAATTGTGGGTGTCTTTTTGCCCAGAGACCATATACACTAAAATTCACTAACACAAGGAAAATAAAGGATTTCTCTGTTTATTTATAACTACATTTGTCGGTTTATTTATAACTACAATATTGTTGCTACAAGTAAAGTGACAGCCTCAGAGGTTGTCTAAGAGAATATTGGGAGCAACAACACCATGAAGTCCAAAGAACACACCAGACAGGTCAGGGATACAATTGAGAAATTTAAAGCAGTGCTTAGGCTACAAAAAGATTTCCAAAGCCTTGAACATCCCACGGAGCACTGTTCAAGCGATCATTCAGAAATGGAAGGAGTATGGCACAACTGTAAACCTACCAAGACAAGGCCGTCCACCTAAACTCACAGGCCGAACAAGGAGAGCGCTGATCAGAATTGCAGCCAAGAGGCCCATGGTGACTCTGGACGAGCTGCAGAGATCTACAGCTCAGGTGGGGGAATCTGTCCATAGGACAACTATTAGTCGTGCACTGCACAAAGTTGGCCTTTATGGAAGAGTGGCAAGAAGAAAGCCATTGTTAACAGAAAACCATAAGAAGTCCCATTTGCAGTTTGCCACAAGCCATGTGGGGGACACAGCAAACATGTGAAAGAAGGTGCTCTGGTCAGATGAGACCAAAATGGAACTTTTTGGCCAAAATGCAAAACGCTATGTGTGGCGGAAAACTAACACTGCACATCACTCTGAACACACCATCCCCACTGTCAAATATGGTGGTGGCAGCATCATGCTCTGGGGGTGCTTCTCTTCAGCAGGGACAGGGAAGCTGGTCAGAGTTGATGGGAAGATGGATGGAGCCAAATCCAGGGCAATCTTGGAAGAAAACCTCTTGGAGTCTGCAAAAGACTTGAGACTGGGGCGGAGGTTCACCTTCCAGCAGGACTACGACCCTAAACATAAAGCCAGGGCAACAATGGAATGGTTTAAAACAAAACATATCTATGTGTTTGAATGGCCCAGTCAAAGTCCAGATCTAAATCCAATGGAGAATCTGTGGCAAGATCTGGAAACTGCTGTTCACAAACGCTGTCCATCTAATCTGACTGAGCTGGAGCTGTTTTGCAAAGAAGAATGGGCAAGGATTTCAGTCTCTAGATGTGCAAAGCTGGTAGAGACATACCCTAAAAGACTGGCAGCTGTAATTGCAGCAAAAGGTGGTTCTACAAAGTATTGACTCAGGGGGATGAATAATTACGCACACCCCACTTTGCAGTTATTTATTTGTAAAAAATGTTTGGAATCATGTATGATTTTCGTTCCACTTCTCACTTGTACACCACTTTGTATTGGTCTTTCACGTGGAATTCCAATAAAATTGATTCATGTTTGTGGCTGTAATGTGACAAAATGTGGAAAAGTTCAAGGGGGCCGAATACTTTTGCAAGCCACTGTATATGGACACTTTTGTCCTGCAAAAATATGTTAACATTCCCAGTATAACACTGAAGGTGACACAAATATGGATGTAAATACAGTGCAATTAATATTACTAGGATATATTGATATTTTTCATGTAATATACAAATTATATTTTTTATTAAAGAATATACCAGTAAATTAAAAAAAAATAAAAGGAGTAATTTATATTTATGCATTAGTATTTCATGGAAAGGAAGAAATTATTTTTTGTTTCTTCAAGGGCAATTCAGTCCATAGAAAATGACTGCATTCTTTTTTATTTAATTGCGTTGCCTTGTACGGCCAAATTCGGTTACAAAGGAGTATTCATTCGTTTCCTTCCTACACTTTTCAAGCCAAAAAAGCAGGCTGAATTTAAAAAAAGGTCTTATAGAATATTAAGCCTGCTACTTCAAACCCATTTCAAAAACCCACCCCATATACTGTATAATTAATGTTTACTACTGTTTTGCTCTCATATTAATTGTAGATCATTGCAAATAATGAAATTATGACATAAAAAAAGCACAGAAGTGTACTTTAAGGAGAATGCAAGTCAAAATTTAAAAAGCATACTGCCAAATAGTCCTCCTATTGTTTAGTAAAAACGCCACACTTTTGGCTCACCTAATGAAATATTTACTTAGTCACACTTACTTCACATTTTCTAGAACAGGCAGCCATCTCTAAAAAGGTATTCCCCCCCTACTTTCCCTCCTTGCTTCATACTGCACATGTGTTTCATTCCCTACCCCCCCTCCCCCTCTGCCAGATCCGCTTCTGATTGGCTGGTGGGTATGTGTAGCTCAGAACAGCAGACAGGATCAAGTTACACACATGCTCAGAGAATAGGAAGGCTGCTGCTGGCAGCCTACAGGAAGGACAGAGATTTCAGTGATGTCACTGTAGTCTTCACACAGCTGTAGGCTGCCAGCACCATATCTCGGAGAAGCAAGCAGGGATCTGGGAATTTAGATATGCAGTAAGTACTTAAAAAGAATGCCTTTAGACTTACTTTTAATATTTATTAACCTATCATTGTCCTTTAACTGTGCCACATGATCTTTCTACCTCTTAGATATCACTATCACTTTATCTATTAGACTAGCTGCCGACAACAAATCTTTAAATGTAAATAAAGAATTTTTATTTTTCCTTTTTATGGGTAACTGGCTACTGGAGATTAATTTTTATTACACTTTAAAAATATGCATACTTCTTTCACTGTATAGCTAGCTTAAAGGAGACATATTGGATTAATGGGAAAAACCCTAATTTTGTAGGCAATTATGAATAATATACGTTGCTGGTTTCCCTTTGGGCTAAATTAACCCTATCTGTAACAATGGCCCCTTTATTGGAGCTCCCTATAGATCCTCTCACTTCTCTGTCCGTGTTTGAAATGGAGAGTGGGCGTGTCCTAACGGTCCCTGCCAGAAGTGAAGGAGGAGGGGGAGAGCCAATCACAGCCCTGCAGTCACACAAGCAAAGACAGGCTTCAGTTCCCTATCAGGTCAGCCTAGCTGCTGATTGGTTCCTATCCTACAGTGCAGTGTACGGAGGGCCACCGGCTCCCCTGCACATCCAGAGAATTCAGCCAGCAGGAAGTGGAACAGATGGGCGGGGCTAGTGGGGTTTTTGTGGAATTTCTCAATAAATCAGTCAGAAACACAACTTTTTAAGCACAATCCTTCTATATCTAGAGTATAATTCACTGGTACATTCATAATTTTCATAGGATATGTCTCCTTTAACAATTTCCATTTAAAGTAACAAAAAAAGTCCTAGAGACACAGAAACATTGTTAGCTCCCACCAGTGCTCCAGTAATCCCATGGTGAACTAAAAGGTACAGTGTGCATATTTAATAATTTATTTATTATAAATCAGTGATTAATTGATGTTAGTCCACTGAGAATATAGTATATGGAAGCAGCATAACAGAAGGAGGTCTAAAGTTCATTGCTTAAAAATTATTTTGGCTCTGTTCTTTCTTTCACTCCCCATGTCCAGATGTTCCATATCTTGCTGCTTTCTTCTTGAAACTTTCACTTTCTCATGAATGGTACAATTAAAATACTTGTTTATCTGCTAATCATATTACATCTAAACAACGGCAACACAATATTATTTTAGTGCAGAATAAACAATTCCAAAAGCCTGTCCCCACATTCTGAACAATTTAGTTCTGCCTTCTTGCTCATCATCCGAATGTGTCACACACCCAGATATTAACAACATCATATACACTTGTTGCAATATCCTATTGTATTTTTCAATTAATTTAAATTGGAAAATTAAAAAAAATAATAATTGTATGCATTCATAGGTGAACATGATCACTCAGATGGGGGGAGGAATAGGAAGCAATGCGCACACTTAAAAGGATGCCAACAACGAGCCTGTAAACTTTTGCCTTTTGAGAAAGCTGTTCAGCGAAAAGCACGTCAAGGCAAAGGCAAAGCAAATAGCAGCTTTCACCCGGTGGCCATTTTTCCCCTGATACATAATCCGATACATTTAAATCTGCAAACAACATACACACACACACAGACCCTTATTCAGCATACATTTCATCAAGAATACAGGCTCACAAAGGCACAACTGTCTCTGATAAAAGTTCTGCTTTGTTTGAGCTGAGCTCAAGAGGTTAGGAGGAAAAAAATTGAAGCAGACAGCTAAAGCTGAGTTTCTATGGGAACCAGCAATGCCATCTCTTCACTGGCTGCTAGACTGGAGGGCGTGTTTAGTAATCTGAGTTTAGAACAACTGAGCATGCCCACAAGCCAACAGCCAAAGCAAATTCCTGAGGGAGGGGGCCGAGTGGGTTACAGGAGGAATAAGAAATCTAAGTGATAAAGGAGATGCTGCAGTCTTACTATTAACCTCTGGACAACCAGTGTGGCAGGTACTGAAAGATTTCAAAGAGGCTGTTCACTGATTACATTTTTGTGTGGGGGGTTTACGTGTCCTTTAAGGTTTGGGGTTTTGTAGGATAATTTAGCCTTATACAAGTATCAGGCAAGGTAAAATTTTGAGACCATAGTCACTGCCCTGCCTTATCTTTGCTTTCTGGTATCCCATAGTTTAGTTAGTCAAATTGAGACAAAATTTGGGATATCTCCATACTCTTAATTAAGAGTAATTAAGTGTATAATTTTTCCTTTTCTTTCTACAGTATTTATCTAATCAAGGTGATTCAATGTTAATGATCTGGGGGACAATTATTAATTTATTGATCCAAGAGTTGATTTTTACACCTGCATTTTTAATAACAAGATTGAGTAAAGTGATATCTGATTGATTATTTAGCATGGGCACTAGAATTGATGGCTTTGATTGAATCACTAAGGACATGCACTTTCCTTAAAGGACAATGAAAGGTTAATATAAATTAAAAGTAAGTCTAAAGGCATTCTTTTAACGTACCTACTGAATATCTAAATTCCCAGATCCCTGTTTGCTTCTCTGAGATATGGTGCTGCCAGCCTACAGCAGTGTAAAGACTACAGTGACATCACTGAAATCTCTCTGTCCTTCCTGTAGGTGCCAGCGGCAGCTTTCCTATTCTCTGAGCATGTGTGTAACTTGATCCTGTCTCCTGTTCTGAGCTACACATGCCCACCAGCCAATCAGAAGCGGATCTGGCAGAGCGGAGGGGGGGAGGGAATGAAACACATGTGCAGTATGAAGCAAGGAGGGAAAGGAAGGGAGAATACCTTTTTAGAGATGGCTGCCTGTTCTAGAAAATGTGAAGTAAGTGTGACTGAGTAAATATTTGATTAGGTGAGCCAAAAGTGTGGCGTTTTTACTAAACAATAGGAGGAGTATTGGGCAGTATGCCTTTTAAATTTTGACATTCTCCTTTTAAGAGGCTTTTCCTACTAAGGGATAGCTTGACAAATTAAGCACCTTGAAGTACATGTACTTTTTTATTTATTTAGCACTAGTCACTTCCCTGGATCAATTAATGAATTCCTGATTCGTATTGTAATAAAAGTGAACAGTGGGACGTTGTTGGTTAGAGTGATTCTTAATTAAGGGGTCATCTTAATTTATGTAAATGTGTATGCATTCATACAACATATCTGTCTCATTATTTAATTTTTCTTGGTAAACTTTCTTACACCAAACCTCCTTTTACCTCAGTTTCTGCCCCATATTTCTCTGTCCCAATACAGTCTAGGGTCTGCCATTTTTAAGTTCTCCATGTCACTTCCCTGTTTGGAACGAATGTATTGCGCATGAATTATTAGATATTGTCCCCCTAACCCTTACACCTCATCATTATGTGTGCACAAATGCAGATTTCAGATAGATAGCTTCTTTAATGAATGTCCTCCACTTGATCTCACAAAGCCTGTCTGGCATGAGGTTTGCCGTGAAACAACAACCTTCTAAAATGACAGGAGGTTTGGATTTTTTATTACAGAGGCATCGCTTGGCTAGTAAAAACTTCTGCTAACTATGGCCAGTACTTTGAACTATTTTAATTTTTAAACTTCATTGGCCTTTAAGCTTTCAAAAAATCTTAAAATAAAATTTGGAACCCCTTGCTGTTATTATAATTCTCTGTTAGGACAATTTCAGGAATTTTGCTTACTGAGTTTTTTTAATAACACATGTGGGGGCCAAACACCCTAAAAAGTATTTTTAAAGCACAGTAACATACATATTAACATAGTAAGTTATGGTAAAAAAGACACATGTCACATTAAGTTCAACTTTAATAATGCCTATATATTTAACCTGCCTAACTGCTAGTTGATCCAGAGGAAGGCAAAAATATTCTGAAGACTATCTCATTAGCCGCAGAGGGGGAAAAAAATCCTTCCTGACTCCAAGATGGCCAATTGAACCAATTGTACTAAGAGCTATCTCCCATAACCCTGTATTCCTTCACTTGCTAAAAAGCCATCCAGCCAGAATGTATGTGTCAGCCAGTACAACTGATTCAGGGAGAGAATTTCACAACTTCCCTTCCCGAATATTCCCTTTCAGGGAATATTCATATTCAGACAAAGCCTCATTTTCTGTCCGCTGAAAGGACCTACTCGTAAATAAAGCATGAGAGATTATTACATGATCCCCTTATATATTCCCCTTATATATTTAAACATAGTTATCACATCACCTCTTCAGCACTTCCAGTGTAAACAATCGTCTTTCTTCATAACTGAGACTTTCCATACTCTTTACCAGCTTAGTTGCCCTTCTCTAACTCAAAAATATCCTGTTTGAGCACTGGAGACCAAAACTGAATGAATATTCCAGATGGGGCCTTACCAGCCCTCTGTGGAAGAATAACCCCCTCCTCCCGCAAGTCTATGCCTTGCAGCTGCTGCCTGGCATTGCTTGCTACAACCATGTTTATTATCTATAAGGACTCCATGGTCCTTTTCCATTATGGATTTGCCTAGTGCAGTCCTATTAAGGGTAGAAGTGGCTTGCATATTTTTACATCACAGGTGTATGACCTTACATTTATTGACTAAATCGTATCTGCCAGTTAAGATCTTGCTGAAAAGATGCCACATCTTGGATTGAATGTAATGGGCTGCAGAGTTTTGTGTCATCTGTTATCTACATTACTCTTAATGCTTTCCCCTAAGTCATTAATGAACAAGTTAAATAAAAGTGGACCCAGTAAAGAACCATGAGGGACCCCACTAAGAAGTAGAGAATGTTCCATTAACAGCCACCCTCTGTACCCGATCCTGTAGCCAGTTTCCTATCCATGTGCAAACAACTTTATTAAGACCAACAGACCTTAGTTTAGAAAGCAGTCATTTGTAGGTCACTGTATCAAATGCTTTGGCAAAATCCAAATAGATCACATCTACTGCAACCCCACTGTCAAGCTTCTTACTTACCTCATCATGAGAAGAAATCAAATTTGTCTGACATGACCTGTCCTTTATAAAGCCATGTTGATTACTGCTCATAATGCTATTCTCCAGAACATAATTTTGAATGTTATCCCTTAAAGGGGTTGTTCAACCTTAAATTAACTTTTAGTACGTTATAGAATAGCCAGTTCTAAGTAACTTTTCAATTGGTCCTAATTATTTATTTTTTTACGGTTTTTTAATTATTTGCCTTCTCCTGACTCTTTCCAACCTTCAAATGGGGGTCACTGACCCCGGCAGCCAAAAAACGATTGCTCTGTGAGGATATAATTTATTGTTATTGTTACTTTTTAGAACTTATTAACTCTCCTGTTAATATACGAATCTCTAATTTTAACCACACCCTGGTTGCTAAGGTAATTTGGATCCTAGCAACCGGATTACTGAAATTCCAATCTAGGGAGCTGCTAAACAAACACTAACCGAATTATTTACCATCATCACTTCCTACTTTATATTGGCTTTTAAATCTGCTTAACAAACAGACACACCCCTCCTCCTTTTCTATTGCCTCTGTCCCTCTGAAACAGGGTATAGCATCCTATATTTACTGCCCAGTCATGTGACTCATTCAGCCATGTTTTAGCAGCACCAATCACATCCTGATTCCATTTCAATGCCATCCTGAAAACACATCATGCTACATCTCCAGGTGAGAATTGCCTGAAACCTCTTGAATGAGCTCCTACAGGTAACTGGCAATGGAAGCTGAATTTGCCCCCAACCATGTTTGGGCAACAAAAAAACAAAGGCAAAAAACTAAAAGCTTAGCCTTAGGCCTATGCCATTCTGGGCGTTTTGACTGCCACATAATCTCAGGGAGAACCATTGCAGTAAAAATGCACTTAATGTTTGCAATAATTGGAAAATGTCCTATAAGAAATGTTATACAGTAGGTTAGGATTAATTGGTATGTCACAGAACCTAAAGCATGATAGAACTACTACATTGTAAATGAAATGTTGCAAATATAAACCATTTGATTACTTTTCCCCATGTAAACAAAAAAGTGGGTTTAGTTTTTTAAAGCTCAACACAAATTTACTAGCCATGCATCTTCATGTGTCCCAGTATCTTTTCACCATGTGTAACTTATAGGTTTTAAATATATGATGAAGAGGAAGTTCAAGTTTAACTCTCCTTTGACTGGTAATCACATAAAGGACATACAGAAAATTGTGGCAACTGCTACCAATTTCATTAATATGTTAATTAGAGGGAATTGGTAGTTTTCCAGGACATCTGTTTATGTATGGTTTAGTGCTCTAGATTTGCCATCAGTATTCTGAGAAACACGTAAGGGACTGAAATAAAGGCCTATAATATGGAATATGTATTCCAATAAAGAGAAGGTGGTTCCACTCTTGAGCCCCAGAAATAGCAGCTTTTATGAATGGGAAGCCCAAGCACCAGGAAATCAATCATACTGGTTCCTATGATAGAAAGGCATAAAAAATAAAACAATAATACAAACAATAGTGCAGATCGTTTTTATAAAAAATGAACCCCTGATGTACCGTGCATAATCAATATCGAAGTACAAAGTTAAAGTGCAGGTGACACCCAACACCCACGTAGTTTGGTAAGAATGCTCGCTTACCAGACCCAACTGTAACAATGCCAACATGGCGAATTTCGCGTGGTATCACCATGCTTTCTCAAGAGAAACTGGAAATGTAAACACTGTAACCTGTATGTGATTTTTAAAAGGATGAGAACGCTATTGGCGTGCATCACAGGGGCGCTTTCTTGCCCGCAGCATAGTTATGCATCCAATGTGTACCTGGGCATACATGTAGGGTGCGCAAATTAATTCTGATTACTGCGATCTGATTACTAAGAAGACTGACTAACTTGGGCAACATAAATATATGTATGCCCATAATGTCTATAACAGAACTGTTGGAGTCTCTAGGGTAAAATGTGTATTAAAAACAGAATGAAAGCACAGTATTGTTTAAAAGCTAATACATTCATAAGTATGTACATAGTTAATAAAAGCAAAAAGGTAGGAAAACCCAATAAAACATGTAAAGGACAGGATTAGTACAATGTATATGAGACAATGATGACAATTAGTATATCAACATAAAAGAATGGACTACTGATAATACTAGTTCAACTAACCCAAATAAGGGATTTTTCTTTTTATTACATATAAAAAATTAAAAAGCTGCCAAATCAATATCAACATTTAATCCCTGAGGCTGTAAAGAGTTTAACTTAAATATCCAAAATGTTTCACGTTGCCTTAACCTAATAAAACGATCACCACCCTTAATATTAGGAAAAATCTGTTCAAGGCCCATAAAGACCAATCCAGTAGGATCATAAGAAGGTATCTTTTTAAAGTGTCGTGATACCCTATGATCCATCTTATTTCACCTTGATGTTGCCTATGTGTTCACTGATCCTTGTCCCAACTGCTCTTATGGTTCTCCCTACATAATTTTTTCCACATGGGCAAATCAATAAATAAATTATATAAATATAACGACAATTAATAAAGTGATTTTTGTGGGGACCCCTTCAATTGACAACTTCTTAGGGGCTACATAGATGCAAGTGCTGCACCTTTTCTTGCCACATTTATAAGTGCCGTTAATCCCTAAGGAGTTACAGGGTTTAGTGTTTTTGCCCCACACCTTGGAGGGTGCTAACAAATTCCCTAAAGTTTTAGATTTCCTAAAATGAACCTGTGGTTTAAGTTTTTTGAATTCCCCAAGTATAGGATAAGCTGGCAGATTCTATCTCTTTCACTAAATAGGGTAATATCAAGATAATGTATTTGTTTATTACTGGTTTTAGCTGTGAACTGTAAATTTTGAGAATTGTTGTTCATATGCTCAATAAAATTATTAACATATTCATTAGGGCCATCCCAAGTAACAAATAACTATGTGATACCTTAAGTTCTGTGACCCCCAAATTAATTTGTCTTCCCACACTGCCATATATATGTTCGCATCGGATGAAGCAAATTTGCTCCCCATTGCGGTAACCTGTTTTTGTAAGAAATCAAAATTACTTAATTGACACAATCATTTCAATCCCCATATTATGCGGTATACTGGTATACAATAACTTGACATCACAGGGCAACCATATATAAGAATCCTTCCATGTAATATGTCTCACTTTGGACAATAAGTCCATAGTGTCCCCCAAATATGCCATCTGTGTTGATACAATCCTCTGTAAATAATAATGTACAAATTCAAATTGCTTACCGGTGAGAGAATCAATTCCTGATATATAAGACTTCCAGTTGGATTTAGGGGAACCTTATTTATTTTAGGTAGATGGTAATAGATGGCCAATCTGGATTGGCAGGTAGTCAAGAAGTCTGCCACCTTAGCTCCATTTGACCTTGACCTTCCCTTAAGAGAGTATCCAGTTCCTTAATGAACTGATTGGTGGGATCCCTAGTCAGTCTTTCATAAGTATTATTGTCCCCCAAAATCCTCCACGCTCCTTTCATGTAGATAGCCCTGTCCTGGAGAAGAATCCCCCCCTCTTATCAGCCTGTTTGATAATAATAGATTGATCCCTCACCAAAGTATGCACCGCCTCCTTCTCATCCCTTGTTAAGTTATCACTTAGTGCCTATGATTTATCAAATAATTTATCCAAATCTTGTTGTACCAATTGGTGATAAATCTTAATATAATCCCCCTGTGATTGGAAAGAAATTAGTCTTTTATAGTTTTTGAAAACACTATATTAGGTATATCTGGTAGTTGGCCATGTGTAGAACTGATCACCTCCCCTTGTGTGCGCAAAAGAAAGTGTCTTTTAATGGTCATTTAATTTATGTAAATCTACATATAAATTTTAAACGGTCTGGTACTCTACTGGGGTGGGGGTTTAAAGTGTGTGGGTTTTTAAACAATACTGTGCTTTCATTTTGTTTGTAATACATTTTACCCTAGGGACTCCAACATTATGGGCATGCATCTATTTATGTTGCCCATTTTAGTCAGTCTCTGTAATGAGAGCGCACGTGCGTTGTCTATGGGCAGAAGCACAATCAGAATGACTTCCTAGAGTCTAGTGCGCATGCGAATAGACGTGCCTGTGCCCTACATGTATGCGCAGGTACGTCATTGGATGCGTAACTACGCTGCGTGTGTAAGCACTCCAATAGTGTTCTCATCCTTTTATAAATCACATACCGGTTACAGTGTTTAAATTTCCATTTAATCTTGAGAAAGCGTGGCAATACCACACAAAACGCATCAAGCGCGAACACATGACTCTGCTATTGGGATTTTACTCTGATATGCCTTTCTAACAATGTATGCTTGTGAGTAGCCAATGTTGTTTTAACTTTTTATTGTAATTAATGGTGTTACACTATTGTATCCCTTCTCTTTTTCCACTTATTTGAAGAGGAGTCTATTTGATCCAACAGTATTTCGTTTGATGACTAATTGATGTTTGGCATTGTCACAGTTGGGTCTGGTAAGAGGGCATTCTTGCCAAACTATGTGGGTGTTGGGTATTACCTGCACTTTTTACTTCAATATTGATTATTCACGGTACACCAGGGGTTTATTTTTCATAAAAACAATCTGAACTATTGATTATATTATTATTTTGTTTTATTTTTTATGCGCTTCTATCATATTTCACATGAACACTTTTGGAGTCTGATCAGAGGGGACATTGTCAAGTGGAGGCTGCAAACAGCTTTCACCAAGGAGGATTTCATGGAAAAATTGTCCACAAAGCGCCAAGTATTTTTATATTTTCACATACTGGTTCCTAGTTTGACAGACGTGAAACTATCAGGTGGCCATACAAGGGCAGATTTAAGCTGCTGATCTGGGTCCTTTACAGCGATTCGACAGCTTAACTGCTCACATATGGGCACCCCAGACAGGCCTACCCGACCAAGATCTAGAATAAAATTGGATCAGGGACTGCACTGGATCGTTGATGCTCCCCTCGGTCTGAAAGCGCCTATGTCCACCAGTTTACAATTAGCCCAAAATCGCCCACCTTAGGTGTGCATATTGGGAGAAAATTCGCTCGTTTGGCGACCTCGAGAAATGAGCGGATCTTACAATGTATGGCCACCTTAAGTTTCCCAGCTGTGTGCTGCAGGCTTACTTTAAATAAAAAATCATATCAGTGATTTTTTTTTAAGATTGGCCAGATTTGCCAGAGAAATATGGCTTATTTACAAATAGCTTTTAAAAAGTAATTTTGTACAGGTCCTTCTCAAAAAATTAGCATATTGTGTTAAAGTTCATTATTTTCTGTAATGTACTGATAAACATTAGACCTTCATATATTTTAGATTCATCACACACAACTGAAGTAGTTCAAGCCTTTTAGTGTTTTAATATTGATGACTTTGGCATACAGCTCATGAAAACCCAAAACTCCTATCTCAAAAAATTAGCATATTTCATCCGACCAATAAAAGAAAAGTGTTTTTAAAACAAAAAAAGTCAACCTTCAAATAATTATGTTCAGTTATGCACTCAATACTTGGTCGGGAATCCTTTTGCAGAAATGACTGCTTCAATGCGGCGTGGCATGGAGGCAATCAGCCTGTGGCACTGCTCAGGTGTTATGGAGGCCCAGGATGCTTCGATAGCGGCCTTAAGCTCATCCAGAGTGTTGGGTCTTGCGTCTCTCAACTTCCTCTTCACAATATCCCACAGATTCTCTATGGGGTTCAGGTCAGGAGAGTTGGCAGGCCAATTGAGCACAGTAATACCATGGTCAGTAAACCATTTATCAGTGGTTTTGGCACTGTGAGCAGGTGCCAGGTCGTGCTGAAAAATGAAATCTTCATCTCCATAAAGCTTTTCAGCAGATGGAAGCATGAAGTGCTCCAAAATCTCCTGATAGCTAGCTGCATTGACCCTGCCCTTGATAAAACACAGTGGACCAACACCAGCAGCTGACATGGCACCCCAGACCACCACTGACTGTGGGTACTTGACACTGGACTTCAGGCATTTTGGCATTTCCCTCTCCCCAGTCTTCCTCCAGACTCTGGCACCTTGATTTCCGAATGACATGCAAAAGTTGCTTTCATCCGAAAAAAGTACTTTGGACCACTGAGCAACAGTCCAGTGCTGCTTCTCTGTAGCCCAGGTCAGGCGCTTCTGCCGCTGTTTCTGGTTCAAAAGTGGCTTGACCTGGGGAATGCGGCACCTGTAGCCCATTTCCTGCACACGCCTGTACACGGTGGCTCTGGATGTTTCTACTCCAGACTCAGTCCACTGGTTCCGCAGGTCCCCCAAGGTCTGGAATCGGTCCTTCTCCACAATCTTCCTCAGGGTCCGGTCACCTCTTCTCGTTGTGCAGTGTTTTCTGCCACACTTTTTCCTTCCCACAGACTTCCCACTGAGGTGCCTTGATACATGCTAATTTTTTGAGATAGGAGTTTTGGGTTTTCATGAGCTGTATGCCAAAATCATCAATATTAAAACACTAAAAGGCTTGAACTACTTTAGTTGTGTGTGATGAATCTAAAATATATGAAGGTCTAATGTTTATCAGTACATTACAGAAAATAATGAACTTTAACACAATATGCTAATCTTTTGAGAAGGACCTGTATATGCGTTGTGTTTTTTTCTGTTTTTACTTGTCATAGTATCTGGGTTTTAGTTTTGTTTTCTTGCAGGATAAATCAAAAACCTCAGCTGTCAGGCACTTCTCCTATCTCCCAGCCAATTAGATCCCACATAACTGGGCTGGATCATAACACAAGCAGAGAAAGGTAAGGCACATGATCTGGTTGGCCTGAAGGGAATACAGTGACCAACTTCCTTTACTTAAAGGGACACTGTCGTGATTTTTATGATATACTTTTTATTTCTAAATTACACTTTTTACATAGCAAATAATTCACTCTGCCATTTAAAATTGCATTCTTGAACCAACAAATGTAATTTTTTTTAGTTGTAATATTGGTGTGTAAGCAGCCATCTCAGTGCATTGTGCCTGATTCTGAGCTTTCAGAAACAGCCAGTGCTACACATTAGAACTGCTTTCAGATAACCTATTGTTTCTCCTACTGCAACTACTAGAAACACTCCTGTTTGTCCCTAACTTTCGCCATCTGATAATTAGGTCCACATGCAACAGAAGATATTTTAGACCTTCTGGCTGCCATAGGCAGCAACAATAGGTCATCTGCACTCACCCATTATCAATACAGGTATAGGACCCGTTATCCAGAATGCTCCGGACCAAGGGTATTTCGGATAAGGGGTCTTTCTGTAATTTGGATCTCCATACCTTAAGTCTACTAAAAAATCAATAAAACATTAATTAAAACCAATAGGATTGTTTTTCATCCAATAAGGATTATTTATATATGTACAATATCTTACAATGTAATTTTTTATTACTACAGAGAAAAAGGAAATCAGTTTTAAAATTCTGAATTATTTGATTAAAATGGAGTCTATGGGAGATGGGCTTTCAGTAATTTGGAGCTTTCTGGATAAAAGTTTTCTGGATATACATACCTGTATAGAAGGACATAAAGCTACCAAGAATTGACCTCCCCTTTAAGCAAAACAGGGATCGATTGTCCATATATTGCAGTGTGCTAGCTAGCCAACTATGTCAAAGTTAACACCCAATCTGGCCAGTCCTGCACTCACTTTTATCTGATTCATTATAGATTTCACTACTTCAATATACATCACCTGACTGTAGCTAGGAAGGGTGGGAGCAACAACATGGAGCTGGCCACTGTTCCTTTGACTGGCTCCATTGGCTCATATTTAGCTTTTTATTATTTTTCAATCCTCCACTGTTTACTGAGTGGTTAGTCTTTGACAAAATTATCTTCCTGTCAACAAATGAGTTATCTGAGTGGAAGTGGGAAATTCTGTACTTGCCGCCTCTCTCCCCCCTGACTCAGACACTACCTCCTATGTGCTAATGGGAAGCCTTGGTGGGCTATATATTTATGCCCCACCACACTGATGGTAAATTAACCCTTTAAGTGCCACAGGATGTAGAGTCTACGTCCTGTGTATAAAAGTACCTAAGTGCCACAGGACGTAGATTCTACAGCACGGCTCCTGGGTCCTTCCTCCCACCTCCAGAGGATCTGCATGACTGCTTGTCCCAGGTAAGTGTTAAAAAACATACATACACACACATAATACACTAATACATACTTATACTCACACTTACACACAAACACATACATTTTGGGGGGGTGGGGGGTTTCATAATTCACAGCACTTACAGCACTCACACTTACTTGCACACACACACACAAAACACATTTTTTCACTTACACACTTATGTAATTTTGTGATTTTTTTTTTAAAGGAGAAGGAAAGGCTAAGTCACTTGGGGGTGCCAAAATGTTAGGCACCCCCAAGTGACTTAGAGCGCCTACCTTGTACCCCGGGCTGGTGCCCCTGTACGGAGGGAACAGCACCAGCCCGGGGCACCTGTAGACACCGCTTCCTCCTTCCTTTGCGCGCTGCCGGCGAAATCCGCCGGCCGGCGCATGCGAGGAGGAAGGAGGAAGCGCCGGCAGCTACCCCAGGCTGGTGCTGTTCCCTCCGTACAGGGGCACCAGCCCGGGGTACAAGGTAGGCGTTCTAAGTCACTTGGGGGTGCCTAACATTTTGGCACCCCCAAGTGACTTAGCCTTTCCTTCTCCTTTAATCGCATCGTTTTTATTCTTGCCTGAAAAAAATGTTTTATTGCCATTGCGGGTAGCGTATTCACTAACTGCACTTTATATACCTTTTTTTTAATACCTTTTTTTTTTTAATACCTTTTGTGTATTATTTTGGTGTTTTTATTACATTTTCTGTGATTTTGGTGCATTTTTATTCATTTTATTGCATTGTTAGCCATTTTATTGCATTTTCAGTTATGCATAGTTGTTGTTCGCTTGACTTTGTCTGTAAAACTTATTTGTCCAAGCCAAAATACTCAAACTGTTATTCTGACCGCAGATATTACTAGGCAAAACAAAAACATTGATTTTAGTGATTTGTTTTTATTTTTAGCAATTTTATTGCATTTCACATTGTTCTTTGTTACTTGTCTTAGCACATGGACATTTTGTCTGCTGTATTTCAATTTGGCTTCCTCTGTACCCCACATAGTTTGGTAAATCTATTCATATTGGGCATCAAACTGTTCAGTAGACCCCTGGCGTTCATATTTAGAGTATTTTATGTTGGTACGTTATGAAATGTGGGGTACATAATGGGGCAAAATGCAAGCTGTGTGACGATTTTCAGAAATGTCACAAAAAACGTTCTGTTTAGCATAGCTTTGTAGTTTGTTAGTTTGCAGTAAAAAGTTGTATTTACCCATTTTTGTTTTGTCAGAATGTGTACTTTCGGAAAATATATGGTTTTCTAGGGTCTCCATACTGTTAGGGGGTCTTATGGCACATAATACACATTCCGGGTGCCAAATTTGCATGAGCCGGAGCATCTTAAGTGAAAATTCATATGCACTATTTTTATTTGGGTGCCCCTGTACGGCACGTAGTTTGGCCAATATATGCATATAGGGCATCAAACTGTTCAGTAGAGCCCTGGCGTTCATATTTAGAAAGTTTTATGTTGATACGTTACAAATTGTGGGGGAACATAATGAGGTAAAATGCAAGCTTTGTGACGATTTTCAAAAATGTCATAAAAACCGTTCTGTTTAGCATAACTTTATAGTTATGAAAACTGTTCAGTGGACACTTGAAAGCCAAGTGTCCACTGAACAGTTTGATGCCCATTGATCCTATGTACAATGGGCATCAAACTGTTCAGTGGACACTTGGCTTTCAGATTTAGGGTGTGTTTTTTTGGTACCTAATGTTATGTGGGAGATAAGGTGCTTGAAAGTGGAAGATTTGATGTGATTTTCAGGTATTTCATCAAAACCGGCAATTTTGGGAAAGCATTGAGACTCTGTAGTTTGGAGTAGAAAGACATGGGTTCCAATTTTGAATTCGCCCGAATGTGTACTTTCCAAAAATATATGGTTTTGGGGGGGTCAATGTATTTTTTTGTGTTTTTACCCCACAGAAAATGCAGTAAACGTGTTGAATTTTCAGTAGCTAAAGAGATCTCTGGGGCAATTTGTATGTACTAACTTCCTTTTGGGGTCTCTAAATTCCAGATACTTTGGTAATCCTATGCACAATGGGCATCAAACTGTTCAGTGGACCCTTGGCTTTCATACTTAGGATGTGTTTTCTTGATACCTAATGTTATGTGGGAGATATGATGCTTGAAAGTGGAAGATTTGAAGCGATTTTTTAGAATTTTAATAATTTTTTATAGAAACTGCTAAATTCAATGAAGAATTGACATTTGGTACTTAGGAGTTGAAAGACATGGTTACCCATTTCGGATTCGGCAGAATGCGTACTTTTGAAAAATATATGGTTTCCTGGGGTAAACCTAATGTTCCAGGATTTTTTGGCTTTGGAATCCAAAGTATGCTGTATTCTGCTGTAATGCTTTGAAAATTTGGTAAATTACTGCTGGGAGTTTTTGATCTATAGAAGTAAAAAAATCTCCATAAAACTATACATATCAGGTACTGGCACGTTCGGGAGACATGAAGCTTTCCAAATCAGTTGTATTTTTGTCCATAAAATATGTTTTTGGCATAAATCCCTATATCATGAAAAATAGCATTTTTTCTTTTTTTTTGTATTTCAAGATTTGGAAAGCTCAGGTTCTCCTGAAAAAAAACAATATATAGTTTGCCTACCTAAACTTAACCTTTCCCCCAGTAAAAGCCCCTAAAGAGAGCACAGAATGTTTACAAAACATCTGCCACTAAGGGGAACCTAAATGTCAAATTCTGCTGGCACTTAAAGGGTTAAGGTTTGTACTATGTTTCAAAATAATGGCCCTATGAACAAAAACATAACTATTAGCGCCAGAACCTGGATGCAGGGCGAGCGGCCGGGTCCCCTACCCACCATCCTTTTGCTGTGGATTTGGGGCCTTAGGAGGTGTAGGCCGAATGCCATCGTACTTATGGTAGTTCCGCCTCTGCCTATGACATATAGCCACAGATAAGCACTTTGGTTGAAAGTGTACTGTGCAATCATACTACTCTATTAATGCTTATATTTTGTTGCCTGGGTGGCCCTGACATTAATAGAAAGGCAGCATTTCTTGATGTAAAGTTGTTTTACTTAAGTTTTAATTTCACCATGTGCTTCTACGCAAAGACAAGAAAAGTGAACATCAGTAATGGAACACTATCATTGTAGACAAAGACATACAAAAAGGATTAGCCAGAGGCAAACCAACATTTCCCACATCCTCCTGATGTATTTACACAATATAATAAAATAGTTTAAACAGCAATAAATTTAAATAATCCAACCTGTGAAATTTAGGCGGTTGTAGTTACAGGCACAACATAATGATCTGCTTTTGGTATTTCCTTATACAGAAACTAAACTTTAGATAATTGTAATAAAAACACTTCAGCGGGCTACTCATATTTTTCCCAGGCCATCCTGAGAAATGCATGCTATAACTGGCAACATACTGGTCTGGATTGAAAATATGCCCTATCATTTCAGGTACACAGATTAATAATACATAGTGACAGTCTATGGCATTTAACAGAATCTACAGATTGTTAGTCTGGGCCTAGCCAAATATGTAGAAAGATACTATTTCTTGTATACATCTCAAGAGGTGTGTTACTACAACAAATCATGGAACTGCCTTCCAGTGAGAATCATATTTTAATGAAACAGATATAATATCCAATACAATATGCTTTCCATTGTTAGTATCAGGTTTAGAGGGCTCCTTTATGATTCACAGGTACAGAGCAAGGTGTAAAAGATGGACATAGAATTGTGCCTACTAACATGCCACACACAAAGCATTTGCGTCCACCTGTACATAATTTATACCGATACATCTGCAATTTGCCTGCCACCTGCAGTTGGCATGTAGTGGGCTCTCTTGTAGTGTGCCTACAAATGCTCAAATGCCAGCTCAATATAATATAATTGAGTGGCGAGTTTACCCCTAATGTCACAGACACAAGTTCTGGCAAAATGTGCACAATTCATTAACTTATTTAAATCTTTGCACATTCATTGGCTGGTGTGAACTGTAGCAGGTACGTAAAAAATGGTCAAATCTGCTGGTTTTTGCACTTTGTTTAGTTAATGAGATTGATCGTAACTATTTTTTGTGACATCATTCTGGCATAAGATCTTTGACTGCTGGGAACTGCTGTTCTGATATAAATCTCATCTATAATGCACGTATTAATGTTTCTTGTGTGCAATAACAACAGCCAGTGCCATAAATACTAATACTGTAGGCCATCGGGAAAGGATGGCCCAGGAAGGATCTGAAACCCCTTCACCTTCCCTCCTGCCTGAAGAAGGGGAAGGTGATAATGTAAAGTGGTAAAGCAGGGAAAAAGTAAAATACAGTTGAAAAGGTCCAGTTCACTGTTTAATGTTGTATGAGACCTGGATGCTGGACTCCAGTGAAACCTTTCAGGGCAGCAGTACATTATATTTTAATTTAATTACTTTAAAACACTTTCATTTCTGTTTTATTGTTTTTTTAAGCTTGCAAACAATTTGGGAAGGTGACCACTTTCAACAAAATTTGTTGGGCATCAGTTAACATCCCAAGGGTCCTGTACCCTTTCATCTCGTCCACAGTCATAGGGGCACATTTACTTATCCACGAACGCTCCGAGCCTTCGGTTTGACTGGTCCAATCGTATTTTCCGCGACTTTTTCACCGTTTCCAATCTGAATTTTTCCCATTTGGGATTCAAACTCGTGTTTTGATAAATCTGCCCTATAGTGTCTACTTCTCCTGTTAGCACACCCCAGTATAGACAAGTCTCTCCTCATGTATAGACATTTCTTTCCTTATATATGACTACCTGTATATACTGCGCTGTATATTTTTCCTAAAAAGTAAATGGTAATGCTCTACTGAATGCATACACATAACGTCAATAAGCATTACTGACATTTTATTTTGATAACGTATCAATGCTGTGCCTGCCACCAGGCATCAGTTATTGAAGAAGGCACGGTTTACTAAACAAGTTAACAACATAATAGTTAACATAATATGGCAGACCATTGGGGCAAGGACTGCATTAACAAGCCGATGCATTGCTCACTCCAACAGGAATATTAACATCTGGGAAAAAAAGAACATTGATGTGGGGCAGGCAATGTATAACTAATAGCTCAGAGTGGCTGCACAGAGTGTTGTATCCCTCCCCATCCGCTCTGGGATGCCCTTTTTAAGCATAAATTACCCTATCATGTTACTGACCTATTTTTATGTTAGCATAAGGCTTTATATGTAAGAGCACCAAGAAAATCCTCCTTGCATTCAACAAGGAGCCATAATGGTTACGCTTACATCATCATCCATTGACTGTGTATTACTTTTGCACATGCATCAACTAGCACCAACTGCTGATCTTGTCTACTCTAATATCACTAGGCTTGATAAAGAGCCAAGGAGGCCCAAACCATTGGCCTTATCTTGAATGCACATGGGCTTAATTAATGACAAATTAACTTTGGCCAAATTCAGTGTGCTACTGGGGAGAGTACCAGCTCTGTGACGCTCCAAAGACAGGAACTGGGTTGGCCTTTGTGTAGCTACACCAAGCAGATTTTGGCCTGAAAATGCATGTTTTTGCTCAGTTTAGCTACATGGTAGTCAATATAGTAAGAGAAAAGGGTGTGACAATAAAGGAAACACACCTCTAGAAGACCCTGGAGAGCCAAAGAGCCCTACTGGGCCCTGACTGATAGTTACATAGTTACATAGGGTTGAAAAAAGACCAGTGTCCATCAAGTTCAACCCATCCAAGTAAACCCAGCACACCTAACCCACACCTACCAATCTATACACTCACATACATAAACTATAAATACAACCACTAGTACTAACTGTAGATATTAGTATCACAATAGCCTTGGATATTCTGATTGATCAAGAACTCATCCAGGCCCCTCTTAAAGGCATTAACAGAATCTGCCATTACCACATCACTAGGAAGGGCATTCCATAACCTCACTGCCCTCACCGTGAAAAACCACCTACGCTGCTTCAAATGGAAGCTCCTTTCCTCGAATCTAAAGGGGTGACCTCTGGTGCGTTGATTGTTTTTATGGGAAAAAAGAACATCCCCCATCTGCCTATAATCCCCTCTAATGTACTTGTACAGAGTAATCATGTCCCCTCGCAAGCGCCTCTTTTCCAGAGAAAACAACCCCAACCTCGACAGTCTCACCTCATAGTTTAAATCTTCCATCCCCTTAACCAGTTTAGTTGCACGTCTCTGCACTTTCTCCAGCTCATTAATATCCTTCTTAAGGACTGGAGCCCAAAACTGCACTGCATACTCAAGGTGAGGCCTTACCAGGGACCTATAAAGGGGCAAAATTATGTTCTCATCCCTTGAGTCAATGCCCTTTTTTATACAAGACAGCACTTTATTTGCTTTAGTAGCCACAGAATGACACTGCCTGGCATTAGACAACTTGTTATCAACAAAAACCCCTAGATCCTTCTCCATTAAGGATACCCCCAACACACTACCATTCAGTAGATAGTTTGCGTTTATATTATTTCTACCAAAGTGCATAACTTTGCACTTATCAACATTGAACCTCATTTTCCAGTTTGCTGCCCAGTTATCTAATTTTGTCAAATCACTCTGCAAAGCGGCAGCATCCTGCATGGAACTTATAGTTTTGCACAATTTAGTGTCATCAGCAAAAATAGAAACAGTACTCTCTACGCCCACCTCCAGGTCATTAATAAACAAGTTAAAAAGCAAAGGCCCAAGGACTGACCCCTGCGGTACTCCACTAACCACACTGGTCCAATTAGAAAATGTTCCATTTACAACCACTCTTTGTACTCTATCCTTCAGCCAGTTCTCTATCCAATTACAAATATTATGTTCTAGGCCAATATTCCTTAATTTGATCATTAACCTTCTGTGAGGTACTGTATCAAACGCTTTAGCAAAGTCCAAGTAGATGACATCAACTGCCATTCCAGCATCGAGGTTCCTGCTCACCTCCTCATAAAAGGCGACTAAATTAGTCTGGCAAGATCTGTTACGCATAAAACCATGCTGGCACAAACTAATAGTATTGTGAACTGCAATGTATTCAAGTACCCTATCCCTTATTACCCCTTCCAAAAGTTTTCCTACTACTGATGTCAGACTAACAGGCCTATAGTTTTCAGGCTGAGAACGGGATCCCTTTTTAAATAACGGCACCACATTAGCAATCCGCCAGTCTCTTGGCACCATGCCAGACCTCAATGAATCCTGAAAAATTAAGTGAAGAGGTTTGGAAATCACAGCGCTCAGCTCATTTAATACCCTGGGATGAATCCCATCCGGCCCTGGACCTTTGTTTACCTTTACATGTTCAAGTCTCTTTTGAATTTCCTCCCGAGTGACCCATGCGCCAGTAGCTAAATTACTAGAACTGGGCATATTACAAGGGAAGCCTTCATTATCTGGCTCCTCAGATGTATAGACAGATGAAAAATAAGAGTTCAAAATTTCAGCTTTTTCCCCGTTCTCATCAACCAACTTACCCCCCCGTGATAATAAAGTTCCCACCCCTTCTTGCTTCATTTTTTTACTATTCACATAATTAAAAAATAATTTAGATATATAATATTTATATAATAATATATATAATAATAATGATGTACAATTTGAATATCTCTTTTGTATCATTTGGGCACTAGAAAAATTTTGCTATAAAGCCAAGTAATTTCACTTAACTCACAAAGGGTGCTTTTAATTGGATAAATACTGCACATTATTATCTCTTTTTACAACTATATTACTGATCCTCAACCAATGGCACACCAACAGTAGCCTCAAAGTAGGTGCCCATTTTTAAATTTCTGGCTTGGAGGCAAGTTTTGGAAGCACAAGACACTAGCCTGCAGGCTAGCAGCCACATGGGGCATCCCCAAAGATGCGATATAAGGACAGTGCTCCTTATTTGCTTGTGTGGCTCACCAACACTTTTTACACCTGAGTGTGGCTCACGAATAAAGAACAAAATCCACTCAACTCCCAGGATTAATAACTGCTTCGCTTAATCCAACCGGAGCTGCTTCTGTGGCCACTCCTAGTTTTCCCAGAGCTACAAAGTTCTCTGCGAGCCGTGTACTCCAAGGAAGTTTAAAAAAAAAAAAAATAAAAACAAAAAAAAGTGCACTAAGTGTGTGGAACAATTGTCAGCTGAATGTAGGCACACAGTTTATCCGAGGGTAGGGGCAGAACTCATGGGCAAACTCCACTGACCCATATTGAACTGATTGACCTATTAGGACATTTTTATAGGACTATTTATATGAACTACTTATTATAGAGTAACAATGGCTGTTTATATTGGAATCTATTTACTAAATTATATGAGCTATGTCCTACATAAACTTTTTAGCATTGGAATGAATAGTTATTGGGCCCCACAGCAAAATTATTGGGTTCCTAAACTTTTGTGAACAAATATTTTTCTTAAACATATATTGCAACTTATTATCAGTCAAAGCTGATTCTGTCAACATTCACCATCAAAGAAATGTAACATGATTCTGTAGCAACCTACTCTCATCTTTAAAATTGAAATGAGACTCCCTCTTAGGGTATCTTTCCAAGCAGGCCCTCATCTCTTTTAGTCTATCTGGAGTCTTTCTTTTTCACAGAGGCATGCCCTGTCTACTTTCCCCTTGTCTCTGCTTTTTGAAGTAACGCGTATGAGCATGGTTAGGTCCCCCAAATCCCCCTACAAACTTTCCCCACACTTACAACTGCCAGCACCCCTTCATTGATGTTCCAACGAAATTGGAGGTTCCCAGTCTTCCAGTGCTTACCTGTAGGGGATTCTGGCTTGTGGCTCCCACACCTGACAGTGGCTGAGCTTTTTGTGCCATCATTATGTGCATCCACAAACTAATATTCCCTGACATACTCTGCCTAAACTGTTTGTCATATTTTAAACAAGCAGTACCCAATACACCATATATGCTTCTTATATAGTGTCTAAATAACACAACCCAGAGCAGTTTTCTTGGTGTTACCTAAATCGCAATTGCTTTTATAGAAAAGGATTGAAGCCAGTTTCCTAGTCATGTCCTCAACTTTTGCTTATGATGCTCTTTACCTGTCTCACACTAAAAATAAATAGTTCTCTCTCTATTCATTTTTTTCTTCACTTCCTGCTTCAAATGTGCCCCCCATGGCACTTCAAAGCAGATATAAGAACTCCCTTTTGGCACATCAGACATTGGGAGGGTTTTAGATGATTTTGTTCCTCTTATCTTTCTCCTTACCCTAGACACATGTCCCCTCTGTAACTGCCCCACTACCACTGAACTCTGCCTGTGACTTTCTATTACCCCACTGGCTTCTTCCAACCCTATCCCTGACCCTGTCGCTAAACTTGTTACTGAGCCAACCACTGAGGCTGCAACACCAGACAGCACACTAATGCTGGCTGCTTCCACTACTGAAGAAAACTGCTACTGCCAGGGTTTCCATTGGGTTTGCCACCTTTTATCTTCTTTAATAACAGCCAGGGCACCGGCGTGTCTGTGAAGGACAGGTCAATGACACCAGTGCAGGGTCATGAGGCAAACGGGGCTGGGACAAAAGTAAACTAAGTGAATATCACTGGCTCCCCCTATGAACACAAGCGCACAGTAACAAAATTGTTGCCTATGCCCCTTGTGTGGGCTACACACATTTTCTACTTGCAGGTAAATAGGTTCTGGATAGGGGGCGGGGTCAATGGATTATAAGAGGCCCTCGGGGCTAATAAGCATCTGCTATATATTTTTCTGGAAAATGTCTTGTACCCAATGGGGCTCAGTGATCTTGCTGTGGTGCCCAATATCTAGTCAATCTATTGCTAAAAGTCCTGTAAGGGATAGCCCATATAATACTTTAAATAGATCCCAATATAATCAACTGATGTTACTTAAAAGAAGTAATTCATATAAAGAGCTCCATTAATACATTTGACAAATCAGTCATATTTGGGGTTATATTTTCCCTGATATTTAACGCTACATCCCTGCCTACCCATGTCACACTGATCTGCCTTGTCATGAGATGGAAGTTAGGCAAGTTTCTACAAAAGTTACCTATGTTTTTCCATGAATTATGTTAATTGAGTACATTTAGGAGGCCCAATGATCTTGCAGTTGGTCCCAGTAACTAAAATTGCATTGTTAAAAAGTTCATGTACATGACCGCTCATAAAATTATTACATATAAACTAACTATGCTATAATAAGTAGTTGATATAGTTAAAATAAATGATGTGCTTCATTAGTTTTTAATTCATTGGTGGTCAGTAGAGTTTACCCCTGCACACCCAATTGAAGCCATTGATTGATACGTATGTTAAAGGAACAGTAACACTAAAAAATGAAAGAGCTTTAAAGTAATAAAAATAGAATGCACTGTTGCCCTGCACTGGTAAAACTGGTGTGTTTGCTACAGTAACACTACTATAATTTATATAATAAGCTGTTGTGTAGCCACGGGGGCAGCCATTCAAGCTGGAAAAAAGGAGAAAAGGCACAGGTTACATAGCAGATAACAGATAAGTTCTGTCGAATACAATGGTGTTTTATCTGTTATCTGCTATTTGCCTGTGCCTTTTCTCCTTTGAATGGCTGCCCCCATGGCTACATAGCAGCTTACTTATATAAATTATAGTAGACTTTCTGAAGTAAACACACAACTTTTACCAGTGCAGGGCAGCAGCACATTATATTTTAGTTACTTTTATACACTTTCATTTTTTGGTGTTATTGTTCCTTTAAGTAGGATTCTAGGCAAGTTCTAAAGCAATTTACGTAACTTTCAGTACGTTTCCGGGCCCCCTTAAAATCAAGATTTCCCTGGGCAGGGTCTTTCCCACCTAGCCCCCCCCCCCCCCCCCGTCCCCCGCCATGGCATGCCTGCACCCACTTGAGCAATTGCATATATTTCCTCCGAACTGCCTCTACCTTTGACCCCACCCCCCTCTTCTCTCACAACTGTGACCTCTTCTGTATGCTCCACGTGTTGGGGAAGCACACATGTGGTGTCTCCTGCTGCATGGGCTGCAGTCAGACATTCAGGGTGATGGGATCTTCTTGTACAAGTCTCACCTCCAGTGGTGGGGGCTGCCAACTGCTGCCGAATACACTTCTCTCCCTGTGCTGCTGCTGCCTGTACTGAAATCTGAGCCAGAAGCTGCTGTTATTCTGCCATGGTAAGAGACTTTCTCCTCTCCAGCTACTTGTTTTTCCCCCTCCACAAAATGGATGCCTTTCCTGTCACTGCATGATTCAAAATCCCACTTTAGCTCCACCCCCTTACCATATCTGCTAAGCCCTCTAAAGTTTAACCCCTCTGTGGCCAGGATTGTCCCACCCTGTTATGAACCCTTCTACAGTAATTCGCTGCTTCGGGGGTATGCTTTCTTCTCTGCATTCTCTCCCAGTGAGTCAGGCTCAGTGACTCCATGACTTGCTGATGCACTTGGCAGAGCTCAGGATACACGCTCAACTGGTTAGGCTGCTGCAACAATGTGACATTTAAGGCTCACTGGCCCCGCCCGCTGGGTGTCTTGGGGAAGGAGGAAAAGTCCAGGCTGCCACAGCTGATAGGTGGATCTGGAGGGTGTCCCATCGTTCACAAAAGTTCCCAGTGCCTGGAATTCCCAAACTATGCCACTGGATTTTCCTTGACTTTCTGCCTGTCTGCCCACTTGGTTGGTTCTGGGCTTAACGCAAGATTGTGGGAAGGGTGTAGGCTTGATTCTGGCTGGCCGGCTGGATGATGAGAGCAGAGTGGTAAGAACTTTCGATTCGATTTCATGTTATTGCTGAATAATCTGTTCAGTGTGTCTCCTGTGCTTCCTACAAAGAATGTACTGTTTATTGCACTGCATGTATGGAAACAGATATGAAAGGACATGTAATTCTTAACTACAGTTAAAGGGTAGCACACTGGAAGTTGTAGTTCAATAGCAACTGAAGAACCCTGTTACAGTATAATGCTGGGCTCAGAACTGGTATAAACAACACATGTGGTGGCTTTGTGCTCTCTTTAATCCTGTTCTGCCTGTTAGAGTCTGGTGAGTTGGTGCTAGTGGCCTCTAGTGTAGTTTGTTCTCAGTTTATTGATTCTACATGTTTCTACACTCTAAAAGTTTATAGACTTGTGATAACTGCACCATGTAGCACATTTCTAGGCTAGATGCCTTCCAGGTTACGTGACTGGCTATTGAGGGCACAAATACACTGTACTAAACATTGGCATTCCCACTTTACACAGTGTTAATGGTTAAAAACAGAAGATAATTTACTGTGTATGAAACCCATACTCAACCTGCTTATTATACTGAATGCACATGCAAACAACAAATCAAAAATCATAATTGGGCATGTGCTAAACACAGGGCTGATCATGGGGGGTTAGGACAGCTGTATCCTTATATTTACAAGGATCAACACGTGCATTTCTGGATTATTGCTGAACATGGGCATATGACAAAATGATGCGCTGATCCAGGATTCGGCCCAAACTTTCCTGCACTGGACATTGAAGGGCAGAGAATCGTTGACATTTATCTTTGTGCTTACATTTTAATATGTAAATTTAGATGCAAACTTTGTTCTATATTTGGCCAAAGTGCCCTGTATTGGGAAGGATTTGCTATTCATCTGGTGTATCCTTACAAGGCTAAGTAGATAATGTTTGGTGCGAACAACTGACATGTGATTCAATAAACAATATTTTAAAAGTGTCTATATTGTTTGGTTAGGTACTGTATAAAGGGCCATTCATTCCTGGTGATGGCATTTGGTGTGCCAAGTAGGGTTGTCGGTAAGCAAAAAGGCCAGTGAGACTATACTTACAGTGGTGACAGGAATGTCAAGTGTTCCAAGATAATTCACAAAGAAGCCTATGTGAATCTGGCACAGGTAACTGTTTAATTACATCATCATTCAGGTCACTGATCTAAGAATACACTTGTAATGATGTTAGCAGCAGAGGTTATTGTTAAACCCCTCTAAAATAGAACTCACTGATGTTATATTCTTTATGGTTACTTTCAGGGTTCATCTTTTCTTGTGGCTCCAAGTACAGCTCATAGCTTCTGCTCTGTTGTGAGTTTGTACCTATTTTACCTTAGCACAGTGCCCCTATTTTGAAAATCAAAGGTAACCATACCTCAGCCAATCCTCCACAGAATCTGACTGATAGGCCTGGAGGCCACATTAACACATAATGCCCAAGGGGGAATGCTTGTGTCCAGACACCTTGCATTGTATCCTTCATTCACGTTGCCAGCCATTAATGCAGTAACTAAAGAGCGGCAATGGCTACTCTTCGCTTTCTCACCTGCTGATTCACCATGCACCCACAAACATGGTGCATTAGCATATAAATATACAAATATACAAACAGGACAGAATTAAACCTTGTTAACAATGACTGAATGGTAACTCTTTATCCTTGGCCATCTAACACATTAAAAGCTTCTAAAGAGATTTACTACATTTTGCCAGCCTTTCCACAAAAATATTATTATGAAGAGTCCCTTTAAAACAGGTCAGTGTCACAGTTCAATACTCAAAGTAGCATGGATGCTTCTTCTTGAGGGATTCCAAACCTCTTAGTGATTTCTATATTTGCTTACAGGGCACCTATCATACTCTCCCCCAGTGGAGGTGCTGAATAAGAGATCCTGCATTCCAGTTTTGGGAACAAATAGCATTTTGTCAGAAAAACCCTCCAGGGGGAGCTCCCAGTGCCGGTGGCCATGTTGGTACAATAATGAGTGAGTGTACATGTGTGTGATGTAGGATCTGAGTATGTAATGCATGCATGCAAGTGGCATAGCACTCAGGAGCGGGGATCTTGACTAAATACTGTCTCCCCCAAATGTAGTGTAGGCTTTGTTAGCCCGCACCTCAATTTTCTGCAAATTTCTATAAGCCCTTTACATACTTCACAGACTTTGTGGGATTTATACAGTCATATACATCATGCATGTTGGTATCCCTAGCATCAAATAATAGGTTTTTATGTTTTATTTACTATATTTAAGGAATTTAGAAGACTTTATAAATTTTATTCATGCATGTTAATAAATAAAAATGCTATTGCTGCTGTATATGTGTGAACTACAGATCTTGTAAATATATGTGTTTATAGAGTGTGAGCATATCTATCTATCTATAGCTAGTGTGCATGTATGTGTAATGTAGCTGTAAACTCTTTAAAATACCCTTGTACGCACAGACCTCAGCGCATGAGATACATAAATACAAAAATGAACTGCTATTCTGTACATACTTTGTATTTCACGTAAATCAACACAAATAGACTCAGCAAATAGATACTGTACTATACTGTGTGGGTATGCTAAATAATCTTGCTTAAGCATTTTGTTACTGTCTGTGGTAGATAAACAGAAATATATACACAGCTATAAAATCAGCCTAGAACAGTTTTGGTTTTGATGTCAAAAGTTTGGTCAGGGCTCCACTTAACTCATAATGGATTTACAGATTAAAAAATATTGCTTGAACAGCTATTGCTTCAATAGTATTTAATATAAATAGGTATTTACTGTCATTATTATCCTAGCTGATGTTCAAGCTAGCCTCAATAAGCATTTGCATTCAGGGATCACTCACATAATTATTTTGTACACAATTTTACAAAATATTTCTGTAATTAAATGAATTCATCTGCCATTAACACTTTCCAATAAACAGTGAATTTTGTATGGATATTTTGTTTCTCTATATATTGCATAAATGCTTAGCTCACAAGTAAGAGCACACCCATTTGTGGATCTGTCTAAGACAGTTTCATAGTCTGTAGTCAGCTGAGCTCACCAGCAATTATATAAATAAATATCAGTTTCACATGAGAATCCTGCACAGAATGCTGCCTGTCTGGGGATTCCAGCCTTGACACAACAGTTTCATATGAGAAACTGCATGCAATTGGCTCCCAGCTGTAGCACTTGACTCTTCCTTTTTTTGTCACACATACAATACTTTTTGTCTGGAACTAGATTATTTAGCAAAAGACTAAATGAAACTTCCCCAAACACAGAAGTCTTAAAAAAAAATTACTTTGAAAGTAATTTTGTTCATCCACTTTATTTTTCTTTATGAAAAGAATAGATAAGTATAATGTCCCTTTTTAGATTTAACTTTTTTTCAGTTTTAAAAACAATGGAATATTATGTAGCTTTTCTTGCTGAGTGTTGACTTGAAAGATGTTGTATACAAAGAAGTTAGAATTCTGCCTAGAGTGGAACAAAAATCTTCTGCACTCAAGACATTCCCCTGGCTGTTACTTTTAATACAGACTCACCTACTTATTTGCCAGAGTTAGAGAGGGCAGCAGAGGTATGTGATTCGGTCCTAGCACCCCCACTGTTACACTCTAGAGCAGTGATCCCCAACCTTTTTTTTTTTTTTTACCTGTGAGCCACATTAAAATGTGAAAAGAGTTGGGGAGCAACACAAGCATAAAAAATCCTGGGGGTGCAAAATAAGGGCAGTCATTGACTATTTAGTAGCCCCTCTGTGTATGGCAGCCTATATAAGGCTCTGTTTGATAGTACACCTAGGGGCTGATTTACTTACCCACGAACGGGTCGAATGGAGTCCGATTGCGTTTTTTTCGTAATGATCGGTACTTTGCGATTTTTTCGTATGTTTTGCGATTTTTTCGGATTCTTTACGAATTTTTCGGATCCAATACGATTTTTGCGTAAAAACCCGAGTTTTCCTATCCATTACGAAAGTTGCGTAAAAAGTTGCGCATTTTGCGTAGCGTTAAAACTTACGCGAAAAGTTGCGCATTTTTCGTAGCGTTAAAACTTAACGCTACGAAAAATGCGCAACTTTTCGCGTAAGTTTTAACGCTACGCAAAATGCGCAACTTTTTACGCAACTTTCGTAATGGATACGAAAAACTCGCGTTTTTACGCAAAAATCGTATTGGATCCGAAAAATTCGTACAGAATCCGAAAAAATCGCAAAACATACGAAAAAGTCGCAAAATATTCGTTTTCAAGTCGGAACTTTTCCAATTCGGGTCGGATTCGTGGGTTAGTAAATCAGCCCCCTAGTTTCTATGCTACCAAAACTTGCCTCCAAGCCAGGAATTCAAAAATAAGCACCTGTTTTGAGGCCACTGGGAGTTACATCCAAGGGGTTGGTCTTGCTCACGAGCCGCTGGTTGTGGACCACTGCTCTAGACACATGCCTCTTCTCCCTTCCCCTAGTCCTGGCCTTGATTCTGCCTTTTGAATTATAGCATTAGCTGTTTCACTGGATTCTAAGTATGCATTTTGGTTTTAGCTCTGTATGACCTAGACTAACATTTTTTGTGGCTCTTGTGCTTTTTCAGACTCTTTCCTTTCTTACCTGTTACTAAATGGGTTAACGATTTGTTACTTTTTCCCTGTGTACAGCTAAGGCTGATGCCACCTAGGTTGTCTGCCGCCTCCAGTTCACTTTAATGCAAAAACGCTTGTCAGTACCAGTACTGCCAGTTTTTCAGTCTGAAGATGCTCTGGCATGTTCCAAGTAAATGGGAGGTGGCAGGAAAGTTTTTTTTTTATATGCATTTTTATTGACTGGAAAACAATGGCGCACAAAATATAGCATTAGGGAAAGATGTGCTCTCTTCTACTTTAAAACCATTTTGTGCACCAAAATATAATGCTCTTTTTTGGTAATCGTCTCCCAATCCATTGGCCAGAGGCAGACAGGACACAGGTGAAATGGTGGAAATCAGGGTCTGACTGGGGGGTGAAGCCCAACCCCCTCACAGGGCCCCCCACCCGCCGTCCTCCCCGGAGTGCATAAATTTAACGCGTCAGGGCAAGAGCGGTCGTGCAGGGGGAGCGCCGGCAAGGGTCGGGTCTGGGCTGCAGGGGCCCACTAAAGCCGGGGCCAACCGGGATTTTTCCTGGTGCCCCGGCGGCCCAGTCTGACCCTGGTGGAAATGCTTGTGAGTACATTGCTTTATAATTTATGCATACTACAGGCATTCATTTTTATTATTTTTTTATATTGTGCCAAATTCCCCACAGTGCTTTACATAGTAAAGGAATATAAAACATAGCAGTTTATATACACACACCAAAAAGATTATTAGGAACACCATACTAATACGGTGTTTGACCCCCTTTCGCCTTCAGAACTGCCTTAATTCTACGTGGCATTGATTCAACAAGGTGCTGAAAGCATTCTTTAGAAATGTTGGCCCATATTGATAGGATAGCATCTTGCAGTTGATGGAGATTTGTGGGATGCACATCCAGGGCATGAAGCTCCCGTTCCACCACATCCCAAAGATGCTCTATTGGGTTGAGATCTGGTGACTGTGGGGGCCATTTTAGTACAGTGAACTCATTGTCATGTTCAAGAAACCAATTTGAAATGATTCGAGCTTTGTGACATGGTGCATTATCCTGCTGGAAGTAGCCATCAGAGGATGGGTACATGGTGGTCATAAAGGGATAGACATGGTCAGAAACAATGCTCAGGTAGGCCGTGGCATTTAAACGATGCCCAATTGGCACAAAGGGGCCTAAACACCATAACACCACCACCACCAGTCTGCACAGTGGTAACAAGGCATGATGGATCCATGTTCTCATTCTGTTTACGCCAAATTCTGACTCTACCATTTGAATGTCTCAACAGAAATCGAGACTCATCAGACCAGGCAACATTTTTCCAGTCTTCAACTGTCCAATTTTGGTGAGCTTGTGCAAATTGTAGCCTCTTTTTCCTATTTGTAGTGGAGATGAGTGGTACCCGGTGGGGTCTTCTGCTGTTGTAGCCCATCCGCCTCAAGGTTGTGCGTGTTGTGGCTTCACAAATGCTTTGCTGCATACCTCTGTTGTAACGAGTGGTTATTTCAGTCAAAGTTGCTCTTCTATCAGCTTGAATGAGTCGGCCCATTCTCCTCTGACCTCTAGCATCAACAAGGCATTTTCGCCCACAGGACTGCCGCATACTGGATGTTTTTCCCTTTTCACACCATTCTTTGTATACCTTAGAAATGGTTGTGCATGAAAATCCCAGTAACTGAGCAGATTGTGAAATACTCAGGCCGGCCCGTCTGGCACCAACAACCATGCCACCCTCAAAATTGCTTAAATCACCTTTCTTTCCCATTCTGACATTCAGTTTGGAGTTCAGGAGATTGTCTTGACCAGGACCACACCCCTAAATGCATTGAAGCAACTGCCATGTGATTGGTTGATTAGATAATTGCATTAATGAGAAATTGAACAGGTGTTCCTAATAATCCTTTTGGTGAGTGTATACAGACAAACGTTTTGCCAAAAGTGAATCACAGTTATAACCAGATATTGTTCAGCAAAAATAAGGAGAAAATATATTTATTTTATATTGGATCCAATAAAATTACTGATTTGATCATTATTTGATCAATATCTAACATTATGTTTTGTGCTTCTGTACCTGCCCAAGGCAACTACAGCCTTTTAGCAGGGAAGGTCTGTGCCTCTGAAGATGCCCCCAGTACATCTCTATCTTCTTTTTTGCCGTTTACTGCACATGCTCGGTGCTGCTGTCAGTTACTGAGTTTAGGGAGTGATGCACATTATACTGTATATAAAGAATATATATGTCACAATATACAGTAGTGCTTGTAAGTTTGTGAACCCTTTACAATTTTCGAGATTTTTGTATGAATGTGACCTAAAACATCTGATTTTCAAACAAGTCCTTAAAGTAGATGAAAAAAAATGTATATTTGGTCATGTATTTATTGAAAAAAATTAAAAAAACTAACATGCTTCAATCCTTACATTTTTAATTAGTCTGTATTATGTCAGTTCAATTCAAATGTTACAGTGTACCACCAGACACATAAAAGTACATATAAGTTACAAAGAAAAAATAGATATGCAACTGCAAGCACATGAATTCCAATTTATCACCAAGCACATGATTTCCAATTTATATTATATTATATATATATATATATATATATATATATATATATATATATATATATATAGTTTTTCAGTGATTAAAATGTAAATGTTGCAAATACCATGTGGTATTGCTGAACATATAGTATTAATGCTCATATCCTTTGTCTGTAAGACAAAATGTAGTCCTTTTTAAGCAGATAGGCTTCCTATGCATCTGAAGGAAAATCTGAACATAAAGACACAGTGGGAAATACACAATGGATGTGACAGCATAAAATATATCAGTGCCATTTGCTAAAACTTTGCATTCAGATAGAGTATCCAACAAGTATAGCATGTGCTGACCTGAAATACAGGACTAAACTGCTTCCCATTTTAGCTGAGGGATTTATTAGATTCTATTTTGTTCACACACAAACAGAAGCCTTTTATATGCCTGTGAATGCCTGCTTACGATTTGCCTTTTAATTCTGGATTACCTGCCGTAAAGTCTATGTACAACCAACATGATTTTTCCAGAAATTTTTTTTTTTTATAATTTTTAGAACTTTTCATAATGACCACGATAATATCGTTAAAATTGCACAACTTTTTTGTGGTTTTCATTAAATTCCACGAAAAAGTCATATTTTTTGCAAAGACCACGACCATTTCAGAACTTATTGAAGCTTTGGTATCGTGACTGTCTTTTGGCCAGGTTGGAGCTGTAGAGTGCCATTGAGTCCTATGGAAGGCTTCCAAATTCATGCATTGAAGTTTCAAAGCCAGAAAGGTTTTTGCGTTGTTTACGATCGTTCTGATCTGAAAATTTAGTGACTTTTGGATCGCAACGACAATATTTTTGTATGATCAAGAAAAGAATTTTCACACAATTTTTGCACATCAGAAATTATCGAGGTTACTCTGAATTTTTCCCAATTGTGCTTTTAAATAGTGAGAATTCATGCTTTAATGAATGGGCGCCTTTGTGTTCAGTATTTCTTCTCAGCACGTCCACTTTCAAACCACTGCATGACCACATCAGACAGTTCTTTAAATTATGTAAAATTTGGCAAGTATTTACCCGTAGCCACGGTACATTAATCTTCTTACCTCTATGGCCTGTTTGTTTCTAAACAACAGCTCTTTAAAAGAGAACTAAACCCCACCCAGGTACAAAAACCCCCTTAACTTCCCTCCATCGACCCCCCCTCTCCCTTTTTGCACAACCAATTACATTGAAAAGTGACCCTATTTAACAACCTGAAATAAAAAAGCAGAGCAGCTCAGCAGAGTACCTAGGGGGCATCTTCCGTCCATTAGATACAGCCGATACGGACCCTACAGGAGCATGCAAAGTTGGGGCTAGTCGGGAATCAGCTTCAACTGCGCATGCTCATGCAGGGTCCGTGATGGTGGTGAGACCTGAAGCATTTTCTAATGGAAGGATGATGGCACCTAGATACTCTGGTGCACTGCTCTGCTTTTTTAGGTCAGGTTTTTAAATAGGGACATTCTTCAGTGTAATAGGATTTGCGAAAAAGGAGCGGTGAGGGGGGGGGGTTGATGGAGGGCAGTTAAGGGGGCTTTTGTACCTGGGAGGGGGGGTTTAGTTCTCCTTTAAAGTGAAAATTCATCTGAGTTTGACCAAGACCTAGTTCACCCTGCCATTTAATAATGTAGCTGCAGTTTTTACCCTGTGCAGACACATAGAACAATATTTTCCTAAAAAGGAAATGTGAAGTTGAAGAAAAAAAAAACTTGCTAGTAGCATTTGAAATTATTTTAAATGATATTTGAGAACTTTTTTAAAAATGTGAAATTTTTTTTTAATTTGATTTTCTTGGAATAATTTATATGTGTTGTTAAATTATTTTCCAGTTATAGCTAGTAATACATCACATCACAACAATAATTAGTCTTAAGCAGTTAACAAGATGCATTTATTTAATTTTGGTAAGAGACCAGTTTTGCACACAGATAATCTTTCTTATCTTCTCTAGCAGTGCAAGGATTATTGGAATAGGGATATTACTAGGTACTGTAAGCCTAAAACCATTTCATTAATAGCTGCAGTACATTTTAAAGTTGGGTTTTATGGCTAAAAACGCCAAGGTGATGAATCAAGAGGATACAAGTAATGTACATTTGATAGTGTGACGTTATTTTGATGCCATATTGCAGTCCATCACTGCTTTCTATTTTTTTTGCATAAACATTTTAAGAAAAAGAGCATTAATATTACAGTTGCTCATATTTAGTATGTTGTCAAATTTGACAAAAGTTTCTTAAAACTTTTTTCTTAAACTTTAACATTTTTCTCTTCCCTTTTCATTTTGCCACGGTACAGAAATCTTCACAGTATAATTTTCTAAATGTTGTTAACCCCTTAGGGGCTGATTTACTAATCCACAAATCCGAATCCGAATGGGAAAAATTCGGATTGGAAACGAACATTTTGCGACTTGTTCGTATTTTTTGCGATTTTTTTGCCACCGTTACGACTTTTTCGTAAATTGTAGCCGTTACGACTTGCGCAAATTGTTGCAACTTTTTCGTAGCCGTTACGATTTGCTCGTATATTGTCGCGACTTTTTCGTATTGAGCGCTCGTTAACAGCGGGCAAAACTTTCAGACTTTGCATGATTTTGGAAGCCTCCCATAGGACTCAATGGCACTCTGCAGCTCCAACCTGGCCCAAGAAAAGTCACGATACTGAAGCTTGAATGAATCCAAAACTTTCGTACTCGGCGCGAAGGCTACGAAAAAGTCGCGACAATTTACGAAAAAATCGCAAAATAGCGATCATTACGAAAAAAACGCATTCGGACACTTTTCGGACGTTCGTGGATTAGTAAATGTGCCCCTTAAGGTCATTGGCACATGGGTAGGTTGACAATCTTTTTTACATTTAATGTGTGTGCACAGTTAGGCATGGGATCATCCTGTTAAGTATGCATTGGTGCATGAATATCTGCTCTGTGTGCACTAACAGGCTGATCCTGTGCCTGTCAGTGCACACAGATAAGAGGCACAGAAGGTAGTGGATTGGCTTTTCTTCGCTGGTGTAAATACATGTGCCATTTGGCCCTGATGGGTCTGATCTCAGCCTGCAGAAAAATGGAGGCAGAGAATCGGCCCCTACACTGGCATCAGCCTTCTTCCTTTCCTGCATTCAGAAGCATTGCACTGGCCCGGGTGCAGGCACACATGGCAGATATGGGCTCTGAAATGCAAACTATTGTGTTTCTTTGCTGATATTCGCCACGTGTGCCTGCACCTGGGCCCACACAATGGTTACGGAGTGGAAGAAAGGAGACTGATGCCAGTGTAGAATGTACTGTAGAGTGGTTTTCCACAGGCTTAAAATCAGCCCCATATGGCATCAGCCTTAGCCTAATGGGAGTTATTACAAAATGGGTGGATGGGGAAAAATTTTCGGTTCTTTGAAATGCATGTCCAATGTATGAAACCCACTTATTGTACAGCGCTGCAGAATATGTTGGCGCTTTATAAGTAAATGTCAATAATAATAATAATCCCCCTTCCCCAGCCACTCTCCTTCCTGCTAGTTATGCCATTGGTCGTAGGGCTGTCTTTTAAAATCCAACTCCAATCAAAGAAGCAGGTAGAAACAGATGGAGAAGGGAGCAATAGTGAATAATAACATGAAGTTTTTAACTGAATATATTTAAATATATTTTTGTTTCCATAAGATAAAGTTTATATATGATTGGCACCTGTACAATTTCAACTGGACAGCCTGATTTTTACACAGACAGTCTGCTACAAAACTGCCTGTCTGGATTTCAAAGCTTTAAAAACCAGACTGGATTCTTCGCTTATTGATGTGGCGCCCACTGGCTGCATGTCATAGCCGTGTCCCAGAATTTTATTGTCATGAGGCGAGTTGAGAGACTCCCCTCAGGTGGCAGTGCCCAGCAAGTTACCAGGGGTGGCAAGAACTTTAACTTCAAGAGCCGAAATTCATATTTTTAAATAAAAAATGTATGAAAAAAAGGTTTTGCTATATTTCCCATTTAACAATCCCTTTTGGTTATTGAGGGTTGTATTATAAAGGTCTCTGACTTCATAAAGTCTCTTGTAGAGGAAATAAAGCATAGAATATAAAGGAGACCATTTGCTAATGGTTAAATTTTTTTTTCCACAATTCTGATTTTTTATCACTAAAAGTTGGCAAAAAAATTGTAACTTTTTCCAGATTTACTATTTATTTATTTCCATTTATATATAGCACTGACATATTTCTTTTTTAAAAAGAAAAAAATGAGAAAAATTTGAGTTTTAGTAAATCTGCCTCCACATATATATAAATTTCATCTTAAATACATTTTACCTTAGACAGGCAAAAAAACATATCTGTTTCCCTGGAGGGAGTTGATTAGCAAAAAAATTGTAACTTTTTCCAGATTTACTATTTATTTATTTCCATTTATATATAGCACTGACATATTTCCACAGCACTTTGCAGAGATTATTCATTATTCACATCTGTCCCTGCCAAAGTAGCGTACAATCTAAGGTCCCTATCACATTCACCACACTTTGCTCAATTTAGTCAGGAGCCAATTAACCTGCCTATATGTTTTTTGGAGTATGGGAGGAAACCAGAGCATGCAAAGGAACCCAACGCAAACACAGGGAGAACATACATATATAATTTGATCGTTTGGCCCTGGGTCCCCGATCCAACTAGATTTTCTAACCTGCCCGATCGAGATCTGGACGATTTCAGGGCAGATTGGTCTAAGGCTGTGCTGTCCAACTGGCGGCCCGCGGGACCCCCCTCTGTGTGGCCCCCCACCTGTCTGGCTGCTTTGATGGCTTACTCTTGTGTAAGCTTTAAATGGTATCAGTACTGTGATTAACTGCCCCCCCTGCATGGTTCTCACCTCAGATTCAGGCTGTAATCAGGCTGTATTGTTTAAATATGTAATCCCCTGTGTTGTTCACACCTTTTAATCTCTGCATTGTTCACCCCCTGCAGTGTTCACACCTCAGGCTCAGGCTGTAATCACCCTTATTGTTCCCCTGTTCACACCTCAGGAGCAGTAGAAACCCACAAATAATCCCTGCACACTACAAAAAGAACATATACTGAGGTGGTACTGCAATTAAAAAGTTTTTTAATATATAGTTATTGTGCAGACTGTAGGAGCAGTGCCAGCATTGTGTCACTGTAGGCTGCCTGTGTGTGCCATACACACAGGCATCATAGGGCAAGCAGAGTATGGCACACACAGGCAGGGTAGAGAAGGCAGAGTATGGCACACACAGGCAGAGTATGGCGCACACAGGCAGAGTATGGCGCACACAGGCAGAGTATGGCGCACACAGGCCGAGTATGGCGCACACAGGCCGAGTATGGCGCACACAGGCCGAGTATGGCGCACACAGGCCGAGTATGGCGCACACAGGCCGAGTATGGCGCACACAGGCCGAGTATGGCGCACACAGGCCGAGTATGGCGCACACAGGCCGAGTATGGCGCACACAGGCCGAGTATGGCGCACACAGGCCGAGTATGGCGCACACAGGCCGAGTATGGCAAACACAGTGAAAGTATGGCACACGCAGGCAGGGTAGGGAAGGCAGAGTATGGCACACACAGGCAGGGTAGGGCAGGCAGAGTATGGCACACACAGGCAGGGTAGGGCAGGCAGAGTATGGCACACACAGGCAGGGTAGGGCAGGCAGAGTATGGCACACACAGGCAGGGTAGGGCAGGCAGAGTATGGCACACACAGGCAGGGTAGGGCAGGCAGAGTATGGCACACACAGGCAGGGTAGGGCAGGCAGAGTATGGCACACAGGCAGGGTAGGGTAGGGCAGGCAGAGTATGGCACACACAGGCCAAGTATGGCACAAACTAGCCAAGTATGGCGGGAAGGCAGAGTATGGCACACACAGGCAGGGTAGGGAAGGCAGAGTCTGTCACAGGCAGGCAGGGAAGGGCAGGCAGAGTATGGCAGGTTTTTGCTGTACTACAACCATTAATATGGGTATGGTCATCTGATAACATGGGTGTGGTTTCAAGTGGGTGCGGTTTAAAAAAGGGGAGTGGTCAAAACTGGCTTCCATTATCGGCCTTCCACCACGTAGGTCGGAAAAATTCCAGCCCTCGGTACAACAGAAGTTGGACAGCACTGGTCTAAGGGACCGATATCGGCAGCTAGAATGGGCCCGTGTATGGGGACCTTAAAATTTGTCAAGATCTTGCATAAGTCAATGGCAGATGTCCCTTCACTTTCCTAGAAGATCTTTCTTTGCTTTGAAACTTTTGGATTTTCTGATGCTGGTTTCTGTGCGACAATATGAAATAGTCGCAGTTATTATGCCAAAAATAAAAAATTTGAAGTTTTCCCGATTTTTCGGCAACTTTTTCCCACACATGCTTTTTTCAGTTCAGATTTTTTGATAAATGTCAGACATTCATAGATGTTAGTTTATTTGAATTTTTAAAAAGAAAAAAATGAGAAAAATTTGAGTTTTAGTAAATCTGCCTCCACATATATATAAATTTCATCTTAAATACATTTTACCTTAGACAGGCAAAAAAACATATCTGTTTCCCTGGAGGGAGTTGATTGGCAAAAAAATACAATAAAAGCAAATTTAAAGGGATTCAGACATAATATGTGTTACACATGCCACAGATCATTTTAAGTCAATGTCTAGTCTAGTCTTTTTTTTGTGTAGAAGTTATGAATCCATTTATGTCAGCATCATTTCTTCTGCAAATGGAAATCATTAAGCTTAACGTTTATTTTGAGAATGTTTGTTTATAGCAGAGCAAAAGGAAACAGGGGCAGTGCTTTGTGCTTGATCTTAGATCGCTTTACTCCTGGTTTTTGTGTCCTTTAACCTTTGCATGTCTCACAGATGTTCAGAGTGGAATTTTGTAGTTCTACATATATAAAGAGAATTCCAAAATTAGGCCTGCTTGCACATCATAATGGTTTCCACACTAATATTTGCATACATATATTCTTTTAGTATTGAGACTTTAAATATGCAGTTAGCAGAATAATAACATGGGTTTTTGCAGGCCCATGAAGATACCATTAAGCTTTGTATGACAAAAATGCAGTTTTAAGAAGCAGATATCATTAGATAATGGAATCTATTGAAGATAGCCTTTCTGCACTTCAGAAAATTCTGGATTAGGGGTTTCCGGATTACGGATCCCATACCTATATATTAAAAACATTTTTTTAGTTTGCACAGCCTTTTTACCCAGTTTTATTTTTATACGGAACAGTTCCTTTAATTACTGCATGTAGCATCTACTACTACTAGTGGCATGTGTAAGGGCTGTGGGATGGCATTTCGGGGAGCTTAGTCGCCCACGACAAGGAAAATTTGTTGTGCGGCGACTAATCTCCCTGTGTGTCACAGTCCTAATGGGTTTATAATGGTGTATGTAGAACATTGTTAGCTGTTAAATTATATCTGCTGTAATGTACTTACCCAGAGAATACAAGGCAAGAGTTATGTGTTCAGATCAGTCTGACTAGGATACCCAAATATTGGCTTGTTCTGTTCATTGAATCAAGGCAGCTTTCTTAGCCTCTCAGTAGCTGAATCCGGTGTAATTCACTTCTCTTGGCAGGGATACTGTTTTTTTTTTATATGTTGCCCTGGCACATTTCTAACACTCATTCAGTATGACAGAGGAAAAAAGGAGCTTATAGCGAAAGAATGGGTTGGCTTGTTACAGTAAAAGAGCCCTGTAACAATGAAAGATGGAGACTATTATTCTATTGGTTGGCAACAAAATTCTAATACTTTTTATGAAGATATGAGTTACCCTCAACAAACTTAAAATACAGGAAACCACAGTTTGTTGACATACTAAATGATCTTCAACTCACTCCTTGTATATACCCTTTCAGTAATACTGAATGTGATACCAAACGTATATTGATCCCATTCCCTTCATTCCCACATACTCTTGGCTACCCTATTTTCAATGCCATATGCACTGTGGCAGGAATCTTAAGCTCTTAACTTTTGTTTACCTGCAACTCCCTACATGCCCTTGGAAGATGGTGAAAAACCCTCCACTAAGGTTAGAAAGATAGATGCAACTGTGCTGCTGTGCAGTGTATTTCTTTATTTACATTGGAGAGGTTTTAGTTTCCTGGAGGAAAAACACACAAATAAGAAAATGTTGTCCTGTGGGAACAACTTATTCTACATTGCTATCCACCCCCTCCAACAGATATTTATACTGACATTGAGGTCTTTTGAATACGGCTCCTGTGTGGAACTCACATCCGACACACTGGCTGGTTGAGTAATGTTCCCTTACTTTATTCCTTGCACTTTTAATGATTCCCACGGTCTGATATGTTTGCCTTTGTACGATGGAAGAAAAAAAAAGTTTAAAAAAGAAGAATAAGCCATGATATTTCTTTGTTGTGTGAATAGCATATTTTCACACTACAGAGCACAGGGGCAATGTGAGGTATTTTTTATAGATGAAGCTGGTAGATAGGCCTCCCCTCCCACTTATTTTCCCTGATGCTGTAATGCTGCTGCTCAGTGCTTTGGTTACTACTTCACTTTATGTACCTAATAGTAGTGATACATACCGGTTTATTAAAACTATTTTATAGGTTATTCTGCACTGGTTAATTTTCAACATAGTTCTATATATACCTACAGTGGTGTGAAAAACTATTTGCCCCCTTCCTGATTTCTTATTCTTTTGCATGTTTGTCACACAAAATGTTTCTGATCATCAAACACATTTAACTATTAGTCAAAGATCACACAAGTAAACACAAAATGCAGTTTTTAAATGAGGGTTTTTATTATTTAGGGAGAAAAAAAATCCAAACCTACATGGCCCTGTGTGAAAAAGTAATTGCCCCCTGAACCTAATAACTGGTTGGGCCACCCTTAGCAGCAATAACTGCAATCAAGCGTTTGCGATAACTTGCAACGAGTCTTTTACAGCGCTCTGGAGGAATTTTGGCCCACTCATCTTTGCAGAATTGTTGTAATTCAGCTTTATTTGAGGGTTTTCTAGCATGAACCGCCTTTTTAAGGTCATGCCACAACATCTCCATAGGATTCAGGTCAGGACTTTGACTAGGCCACTCCAAAGTCTTCATTTTGTTTTTCTTCAGCCATTCAGAGGTGGATTTGCTGGTGTGTTTTGGGTCATTGTCCTGCTGCAGCACCCAAGATCGCTTCAGCTTGAGTTGACGAACAGATGGCCGGACATTCTCCTTCAGGATTTTTTGGTAGACAGTAGAATTCATGGTTCCATCTATCACAGCAAGCCTTCCAGGTCCTGAAGCAGCAAAACAACCCCAGACCATCACACTACCACCACCATATTTTACTGTTGGTATGATGTTCTTTTTCTGAAATGCTGTGTTACTTTTACGCCAGATGTAACGGTCCACAAGGTATTTTCCCAAAAGTCTTGGCAATCATTGAGATGTTTTTTAGCAAAATTGAGACGAGCCTTAATGTTCTTTTTGCTTAAAAGTGGTTTGCGCCTTGGAAATCTGCCATGCAGGCTGTTTTTGTCCAGTCTCTTTCTTATGGTAGAGTCGTGAACACTGACCTTAATTGAGGCAAGTGAGGCCTGCAGTTCTTTAGATGTTGTCCTGGGGTCTTTTGTGGCCTCTCGGATGAGTTGTCTCTGCACTCTTGGGGTAATTTTGGTCGGCCGGCCACTCCTGGGAAGGTTCACCACTGTTCCATGTTTTTGCCATTTGTGGATAATGGCTCTCACTGTGGTTCGCTGGAGTCCCAAAGCTTTAGAAATGGCTTTATAACCTTTACCAGACTGATAGATCTCAATTACTTTTGTTCTCATTTGTTCCTCAATTTCTTTGGATCTTGGCATGATGTCTAGCTTTTGAGGTGCTTTTGGTCTACTTCTCTGTCAGGTAGCTCCTATTTAAGTGATTTCTTGATTGAAACAGGTGTGGCAGTAATCAGGCCTGGGGGTGACTACAGAAATTGATATTGAAATTGAAAATAGAAATTGATAAACCACAGTTAAGTTATTTTTTAACAAGGGGGGCAATCACTTTTTCACACAGGGCCATGTAGATTTGGAGTTTTTTTTCTCCCTTAATAACATAAACCTTCATTTAAAAACTGCATTTTGTGTTCAATTATGTTATCTTTGACTAATAGTTAACGGTTTTTGATGAGCAGAAACATTTAAGTGTGACAAACATGCAAAAGAATAAGAAATCAGGAAGGGGGCAAATAGTTTTTCACACCACTGTATAATTATAGTTGCTATGGTATGAAAACCCAATGCAAAGCGAGTAGTACTCTCTAGTGGCCCTATAATAAAGAAAAATGACTTTCTTTTAGGTAGAGCACTAATTGATTTTTAAATTTAAAGTTTACAAAACTTCTCAACAATGCACTTTACATTTTAATAAATGGAAGTCTGCAGATTTGAGGACTGCAGGTTTGAAAAATCTCTTTTCCACACTGGAACAATTTGCTCTTGCTCAGAAAGAACTTCTTAAAGGAGAAAGAAAGGTAAAAACTAAGTAAGCTTTATCAGAAAGGTCTGTGTAAATACAGCCATAAGCACTCACAGAAACGCTGCACTGACTTCTCTGAAAAAAGATTTCTTGTGTCTGTAAATCCTGTGCCACAGACACGCAGCTTTCTGCTCTTTCCTGCGTCCGAATGCGTTTTTTTTCAATGATCTGTATTTTTACGACTTTTTCGTCGCCGTCACAACTTTTTCGTATGTTTTCCGCAACTTTTTCGTCGGCGTCGCAAAAAAATCGGATTGGTTTTTCTGCCGTTTACTATTGCTCAATACGGAAAAATCGCAACGGCGACGATATACTTGCGCAAAATACGAAAAATCGCGACGGCGACGAAAAAGTCGAAAAATTTTCATTTCCAATGCGATTTTTTCCCTTTCGGGATTCGGATTCGTGGAATAGTAAATCTGCACCATAGTCTTACTAACTGAGCATGTTCACTTGGTGTCTGTGCAGGAGGCATTATGGGAACTTTCTTTACACAGCTCAGCGTTTTTTCTTCCTGTTTGGCTTCTGATCTTCTCAACAGGTGAAATATGGGGAGACTTAAGGGCACTATTGAGAGAACTGAAGGTATACCTGCAACTCTTTACTAGCCTTTCCTTCTCCTTTAAACCTGAAACTAAAGGGAATCTTCACTATTTATTAATTTATTAATAGTGGGGTTTTAAATAATATAGGTGTTTTAATTTCTTGGCTGCATTGCCAATATCTCTTAAATGGGTTAGCAGGAGGGGGGTTAGCGGAAATCAAACTGTAACTCTCGACACATAGGTTGTTCAAAAGAATGAATGGTGTCTCAGTTCTTGATCCAAATAAATGATTTATTAGCAGGCAGCAGTAAACCCTTTTTTAATACATTAAGTATTTCAGGTAAAGGGACACACTGGGGGTTTACTCACACACCACAGGTATTAACTTCCAGTGTCTCAGGCTGCCTCAAGGGTGATCCAAGGGATTACATCCATAATTTCCTGTATCCCTACCCACTATAAGTACCACCTAGGAAACTGTCCAACAGTAGCATTTGCAAACTGCAATGCAGAGTTCATAGTGCAAAAAAAAAAAAAAAAGCAGCAATCTGGCATTTTTTTTTTTTGCACTTTAAGCGCTGTGATTGGCTGTCTGCAAACGGAGCCCTGAAACTTGTGGCATGGCTTCAGGATCCAGCACTCAGGCCCAGACTGGGATATAAAATAGGCCCTGGCATTGTTAGTACACAGAGGCCCAAACATTCCCACAACAGCCCAATAAATAGTGACTAAATGCAAAAGCCAACACAGAATCCAAGAGAGGCAGGCAGGCTTCCTCTCTCTACCACCTACTTTGCTCATCATTCAGTAAGAACAGGGCTGTGCTGTGCATCTTGATGCTACCCTCTGTACCGAGCACTGGGTTTTTTATCAGGCACTAAGTGCAGAGCACAGCACAGCATGCAGGGGGCCTAAATGCTTCCAGAATGAGCACTAAGGGGCGCACTCTTTTGCACGTGTTCCCCTCTGGAGTAAAAAATTACTGTTTAGACCTCAGTGGAGCTTTTGGTGCAGACTGCTCTTACTAGGTACCACATCTGTCTCAACACTCCTAAGATGGTACTATCACAGGCACAGAGCACCTTTAGTCCTTCCAACTGGTTGAGTCCAAAGAATAAGAGCCATGAGCTCCCTCCTCTAAAATTACCTTCCCACACTACCCTTGTGCCTATGGAAACACATCCCTCCCCCACGATATAGGTTACAACTACTAGGACTTCCTGAACTAATAGGATAATTAACCCCTTGGATCCATAGACTTGTGGAAAGGTGCAATATTATTGCATACTTAGCAGTTATACCTTAACTGTAATACTTTTATAATACTTAAGCATTTTTTTCTTTTTAATTATCTTATTTTTTATATTTATATATGATTGGTTCAAAGTTTTGAGTGTTTTTAGAATTGTCACCAATTTTTATGAATTGAATGTTATTACATTTTAATAATAAAAATATTACATGTAAATGTTTGTAGTGCTTAATCGTTTTATTATAGAAGTTTTTTACGAACATATATTTGCATAACAGAGTCTTGGCCCTACCAGCAGCCTCAGGGTCTGTTTCATTTACAGATAATAATCATGTATTTTGATTGGAGTTATTTTCCTGTATACATACAAGGAGGAGAGATGTGATTGCAGCACATACATTTTTTCTCTGTAAATGCAGGTATATTTCCCTCTTCATTAAATCTAAAATAAAAAAAAATTGAAACTGAAGCACACAGCCACATTACCAGGAACTCCCAGAATATGAAATGGTGTTGAGAATTCCAGTTATGTGACACATGGGCGGGCTTGTTGAAGTGGTTTAAATAAATGAAGACTTATTAGAAGCAGATGAATGACCTGAGATGACTTTGCTTTATTAAGAGCTTTGTTTTTTAACAAGCTTTAAAATAAGATCGTATACATCACTGTATTAGTTTTTTACTTAGAGATACCAGTACATGGGTTTCAAACATATATCCAATATTATACAAATAATACTACTATATTAATTATTATTCTCCTGGGCACGAGAGATTTGTAGGATTGTTCCAGCGCTATGGTTAAAAAATACAGTATATATAAAATCATATATATCATTTGGTCATCTTCTAAGTAAACAGTATGCTTCAACCTCATATTTACTGCATGTTTAATGCGATACTGACATTTCTATAAAAAATCTATCATGTATATCTGATCACATAAACTCATCATTCACATCCTCGCACCAAATGATTTCTTTGGCATTGGACAAATGAATTCTTAGGGAGTAATGCTTTTTGTTATTTTAAGTGATACTGAATAATAATATGAAAGATATGCACCATCCCTTGCCTGACTAGTAGATTATATGTGCTGTTGGGTGCAGGTTCAAAGTTTCTGGAAACAGAATCTATGTTTTCTGGTACTTCCACATTCTTACTGCGCCCATGGCTGTAGGCTTTCAATACTCCAATACTAGACAATTAGCATAGGGGCTGCCCAGCCGCTCCTGATCAACTGTCCAAGAAGCAATCCCAAATAGTTGGTAACTCACAACCACACCTCTGCTTTGAGTATTCAGTACCTAACACTGTTCCCTCTTAGCTGTGCTTTTGTGTGTGTGTGCACACAAATTTAGGGACAAGTGCACACAATAAATTATGAGCTCACATAGAATTTTGTATGAAAACACTTAATTTTGTACTGCACACACTTTTTTTTTTGAAAGTGCACGCAAAATAATTTTTTTGTGCACACAGCCACAACAAAATTAAAAGGAATCCCCACAGACATTTCTTTTTGTGCATATCTGCAGTTTGACACTTCCTGTTGATGCCAGCACAAACACATTTTCACATACACCTTTACCTAAATGTAATGCATTTTTTGCACATTTGCACAGTGATACACACACAAAATGTTTGCATGTCATTACTACACACATAATTTTTTTTGCTTTTTATATTTGTAATCACTTTGTGTGGTTTTGCTCTGAATACTAAAAAAGATACAATGTTTTGCAAACTTAATTAAATATAAGTAGTTATGGCAGAGAGCCCAGAAAATTTAACAAGCTACACCTGCACTGAGATACAATTGTAACTAATAAGCTAAACAGGTCTCTTGGGGGAACTGAGACTTGTGTCTTAAAGGAACAGTAACACTAAAAAATAAAAATGTTTTAAAATAATTAACATATAATGTACTGTTGCCCTGCACTGGTAAAAGTTGCGCGTTTGCTTCAGAAAGACTACTATAGTTAATAGAAATAGCTGCTGTGTAGCCATGGGGGCAGCCATTTAAATTGAAAAAAGGAGAAAAGGCACAGGTTACATAAGAAGATAACAGATAAACTGTGTAGAATACAATGGGAATCTGCTACTTATCTGTTATCTGCTTAGTAACCTGTGCCTTTTCTCCTTTTTTCAATTTAAATGGCTGCCCCCGTTGCTACACAGCAGGGTATTTATATAAACTGCAGTAGTGTTTATGAAGCAAACTCACAACTTTTACCAGTGCAGGGCAATAGTACATAATATATTAATTATTTTTATACACTTTCATTTTTTGGTGTTACTGTTCCTTTAAAGGGCAGTTTCACCTTTTTTTTAATCAAAACTGTAATAACACATAAAACAAGACTCCAAAAAACCCCAGAAATGTGTTCAAACTTTAAATTACCTGCCAAATTTTTTAAAATGGGAGTGAAATTTAAGGGGTGTGGTTGCAAAAATGGGCATGGTCAAAAAAATTTCACCAGGCTACCCACACCATTTTTTTTTTTCCCTCTTTGCATTTTTCAAATGTTGGGACGTATGTGACTAGTGTATCAGGTATATTGTGCACTAGTGACAGCGCATTTTATTTGCATTTTACTGATTTTATTGTGCTGTTTCTCATGATATGTTTTTGATCATAGAGTGTCAATTGTAATGAGTGCAATTGCATTTTAAACACTGATCACACTGCGTACATTTTGTCAAAACTTTCTGATATCTATATCGAAATAAATATCACATTTGCTTATTGTCGTTGTTTGCAGGGGCTGTAAGCAATGAAAATTCATATACATTTTATATAATTCGGGGCCTTTACATGCATATTTGTTAGGACCTAGTGCTAGTTATATTTATGATGTTTTGTCAATCCTAAATATATTTTTTTCCTAATAAAAAAAACATTGCAATGTATTGCAACTTTGCAATATACATTCATTACAAATTAGCAATGTTTTTTACTTATTTGTATATATAATTGCTATTAGAAGTAGTGTTTGCCAGTCCTTTTCTATTGTCATCGCTGGTGGCTTTGGCATTTGAAACAATGTAACACAATCCAGCAGATTGACACACCTGTCTTGCTGGAGGAAACTGACCTTTGCAATATTGTTTAAAAAGTAACAACTAGTAACAACTAGTTTTCAGTAGCAATTACATTTATAAATAACTTTTAACCCTTTAAATGCCACATAAAAGTCCTTAAGTGCCACAGGACGTAGATTCTACGTTCTGCTGCACTTCCGGAGCCTTTGCTCCCCGCTTGTTCCCCAGTCCCTAGGCAACGAGCAGAGGCGGGGAACGAGTGGCCCCTGGGGCGCGATCGCCCAGGGGCCCCATATGAAAAGTCGGGCACGCTGTTTGTGCGTGCCTGACACTTACTGCTTCCTCCTCCCTTTGAAGACTCACCGATCGATCGCAGGGAGAAGCTGCAGGTCGGCTCCTGGGTCCTTGCTCCCACCTCCAGGGGATCTGTGTGACTCTGTTTTCCAGGTAAGTGTTAAAAAACACACACACACATAATACACTTATACTCACACTTACACACAAACACATATACTCATACTTACTTGCACACACATGCACACAAAACACATTTTACCTAGTGTACACACACACTTATGTAATTTTGTAATTTTTTTTTTTTAATCGCATCATTTTTATTCTTGCCTGAAAAAAATGTTTTATTGCGTATTTGCTAACCGCACTGCGCAATATCTTTTGTGTATTATTTTGGGGTTTTTCTTACATTTTCTGTGATTTTGGTGCATTTTTAGTCATTTTATTGCATTTTTAGCCATTTTTTCAGTTATGCATAGTTGTTGTACGCTTGACTTTGTCTGTAAAACTAATTTGTGATTCTGACTGCAGATATCACTAGGAGAATTTTTTTTGGATTGTAGCAATTTTACTGCTACAATTTATTACTCGTCTTTGCACATGGACATTTTGTCTGCTGTATTTTTATTTGGGTGCCCCTGTACACCACATAGTTTGGTAAATTTATGCATATAGGGCATCAAACTGTCCAGTAGACCCCTAGCGTTCATATTTAGAATGTTTTATGTTGGTACGTTACGAAATGTACATAATGGGGCAAAATGCAAGCTTTGTGCCAATTTTCAGAAATGTCATAAAAACCGTTGTGTACTTTCGGAAAATATATGGTTTTCTAGGGTCTCCATACTGTTAGGGGGTCTTATGGCACAAAATATACATGCCGGTAGCTTATATTGCAGCGTATTCACTTTGTATGTATCTTCCTTTTGGGGTCTTTACATGCCAGATACATCGGAGATCCTATGCACAATGGGCATCAAAGTGTTCAGTGGACTCTTGGCTTTCATATTTAGGGTGTGTTTTCTTGGTACCTAATGTTATGTGGGAGATAAGGAGCTTGAAAGTGGAAGATTTGATGCAATTTTCAGGTATTTCAACAAAACTGGAATTGGGAAAGCATTGCGACTCTATTGTTTGGAGTAGAAAGACACAGAGACCCATTTTGAATTCACCCCAATGTGTACTTTTCGAAAATATATGATTTTGGGGGGTCAATGCGTTTTTTGTGTTTTTACCCCACAGAAAACGCAGTAAACATGTTGAATTTTTAGTAGCTAAAGAGATCTTCGGGCAATTTGTATGTACTAACTTCCTTTTGGGGTGTCTACATGCCAGATACATTGGTGATCCTATGCACAATGGGCATCAAACTGTTCGGTGGACCCTTGGCTTTCATATTTAGGATGTGTTATCTTGGTACCTAATGCTTGGAAAGCATTGCTGTTTGGTACTTAGGAGTTGGAAGACATGGTTACCCCTTTCGGATTCGGCAGAATGTGTACTTTTCCAAAATATATGGTTTCCTTGGGTAAACCTAATGTTCCAGGATTTTTGGCTTTGGAATCTAAAGTATGCCGTATTCTGCTGTAATTCTTTGAAAATTTGGTAATATACTGCTGGGAGTTTTTAATCTATAGAAGTCAGAAATCTCCATAAAACTATACATATCAGATATTGGCACGTTCGGGAGACATGAAGCTTTCCAAATCAGTTGAATTTTTGTCCATAAAATAAAATATGTTTCTGGTATAAATCCCTATATCATGAAAAATATCAATTTTTCTTTTTTTTTTTTTGTATTTTGAGCCATATATCTTGTTCCAGAAGTGGAAATACACCAAAACTCTTGCAGATTTGGAAAGCTCAGGTTCTCCTGAAAAAAACAATGTATAGTTTGCCTACCTAAACTTAACCCTTCTCCCAGTAAAAGCCCCTAAATTGAGAGAGCACAGAATGTTTACAAAACGTTTTGCACTGAGGGGAACCGAAATGTCAAATTCTGCTGGCACTTAAAGGGTTAAAGCACCAACAACTTTAACATGATTTCTAGTTTGAAGTAGAAAACCACATTTACTTTTTTTGAAATTTTTATTTTGGCATCTGTACATGCCGACATGGGAAGAACATACAAACTCCTTGCAGAATGCCCAGGCCAGAATCAGTGCTGCCATTTAGACTAATGGTATAGAGTGACATTGGAGGACAAAATATTTGTATCTGACTTCATAATTTTGTTAAATTGAAAGCACCCTGTCATGGTGACATGGTCTGCCGCCACTGTTTTGTGTGTGTCAACAAAGTTACTTTTCTTTTTAATAACATTAAGATAAACCAGGGGTTGTGGCCGCCCTGTGGCGGACAGTAGCGACGGTCAAAAACCCCTGTGCTTTAGCCTTAAAATATTTAATTTATATATTTTAACCCAGAACATAAATTGGAAATAATATTTATTAATAGATTTTGCCAGTATCTCACGTTTGTTGGTGAATATCTACTTATCTCACAATTAAGCCAGACCACTGCCAGTAATTTGTTTTACTTGCAGCAATCCAAAGGTTAGGGAAGAGGAAGACATCTCCTCATGTGCCAGTATCTCGATAAATGACTTGGCTGCAAAAGTTTCAGATGCCAGCAATTTTAGAGATCTTATAATTTTTTTTCTGGATAAACTTAATTTCCTTGGTGCAGATTGCATCCGAAGACTGTGAAAGGAGAATGCAGATAAGAGAGCTTAAGCTGCTGTGTTTGCATGATAAGGCTGATGGCACATGGGGAGGGGAGATTAACCTTAGACTGATTCAGCAGCTATATGTTTTCCCACCAGCAAGTTACATTATTGCCGCTAGTATAGCATTTTTGGGAGATTTTATGCATGCACGCAACAAATCTTCCTGTGTGCCATGGTCCTAAAGCATACAGCAGCCCTGGAGACTCTTACACTGACATACGTGCCATCCTGGCATTAATCTGACTCCTTTGCATTTCCCCATATATGGGAATGCCAATGTGGCACTTGTCACTTATCTAACCACATTAAACAACTGTATGTATGTATGTATGTATAACTTTATTTATAAAGCGCCACAAGGGTACGCAGCGCTGTACAATCTTACAGAATACAAAATTACACACAGGGAGGACAAATGATATAATAAATAAATACAATAAATATATATATATAAGTGCCAGTAGGAAGGAGGTCCCTGCCCCATAGAGCTTACAGTCTAAGTGGTTGGGTAACATACAGGCACAAACTGGAAGGTAAGAGTGCGTGTATCATGTATGGGCATTTGCCCTTAAGCGCAGGACTGGGCAAAATAATGTTTTAGTGCTCCAGAAGGTAACAGCTGGGCTTTTTCTTAAAGAGACTGCGATCCAAAGGACATTGTCTGAGGGCTCTACGCAAGAATTTGGCTGGTTCTGTGCCTGCACTGAGATGCACTGGCCTGGGTGCAGACACAGGGAGCAGAATTTGGCACAGATATGTACATCTGTGTGGCTGTACTAAGGCCAATGCAGTGAAACCAGTAAAAGCCAGTGGATCAACTGATTCCAACAGGCTGTGAATCACCTCCATGTCACTCTAGCCTAAAAATAACATATATTTGACAACTAAATCTGTATTGCATGGTTTTTGTGTATGGTCTGCTGGTATCTTTTTTTTGTGGAAAATACCAGCTTCCCCATTAATAACATTGACATCAAGTATTATTTTAACAGCCAGGCTGGTGAAATACAAGTCAGGTAATATACCATATTTATAAACTTTAATGGAAATTATTTTTTTAAACTAATACAACAAAATCCAGGTCCAGATTAATGGCCTGACAGGCCTGGAACTAAAAATTTATATTGGCATTTTCTCCAGAAAGTTTAAAACCTTAAAGGAAAACTATACCCCCAGAATAAATACTTAACCAACAGACAGGGGCACATTTACTTATCCACAAACACTCTGAGCATTCATTTGATCGGTCCAATCATATTTTCCGCGACTTTTTCGTATTTTTAGCGTGAAAAAATCGGATCGGTTTTGCCGCTGTTTCAAAAATTTCGTGACTTACGGAGCGCCAATACAATATTATCGTGACTAATACGATTTTTTCGGAAGCACTTTTTTGTGATATTTGCAGTATCAGTAAATATTGCCCTTTTACATCCTTTCCCTTGATCCACCATATAGTGATGGGCTGTGAGCTGCCTCAGAGATCACATGACCAGAAATAATGTAGCTTTAACTGGAAGAAGTGTTGAAGCAAAAGGCAGAACTCTATATATTAACTGGCTGATGGGCCTAGCATGTACTGTATGTGTGCCTTGGCTTGTTTGTGTGCACTGTAAATCCTATGATCCCAGGAGGCGGCCCTTAAATCTTAAAATGGCAATTTTCTATTTAGCCAAAAATACATACTACTAAAAATGTATATTTTTATGAAAATCAAAAAGCAAAAAGGAATCAAACAGCTCCAGGCAGCAGTTGAAAACTGCAGTGAATTTAATAGCAATGTCAGCACACTACATGTTTCTAGCAGAGCCCTTTCTCAAGTGTCTGCCCGAAACATGTAGTGTGCTGACACCGCTATTAAATTCACTACAGTTTTCAATTGCTGCCTGGAGCTGTTTGATTCCTTTTTGCTTTTTGATCATATGATATACTGTCGGGGTGGCTCACAGGCACCTGGAATCTGCAGCCGTATACTTCTGAGTATTTGTGCTGAACTATAACCCAAAAATTTTTTGTCTGAACTTCCGGGTTTAAAATATGAGCTTGTTTATGCAATATATTTTTATAGAGACCTACATTGTTTGGGGGCATAGTTCTCCTTTAAGCTGCCAACAACATTGGACTTAGCTGTGTTTTGTCTGTAGAGGCCAGAGCTTCATCCATAAAACTTGAAATTAACTATTCATATTTTGGGGCCACTACATACCTTGTAGTTTAGGTAATTGTGCATAAGAAGTATCAATCAATTCAGAAGACACATGGCAGTAAAATTAGTACAGGTATAGGACCCATTATCCAGAATGCCCGGGACCAAGGGTATTCCAGATAAGGGGTCTTTCCGTAATTTGGATCTTCATACCTTAAGTCTAATAAAAAATCAATAAAACATTAATTAAACTCAATAAGATTATTTTGCATCCAGTAAGGAATAATTATATCTTAGTTTGGATCAAATACAAAGCACTGTTTTATTTTTACAGAGAAAAAGGAAATCCATTTTTAAAATCTGAATTATTTGCTTATAATGGAGTCTATGGGAGACAGGCTTTCCGTAATTCGGAGCTTTCTGGATATCGGGTTTCCGGATAAGGGATCCCATACCTGTATATGTAAATATCACTATTTTTAACAGAGATTTGCAGTTTGGTGTTTATGTGCGTATGTGGAACGAGCGACGGGATGCCTACGTGCCCGCCTCTCATAGATCCTGCACTGAGTCTGAAATGGAAAGCAGAGGCCTGCAGCCATTTGTAGACAGCTCAGAGCAGCATGCTAAAAAATGCCCAGCCTAAATAAGGCCCAAGGTCTCCCATTTAGCTTGTGCCCTAACAAGTTCTTTGCCGCATAACATTTGTAGCATTTCTTTTATATATGTATAAATGTCTTAGATCCCTTCATCAACAGTCATATGCAGTCATATGTATTTAGTGCTGTATAGTGTTAAAGGATATGTCAACCCCAAGAATAATTATTTGCCTAGTAAAAGAAAACATAATTCTAAGTAACTTTCCAATATCAATTTATTAAAAATGATTAGTGCTTTAAAAATTATTTGCAAATGTAATTGCTATAGAAAGCAGCAGTTGCTGAACTCCTGGTTGTTCCTTTTTAAGCAATGTTGCAAGTGCTAGGCCCCTCCAGCAATTCAAGGCTGTAAAATCTGCTGCCTTGTGATACATTGTTTCAAACGGCAGAGCCACCAGTGCAGAGAATAGAAAGGACAGGCAGACACTGCTTTTAATAGCAAATGTATATACAAATAACTAAAAAGCCATTACAAATATGTAATGAATGTATATTGCAAAGTTGCTTAGAATTACATTTTCTATCATTAGGCAAAAAATTATTGTGGGGGTTGACATGTCCTTTATTTGTTTATTATTTACACAATCCATAGTGACCCTGACATATGCTATATATTTCATGCATTGGTTGGAAGAGTATATATGTCACTGTCAATTGTTTGCCAGCCACTGTTTGGCATTGTGGTGCTCAAAAGATGACATATTTGTCATATGGTGGGGCAGTATAGATTTCCAGTTGTGGTTCCATGAGGAGATTAGGAATATACAACCCAATATAAGATGCATTCTGATGATGCATCATATATAGATGTATTAGTGGTGATGGATGGTGGCATTTCTACACAGTTATATTCTAAACCAGTGCTGTCCAACTTCTGTGGCACCGAGGGCCGGAATTTTTCCGGCCTCCGTGGTGGAGGGCCGATAATGGAAGCTAGTTTTGACCACTCACCTTTTTAAAACCACACCCACTTGAAACCACACCCATGTTATTGCATGACCATAGCCATATTAATGGTGGTAGTTCAGCAAAAACCTGCCATACTCTGCCTTCCCTACCCTGCCTGTGTGTGCCATACTCTGCCTTCCCTACCCTGCCTGTGTTTGCCATACTCTGCCTTCCCTACCCTGCCTGTGTGCGCCACACTCTGCCTGCCCCACCCTGCCTGTGTGTGCCGTACTCTGCCTTCCCTACCCTGCCTGTGTGTGCCATACTCTGCCTCCCCTACCCTGCCTGTGTGTGCCATACTCTGCCTTCCCTACCCTGCCTGTGTGTATGGCACACACAGGCAGCATAGGGCAGGCAGAGTATGGCACACACAGGCAGCCTACAGTGACACAATGCTGCCACTGCTCCTACAGTCTGCACAATAACTATATATTGAAAAAAACTTTTTAATTGCAGTACCACCTCAATATATGTTCTTTTTATAGTGTGCAGGGTTTATTTTG